>NC_086444.1:401088053-401412097 GCF_028390025.1 Pseudophryne corroboree | reverse complement strand
GGTAAGAATTCAAACATTGCATATCCGCTTGGTCCTTGCAGAAGTCTACCAAACCCCAGCATGACCTATCCGCCACAATGTATTCTGGCCAGATACAGACAGTGGAGTAATGCAGGTGCTGGTGGGGAGGGACTGCTCAAGGAAACCATTTGACACGTAGATATGACATCCTGATAATCTGACAATGTTTTCTTAATGCTGACAATGTTTTAAAAATGCTTTGTTTCTCTTTTCCTATTGATGGTTATTGTCGAGTTATGTAAAATATATATGCATATGAATTGTTCTCTATCTCTTTTGTTTTTTTTTTTCGTTCTCTCTCTCTTCTCACTCCTGTTTTCATGGTTTAAAGATGGTATGTCACCCCTCAGTTGGACCAATGGTAATGCCAGATTTTTGCTCCTTACAGAAAGATCGCTGGTTAAGAAGGAATATTGCATCACCAGAATGTTCGTTTGGAAGACTGAGAGATAGCACCTTTGAGATGACAGCAGAACAAGAAGAACTACAAGACTAGAGAACTTATTATCGTAACAAGTTCTCTCCCCCACAAACTGTTTTCTTATACCCCCTTTACAAATTTCTTCTTTTCTCCTCCTGTAAGATGGACTTGCCCCAAGAGACTGTGATATGGATTTTCATGTTGACCCTGATGTTGACCAGAGCAGTCTGTTTCGGTGAGAGTACCAGTGAGGTCGAGAAAGGATCCAGAAAGGTTCTGATGACTGAGACGGAGGTGTAAATTTCCAATAGCAACCCAATCACCAAGCAAAGGCGAGTACCGGAAACGATCCAGCAGCCATGTTATCTGTAAACATTTTTCTTTTAAGGATTGTTGGCTGAAGAAAACTGTATCTGTAGGCTCTGTAACAATATCATTGAGGATGGGTGCATTAAGAAATGCCAATCCAGTTTTAATATCCATATGGACCGGCATCCATTGAGTAACTATCACTCCTTAGTGGGTAGTGTGTTAAACAAAACAGATTGTTGGGTATGCTCTCAAGTACCTCAAGGTCATAGCAAATCAGGGCTAGTACCATTTCCTTTAACGTTAGGGGAGGTACTTGAGTTAAGTGGTGGGAGACCGGTGGACAGGAGGTTTAACATCTCCAGCCCTCCTAGTTTAAAGCTCCACCAATACCACGTGGATAGGTCCCTATTATGTTTCAACATCTCCAATCCCCGAAAGCCAGGAAATTGGGAAGTGTCATGGAGCAACCAAACCATGACCTTTTCGCACAGAGCAGATAGAATGCCTACAGATACAGAGCTTGTACGCCACATAGCCAGTAGAGGAAAATCTTTCCGGTATAGGTACACCTTAGGAAATAGAATTACGAGAGTTGGAGAAGTATCACCAGGATACTGTGCACATATCGTACAACCTGATACGTGTACTAAGCAGATGGAAGAATTAGGGTTAGGAGATTTCACATGGAAGGTGTGTAATATGGTTATGTCCTACTCCGTCCCATATGTTCTCCCCGATGATGCATATTTCATATGCGGGAGAAAGGCGTACAAGTGGCTTGCCCCAAACTCTGAAGGATTGTGTTATATTGGAAAAGTATTGCCTGAAGTAATGACTGTGTCACATGACAAAATGAAAGACATACACCGTGGTGCCCAAGCTCCTTATACTCACACCCATTACGAGCACGTTGTTAAAAGGCACCTGATAGAGAAGACAGAGCATCCGGCCTCTGATCTGATCCATGAATCCACCGGGATTCAGGTTCTGGTGGCGCTAGATTTCACCCGCACCGCTAGAGGAGTGCTGAATTATAAATACATATCGGCGCTTGCAAATTTGTTAGATAATATCACTGAAATGTATGATGACACGTTTAGGTATACTGGAAGGGAACTTCAAGCTTACAAAACAGAACTGGTGCAGCATAGAATGGTTCTCAATTACCTCACAGCAGTGACAGGCGGATATTGTGTTACATTAGCAACACAGTACGGCGTGAAGTGTTGCACGTATATCACGAATAACACTGAGGATCCGGTCGAGGTCATAGACCAAAAGATGGACGATATTCTCCAATTGAAGTGGGAATTTCGCCGAAAACACAATCTCACTCTTGCTGCTGTAGGTAATGAGCTGACTGGTTGGGTGTCATGGTTGAACCCGCGAAATTGGTTCTCCGGTTTAGGAGACTAGGCTCAAGGAGTCATAATGGATGTTGGGAAGTTTCTCCTATGTATCTTAGGTGTTGTCATATCAATTGGCTTGATATTTAGATGCGGTCAGGCTTTAATGAAGTGCAAACAAAGTACAAGAGTGATGAGTTTGAGGAGTGAGGAAACTGTAATTAACCTGGATTTGATCTATGACCCAACAATAGAAACAATGATGCAATGAAAATGCGATTATACGGTCTGTTTCTTTCACCTGTTTTTCTGTTTTTCTCCAAGATAAAAAGACCCCCTTGGACGAGGAAGTTGACAAGACACTATACAGACAACGGATTGACCAAAGAAGAAGTTTTGACCACTTTAGATACGGACATTTGATGAACTTTGCCATGGATCCCCAGTTTCCCTAGAATTCTTAAACTCACGCTAGCCCAACATTTTTGTAAATCTATTGGCATTGACAAAGCTTTTTGCCCGCACCTAATGGGCAAAACAGCGCAAAGAAGACGACTTTCAACTGATACCGAACAAAACTTCAACCGACAGATGTACATTAACCTGACATAGAATACCACTGCATTTACCATAAGTGTTCTTTATCTTCATTTCTACAACCCTCAGGTAATGACACACATAGTCGATAGGGAATCCAGGCACAGATATCAGCAACCACATACCTCCCCCCTTCATGTATCATCAACTAAAATGTGCTCCCCCATTTTGTTACAACTGAAAGCCGAAATGAGCTCGGTAGAGTTTGACAGCCCATCCACAGACCCTTAATACGGGATAAGAAGGAATTCAAATGTATACTTCGCAATACCTCGAAGCTTGATTTACAACACGTACGGCACGATGATACATGACCCCCCCAAACATGGACTCATACACACATGCTTCTGTTATCTCACTAGGTCATACCCTCTTCCCACCTACTCCTCTCTCCTCCCTTACCCAACCATGGAAATGAATTAACCCCTGACATATATTTTTCTCCTTTTGAAATGTTTTAGAAGGTGGCAGTTATTATTGACTGCCAAAGGGTGGACTGTCAAAGTCAGAAAAATATCTCTATACACACTGCCATATTTGCACCTCATTCAGGTCCGCGCTGCGCATGCGTACGCTCTCCCGTGTGTGCGCATACTCACAGTCGCGGGCACCCGCAGGCGCACGGTATGCGTATTTACGGTAGAGTTTATGTAATCGTAGCGTGCGACTCATTCGTTACATATTTTCACTAATAATGTATTTTGTAGATCATGGTCCCTTTGATAGATTCTGAAAGTTTGGTTAACATAGCATGTTCCTGAACAGAGGGATCCCTCTTTGTATTGTACGAAGGGTCTAACAGGGGTCATACAGTGGTGTTTGGTACCCATCGGAAGAGTATTTAAATAGCAATATTCCGGTGTTGGTGTGGAGCGGATTAATCGCTCGTGCGAATAGTTATGGACATAAGAAGTTTATGTCCATTTACTATTATTTGTTCTTACTTAGTCATGCGGCGGGAAACCCAGTATCCCACCCACCTGAACAGTTGGAAACAGTCACAGCCCACCTGTATGAATCAACCTATGACCTTTTGTTATAATGCGAAGCCGAATTCCTGTGTCCAATGAACAATGAGATTGTAGGGACCATTGAATTGTATTGTGTGTGGAGCATAAATAAGACAGGCCTGTGGCATCCAGCACTCACTTCTCTTCAAACGGTTCTCATTGCTGATAATCGGGAGCTGGATGTCCAGAGGCGCTTGCGATCGTTTCCCCTTGTGCGTAAGTTTTCTCCGCAATCATATTGTCTTGATGTTATTGTAAGCCATCTCTCTCTCCCCTCTTTCTCCCTTATTTTCCCTTGATTGTATTGTATTGTATTGCATTGTATTTCCTGTGTAGTTATCTGGTTAGTTAGTCTATGTTATATTGTAGTGTATGATTTGTTCTGTGATTCTTTTGCAAGTATAATAGTCATAATACATATAATAGGTTTTGGACCCTAAGCCCAGGTATCTGTGTATTTCTTATAGTGTTAAGTATTCCCTGAGCGTCGGTGACGCCCAAGCAGCTTTGTAGTTAATCAGGTTACACCAGGTTGCATTTACACTCTAACACCACACTAAGGTTTACTGTACATTTCGCTGTTAATGGTATAGATATAAAGGTTTAACGTTGTAAGCGTCTGCACCGCTGGTGATCTCCTCGTGGTCCCGAGCGTCCGCTACGCTATAGCGAATCATTACGTTAGTCGGCAGCCACTAGCGTGCCTGCCTGTGATCTCTGGGCCGTAAGCGAACGTGACGCTTGAGCGTCTCGACTACGGTTGAGCGATCGTTACGCAACTTGCGTACCCTTACGGTACTTCTTACGTAGATAGCGTACAGTGTTCTTAGACCTCTTAAAGTGTTTTATATACGATAAATATTTAGCTTTATCATCAGCCAGGGTATCAAATTTGTAGAATTTTACAAACGTATTTGCTCCTGACCAAGTAACTGCTCGGCAAAGTTGTAAAGCCGAGACCCCTCGGGCAGCTGCCCAAGATGAGCCCACCTTCCTTGTGGAGTGGGCATTTACGGATTTTTTGGCTGTGGCAGGCCTGCCACAGAATGTGCAAGCTGAATTGTACTACAAATCCAACGAGCAATAGTCTGCTTAGAAGCAGGAGCACCCAGCTAGTTGGGTGCATACAGGATAACCAGCGAGTCAGATTTCCTGACTCCAGCCGTCCTGGAAACATATATTTTCCGGGTCCTGACAACGTCCAGCAACTTGGAGTCCTCCAAGTCCCTAGTAGCCGCAGGCACCACAATAGGTTTGGTTCAGGTGAACGCTGAAACCACCTTAGGGAGAAACTGAGGACGAGTCCACAATTCCGCCCTGTCCGAATGGAAAATCAGATAAGGGCTTTTACAGGATAAAGCCACCAATTCTGACACGCGCCTGGCCCAGGCCAGAGCCAACAGCATGACCACTTTTTCTGTGAGATATTTTAACTCCACAGATTTAAGTGGGTCAAACCAATGTGACTTTTGGAACCCAAAAAACCACCTTGAGATCCCAAAATGCCACTGAAGGCACAAAAGGAGGCTGTATATGCAGTACCCCTTTAACAAACGTCTGAACTTCAGGGACTGAAGCTAGTTCTTTTTTTTTTTTTTGGAAGAAAATCGACAGAGCCGAAATTTGAACCTTAATGGACCCCAATTTCAGGCCCATAGATACTCCTGTTTGCAGGAAATGTAGGAATCGACCCAGTTGAATTTTCTCCGTCGAGCCTTACTGGCCTCGCACCACGCAACATATTTTCGCCAAATGCGGTGATAATATTTTGCGGTTACATCCTTCCCGGCCTTGATCAGGGTAGGGATGACTTCATCCGGAATGCCTTTTTCCTTCAGGATCCGGCGTTCAACCGCCATGCCGTCAACGCAGCCGCGGCAAGTCTTGGAACAGACAAGGTCCCCGCTGAAGCAGGTCCCTTCTTAGAGGTAGAGGCCACGGATCCTCCGTGAGCATCTGTTGAAGTTCCGGTTACCAAGTCCTTCTTGGCCAATCCGGAGCCACTAATATAGTGCTTACTCCTCTCCATCTTATCAATCTCAGTACCTTGGGTATGAGAGGCAGAGGAGGGAACCCATACACTGATTGGTACACCCACGGTGTTACCAGAGCATCTACAGCTATTGCCTGAGGGTCCCTTGACCTGGCGCAATACCTGTCGAGTTTTTCCCAACGGTTTATAATCATGTGGAAGACTTCTGGGTGAAGTCCCTACTCTCCCGGGTGGAGGTCGTGCTGAGGAAATCTGCTTCCCAGTTGTCCACTCCCGGAATGAAAACTGCTGACAGTGCTATCACATGGTTTTTCGCCCAGCGAAGAATCCTTGCAGCTTCTGCCATTGCCCTCCTGCTTCTTGTGGCACCCTGTCTGTTTACGTGGGTGACTGCCGTAATGTTGTCCGACTGGATCAACACCGGCTGACCTTGAAGCAGAGGTCTTGCTAAGCTTAGAGCATTGTAAATGGCCCTTAGCTTCAGGATATTTATGTGAAGTGATGTCTCCAGGCTTGACCATAAGCCCTGGATATTCCTTCCCTGTGTGACTGCTCCCCAGCCTCGCAGGCTGGCATCCGTGGTCACCAGGACCCAGTCCTGAATGCCGAATCTGCGGCCCTCTAGAAGATGAGCACTCTGCAACCACCACAGGAGGGATACCCTTGTCCCTGGTGACAGGGTTATCCGCTGATGCATCTGAAGATGCGACCCGGACCATTTGTCCAGTAGGTTCCACTGGAAAGTCTTGCGTGGAATCTGCCGAATGGGATTGCTTCGTAGGAAGCCACCATTTTTACCCAGAACCCTTGTGCATTGATGCACTGAGACTTGGTTCGGTTTTAGGAGGTTCCTGACTAGCTCGGATAACTCCCTGGCTTTCTCCTCCGGGAGAAACACCTTCTTTCTGGACTGTGTCCAGGATCATCCCTAGGAACAGAAGACAAGTCGTCGGAACCAGCTGCGATTTTGGAATATTGAGAATCCAATCGTGCTGCCGCAACACTACCTGAGATAGTGCTACACCGATCTCCAACTGTTCCCTGGATCTTACCCTTATCAGGGAATCGTCCAAGTAAAGGATAACTAAAATTCCCTTCCTTCGAAGGAATATCATCATTTCGGTCATTACTTCAGTAAAGACCCGGGGTGCCGTGGACCATCCCTACGGCAGCGTCTGAACTGATAGTGACAGTTCTGTACCATAACCTGAGATACCCTTGGTGAGAAGGGTAAATTTTGACATGAAGGTAAGCATCCTTGATGTCCCGAGACATCATGTAGTCCCCTTCTTCCAGGTTTGCAATCACTGCTCTGAGTGACTAAATTTTGAATTTGAACCTCTGTATGTAAGTGTTCATAGATTTTAGATTTTAAAATCGGTCTCACCGAGCCGTCTGGCTTCGGTACCACAATAGTGTGGAATAATACCCCGTTCCCTGTTGCAGGAGGGGTACCTTAATTATCACCTGCTGGGAATACAGCTTGTGAATGGCTTCCAAAACTGCCTCCCTGTCAGCGGGAGACGTCGGTAAAACAGACTTTTGGAAACGGCGAGGGGAATACGTCTCGAATTCCAATTTGTACCCCTGAAAATATTACCTGAAGGATCCAGGGGTCTACTTGCGAGTGAGCCCACTGCGCACTGAAATTCATTGAGAACGGGCCCCCACCGTGCCTGAGCTTGTAAAGCCCTAGCGTCATACTGAGGGCTTGGCAGAGGCAGAAAAGGGTTTCTGTTCCTGGGAACTGGCTGATCTCTGCAGCCATTTTCCTCTCCCTCTGTCACGTGCAGAAAAGAGGAACCCTTTTGTCCGCTTGCCAACCAGGACTGCGCCTGATAATACGGCGTCTTATTTTGAGAGGCGACCAGGGGTACATCCCCTTTTTTTAAGGCAATACTTCCAAATGCCGTTTGGAATCCGCATCACCTGACCACTTTACTGGTAGAATTGGACAACGCACTTATACTTGATGCCAGTCGGCAAATATTCCGCTGTGCATCATGCATATATAGAAATGCATCTTTTAATTGCTCTATAGGCAATAATATACTGTCCTTATCTAGGATATCAATATTTCCAGTCAGGGAATCCGACCACGCCAACCCAGCACTGCACATCCAGGCTGAGGCGATTGCTGGTCGCAGTATAATACCAGTATGTGTGTAAATACATTTTAGGATACCCTCCTGCTTTCTATCAGCAGGATCCTTAAGGGCGGCCATCTCAGGAGAGGATAGAGCCCTTGTTCTTACAAGCGTGTGAGCGCCTTATCCCCCCTAGGGGGTGTTTCCCAACGCACCCTAACCTCTGGCGGGAAAAGGTATACTGCCAATAACTTTTTAGAAATTATCAATTGTTATCGGGGGGAAACCCACGCATCATCACACACCTCATTTTATTTCTCAGATTCAGGAAAACTACAGGAAGTTTTTCCTCACCAAACATAACACCCCTTTTTTGGTGGTATTCATATTATCAGAAAAGTGTAAACATTTTCCATTGCCTCAATCATGCAATGTGTGGCCCTATTGGAAATCACGGTTGTCTCTTCACCGTCGACACAGGAGTCAGTATCCGTGTCGGCGTCTGTATCTGAGGTAACGGGCGCTTTAGAGCCCCTGTATGAGACGTCTGGACATGCACAAGCTGAGTAGCCGGCTGTCTCATGTCAACCACTGTCTTTAATACAAAGTTGACACTGTCACGCAATTTCAACAGTACATCCACTCAGGTGTCGACCCCCTAGGGGGTGACAACACTATTACAGACACTCTACTCCGTCTCCACATCATTTTTCTCCTCATACATGTCGACACAAACGTACCGACACACAGCACACACACAGGGAATGCTCTGATAGAGGACAGGACCCCACTAGCCCTTTGGGGAGACAGAGGGAGAGTTTGCCAGCACACACCAGAGCGCTATATATATACAGGGATAACCTTATATAAGTGTTTTTCCCTTTATAGCTGCTGTATTGTTTATACTGCGCCTAATTTGTGCCCCCCTCTCTTTTTTTAACCCCTTTCTGTAGTGTAGTGACTGCAGGGGAGAGCCAGGGAGCTTCCCTCCAACTGAGCTGTGAGGGAAAATGGCGCCAGTGTGCTGAGGAGATAGGCTCCGCCCCTTTCTCGGCGTCCTTATCATCCGTTTTTCTGTATGTTTTGGCAGGGGTTAAATGCATCCATATAGCCCAGGAGTTATATGTGATGCATTTATTTTAGCCATATAAGGTTTTTATCGATTTATTGCGTCTCAGGGCGCTGCCCCCCCAGCGCCCTGCACCCTCAGTGACCGGAGTGTGAAGTGTGCTGAGAGCAATGGCGCACAGCTGCGGTGCTGTGCGCTACCTTATCTGAAGACAGGATCGTCTTCTGCCGCCGATTTTCCGGACCTCTTCGCTCTTCTGGCTCTGTAAGGGGGCCGGCGACGCGGCTCCGGGACCCATCCAGGCTGAACCTGTGATCGTCCCTCTGGAGCTAATGTCCAGTAGCCAAGAAGCCCAATCCACTCTGCACGCAGGTGAGTTCGCTTCTTCTCCCCTTAGTCCCTCGATGCAGTGAGCCTGTTGCCAGCAGGTCTCACTGAAAATAATAAACCTAAACTAAAACTTTCACAAAGAGCTCAGGAGAGCCCCTAGTGTGCACCCTTCTCGTTCGGGCACAGAGATCTAACTGGGGCTTGGAGGAGGGTCATAGGGGGAGGAGCCAGTGCACACCAGGTGATCCTAAAGCTTTCTTTAGATGTGCCCAGACTCCTGCGGAGCCGCTATTCCCCATGGTCCTTACGGAGTTCCCAGCATCCACTAGGACGTCAGAGAAATCTTATTTTCTCTAACGTCCTAGTGGATGCTGGGGACTCCGTAAGGACCATGGGGATTATACCAAAGCTCCCAAACGGGCGGGAGAGTGCGGATGACTCTGCAGCACCGATTGAGCAAACAAGAGGTCCTCCTCAGCCAGGGTATCAAACTTGTAGAACTTTGCAAAAGTGTTTGAACCTGACCAAGTAGCCGCTCGGCAAAGTTGTAATGCCGAGACCCCTCGGGCAGCCGCCCAAGAAGAGCCCACCTTCCTAGTGGAATGGGCCTTAACTGATTTTGGCAGCAGCAATCCAACCGCAGAATGAGCCTGCTGAATCGTGTTACAGATCCAGCGAGCAATAGTTTGCTTTGAAGCAGGAGCACCAAGCTTGTTGGATGCATACAGGATAAACAACGACTCTGTTTTCCTGACCCTAGCCGTTCTGGCTACATAAACCTTCAAAGCCCTGACCACATCAAGCAACTCGGAATCCTCCAAGTCAGTAGTAGCCACAGGCACCACAATAGGTTGGTTTATATGAAAAGATGAAACCACTTTCGGCAGAAATTGTGGACGGGTCCGCAATTCTGCTCTATCCACATGGAAAACCAGATAGGGGCTTTTATGTGACAAAGCTGCCAACTCTGACACACGCCTAGCCGAAGCCAAGGCTAATAGCATGACCACCTTCCACGTGAGATATTTCAACTCCACCGTTTTAAGTGGTTCAAACCAGTGGGATTTCAGGAAACTTAACACCACGTTAAGATCCCAAGGTGCCCCTGGAGGCACAAAAGGAGGCTGAATATGCAGCACTCCCCCTTTACAAACGTCTGAACTTCAGGTAGAAAAGCCAACTCCTTTTGAAAGAAAATGGATAGGGCCGAAATCTGGACCTTAATGGAACCCAATTTTAGGCCCAAATTCACTCCGGACTGTAGGAAGTGCAGGAACCGGCCCAGCTGGAATTCCTCTGTAGGGGCCTTCCTGGCCTCACACCAAGCAACATATTTTCGCCATATACGGTGATAGTGTTTTGCTGTCACGTCCTTCCTAGCCTTTATTAGCGTAGGAATAACTTCATCCGGAATGCCTTTTATCCGCTAGGATCCGGCGTTCAACCGCCATGCCGTCAAACGCAGCCGCGGTAAGTCTTGGAACAGACAGGGCCCCTGTTGCAACAGGTCCTGTCTGAGAGGCAGAGGCCATGGGTCTTCTGTGAGCATTTCTTGCAGTTCCGGGTACCAAGTCCTTCTTGGCCAATCCGGAACAATGAGTATTGTTCTCACTCCTCTTTTTCTTACGATTCTCAGCACCTTGGAAGAAGAGGAAATACATAGACCGACTGGAACACCCACGGTGTTACTAGTGCGTCCACAGCTATCGCCTGAGGGTCCCTTGACCTGGCGCAATACCTTTTTAGCTTTTTGTTGAGGTGGGATGCCATCATGTCCACCTGTGGCAGTTCCCATCGATTTGTAATCTGCGTGAAGACTTCTTGATGAAGTCCCCACTCTCCCGGGTGGAGGTCGTGCCTGCTGAGGAAGTCTGCTTCCCAGTTGTCCACTCCCGGAATGAACACTGCTGACAGTGCTTGCACGTGATTCTCCGCCCAACAAAGAATCCTGGTGGCTTCCGCCATCGCCACCCTGCTTCTTGTGCCGCCCTGGCGGTTTACATGAGCCACTGTGGTAATGTTGTATGACTGAATCAGCACCGGTTGGTTGCGAAGCAGAGGCTCCGCTTGACTCAGGGCATTGTATATGGCCCTTAGTTCCAGGATATTGATGTGCAGACAAGCCTCCTGACTTGACCACAACCCTTGGAAGTTTCTTCCCAGAGTGACTGCCCCCCATCCTCGGAGGCTTGCATCCGTGGTCACCAGGACCCAGTCCTGTATGCCGAACCTGCGGCCCTCGAGAAGGTGAGCACTCTGCAGCCACCACAGAAGAGACACCCTGGCCCTGGGGGATAGGGTGATCAGCCAATGCATCTGAAGATGCGATCCGGACCACTTGTCCAACAGATCCCACTGAAAGATCCTCGCATGGAACCTGTCACAACAGAGGGCCTGAGCTGACGGGAGGCAGCCTCAGTTGTAGGGGCTGAAATGTAACGGAACCTGGGAGGTTGTATCAGACCCCTAGACATGTAAGTAACATGTAGAATAACTGCCCGAAGGCGTGACCACGACAACCAGGATAAAAGTCAATGATGTTTATTATGACATACTCCGTAACACAGCAGCAAATAAGAAAACATAAAACTCAGCAGGGAAATAATACAGTTCCTGGGTACTACAGGGTGGCAAGGGCCACAGGGCTCTGGTAGTATGAGATAGTTCTTATAATCTTCTAGTTGGAAAGTCCTTACCAGGCCCGACTGTAGCAATGGAGATAGCCCAGGATCGTACCAGCTGGTGTTCCAGGAAGAGCTGGGCTGCTGTGGATAAAACGGCTGCTGTGGATACTGGCTGGAACCAGACTGATGTTGGCACGGAGTGGATACTGGCTGGAACCAGTTAAATAATAAATGTAGCTTGAGAGCGATGAAATATGAAATGATATATGGAGCTTGAGAGCGGTGAAATAATAATACCGGTGATAAATGGTAATCTGTAGAAAAGGGTACCGGCACTTTAAGAAGAGCTAATCTCTGCTGGAAGCTGATTGCTGTAAGCAGGTGGATCTATGGCTGGAAGCAGATGAATCCAAGAGGATAGGAGAGTCAGGCTACACCGCAGGTGGAATGCTGGTGCGGGTCTCTTTAGTGGAGGTTTGGAGATAGGAACTGGAACCTGGAAAACAACCACAGGAGAGAGACAAACTGGAACTAGGTTTGACAACCAAAGCACTGACGCCTTCCTTGCTCAGGCACAGATTACTTATACCTGCAGCAAGGAAGGGATTGGCTAGGCAATTATGCAGATTAACATTGCAAACAGCAGATTGGTGGAAATGAACAGATGACAGAATCCAAGATGGCTGCGCCCATGCAGACACTTGGAGGGAAGTTTGGTTTGTAATCCATGTGGGAATTAAAACAGTAATGGCGGCGCCGGCCACAGGAGACGCCAGACTGATAAGTGCACATTTAACCACGCGGGCACAGCGGAGGCCGCGGGAGACGCCATTCCGGATGTAACAGGCGTTGCGGTGACCGCGTCTCAGAGTGACAGGAGAGGAGGCAGGAATGTGGACATCAGTATAACAGATGGGATCCGGTCCTGGAACGCTGAGCCAGCCTTAGGAGGCATCTGAAGGGTAAGTAATGGCGTCCAGATACCCGGATCGTGACAGCACCCCCCCCTTTAGGAGTGGCCCCAGGACACTTCTTTGGCTTTTGAGGAAACTTGGAATGGAATCTCCGGACCAAGGCAGGAACCCTTCCAGTCAATAAGATACTGTAGTTGACCGTAACGGTGACGTGAGTCCAGGATCTTGGCCACTTCATACTCAACGCCTCGTTGAGTTTGGACTTTCGGAGTTGGAGGAAGTGAGGAATGAAACCGATTCAGAATCAGCGGTTTCAACAGGGAAACATGGATTGTCCTGGGTATTTTTAAGAAGGGAGGTAACTGAAGTCTGTAAGCAACAGGATTGATGACTTGCTCAATTTTGAAAGTACCAATGTAGCGAGGTGCAAACTTCATACTGGGAACTCTTAACCTCAAATTCTTCGTGGATAACCATACCCGATCACCCACCTTGAGAGCAGGAACCGCTCTACGCTTCTTGTCCGCAAACTTCTTATACCTGAACGATGCCTTGAGCAGAGCTGCTCGTACACTCTTCCAGTTGTTTGCAAACTGATGCAAGGTGATATCCACTGCTGGAACAGAAGTTGCTGGGAGCGGTTGGAATTCAGGGACTTTAGGGTGGAATCCAAAGTTGGTGAAGAATGGTGTTGAAGAAGATGAGGAATGAAACTGATTGTTATGACAGAACTCGGCCCAGGGAAGTAATTGAACCCAGTCATCTTGAGAGGAAGACACATAGATGCGGAGGAAGGCCTCCAAGTCCTGATTCACCCTCTCAGTTTGACCATTGGTCTGAGGATGGTAAGCCGTGGAAAACTTTAGTTTGACTTGGAAGACTTGACATAAACTTCGCCAGAATTTGGCTGTGAATTGAACTCCTCGATCTGAGATAATTTCTTCAGGCAGACCGTGGAGTCTGAAGATCTCTTGTATGAACACTTGAGCCAACTTGGAAGCTGACGGAAGACCGGTGAGAGGAATGAAGTGTGCCATCTTGGTGAACCGGTCAACTACCACCCAGATGGTATTGAACTTGTTGCACATGGGTAAGTCTGAAATGAAATCCATCGACAAATGGGTCCATGGTCGACGGGGAACGGATAGTGGAACCAGTTGCCCCGCAGGCGACTGGCGGGATACTTTATGTTGGGCACACTTTGGGCAAGATGCAATAAACTCCATGACGTCCTTTCTCAGAGTTGGCCACCAATAGGACCTAGAGATAAACTCCAGGGTTTTTTGGATACCTGTATGTCCGGCAAAACGGGAAGCATGGGCCCAATGCATGAGCTTCTTCCTCAGTACCGGCTTCACAAAACTTTTCCCTAGTGGGGGCGTAGAGTCCATCCCTACCGTGAAGAATGCCAACGGATTGATAATAGGATGCTTGTCTGAAGACTCTGACTCATTTTCTTGCTCCCATGAGCGGGAAAGGGCATCGGCCTTGCGATTCTGAGAGCCCGGACAGAACTGGAGTTTAAAGTCGAACCTGGAAAAGAAAAGTGCCCATCTGGCCTGACGAGGGTTGAGACATTGTGCGCCTTTCAGATATCAAAGGTTCTTGTGGTCTGTAAGTATGGTAATTGAATGAGAAGCTCCCTCCAACAGATATCTCCACTCCTCTAGAGCGAGCTTGATGGCTAGCAACTCCTGGTCGCCAATGGCATAGTTGCGCTCCGCTGGGGAGAACTTCCGGGAGAAGAAACTGCAAGGATGTAAATGGCCATCTTTAGCCCTCTGAGATAACACCGCTCCTACTCCAACGGAGGAGGCATCCACCTCTAAGATGAAAGGAGAGTCGATGTCGGGCTGTTTCAGAACTGGTGCAGAGATGAACCGTTGTTTTAAGAGATGAAAAGCTTGCGTAGCTTCTTCAGACCACTTGGACGGGTTAGCACCCTTCTTAAAGCAGTAATAGGCGCCACAATGGTGGAAAAGTCTCGTATAAACTTTCTGTAATAATTGGCGAACCCTAAGAACCTCTGGACCCCTTTGAGGGTTAAGGGTATCGGCCAATTCTGGATTGCTTGTAGTTTCTCAGGATCCATCTCTAGTCCGGAACCGTACACAATGTAACCTAGAAACGGAATGGACTTGACTTCAAAGACGCATTTCTCTAATTTGCAATAGAGATGATTGACACGGAGACGGGACAGAACCTCTTTTACCCAAAAACGATGTTCCTCTAAATTGTTGGCAAAAATGAGGATATCATCTAGATAGACCACGACATGACGGTATAAAATGTCTCTGAAGATCTCATTGACAAAATGCTGGAAGACTGCTGGAGCATTGCTCAATCCGAAGGGCATGACGAGGTACTCATAATGTCCGTCACGGGTGTTAAAGGCGGTCTTCCACTCGTCACCCTTACGGATCCGGATGAGATTTTATGCACTTCTCAAGTCCAGCTTTGTGAAGATGGTAGCTCCGCTAACTCTATCAAAGAGCTCAGTAATCAGGGGTAGTGGATAGCGGTTCTTGATGGTAATGTCGTTCAGACCTCTGTAGTCGATGCACGGACGCAGACCACCATCTTTTTTCTTTACGAAAAAGAAGCCTGCGCCGGCTGGAGAAGAGGAAGGTCGAATGAACCCTTTTGCTAGGTTCTCTTTAATGTATTCCTCCATAGAATGAGTCTCAGGCAGAGACAACGGGTAAGTTCGGCCTCGAGGTGGAACCTTCCCTGGAACGAGATCAATCGGGCAGTCCCATTCTCTATGAGGAGGAAGGATATCAGCAGAAGCCTTACTGAACACATCCGTGAAATCTTGATATGGAGGAGGAGGAACATCAGACGACCTGGGGGAGGAAGAACAGACAGGCAATACTTTAAACAAACATGTCTCAGCACAGGAGGGACCCCATGCCAGAATCTGCGTAGTCGTCCAATCAATAGATGGATTGTGAAGACGGAGCCATGGAAGGCCCAGGACCACAGGATGTGTGGCTCTTGGAATCACTAAAAAAGAAATAAATTCGGAATGAAGAACTCCCACTCTCAGACGAACTGGTAGAGTCCTTAGAGAAATAACTGCATCAAAAATCTTGCTGCCATCCACGGCAGTTAAGGAGATGGACGAAGGAAGTCTCTCGGTGGGTAGGGACCACCGTTTAACATAGGCTTCGGTAATAAAGTTCCCAGCTGCTCCGGAATCAAGGAGGGCAATGACGTTCCGATAACGTTGAGCAACTTGAAGCGAGACTGGGAGATTACAATCGTGAGGAGATGGAGAGGAGATCATTACTCCTAGCCGGCCCTCTCCTTGGCGAGCTAGGATTTGGAATTTTCCCGGACGGTTGGGACAGGCATTGATGGTGTGAGACGGAGCTGCACAATAAAGACAAAGAGACTCAGAGAGACGTCTTCGGCGCTCAGCAGGAGTTAGACGAGAACGGCCAAGTTGCATGGGCTCATCTTTAGATGGTGACAGTTGGCGAGGAGGAGGAGCAGAAGATTTTGGAGCAGATGATCTTCCACGCTCAGTTGCTCTTTCTCTGAAACGTAAATCAACTTTCGTGCAGAGTGAGATTAGCTCATCTAACTTGGAAGGTAAGTCTCTGGTAGCTAACTCATCTTTAATACGCTCAGATAAGCCATGCCAGAATGCAGCATACAGGGCCTCGTCGTTCCATGCCAGTTCGGATGCCAGGATCTGGAACTGTATAAGATATTGTCCTACAGTACGTGATCCCTGGCGTAAACGGAGAATCTCAGATGAGGCTGAAATTACCCGGCCGGGCTCGTCGAAGATACGCCTGAATGTTGACACAAATGCAGTGTAGGAGGATAGCAGGGTGTCGGACCTCTCCCATAACGGTGATGCCCAATCAAGGGCTGAGCCACTGAGAAGAGAGATAATGTAGGCAATTTTTGTACGGTCACTGGGAAAATTGCCAGGTTGTAGCTCAAACTGAATCTCACACTGGTTGAGAAATCCCCTGCAGAATCTTGGAAATCCGTCAAATTTTGCTGGCGTTGGAAGATGAAAACGTGGAGCAGAAATGGGTAAGGTGGGTGGGGTCATAGCTGGAGTCACTGTGGTTGACGCACCGGACGCGTCTGATCCACGGAGGGTTGTCTGAATCCCATCCAGCCGAGTAGAGAGATCCTGGAGACAGCGGATGATGTGGCCCTGTGCAGCCTCCTGATGTTCAAGTCGGGCTGCCAGTTCTTGCATCGGCCTGGCCGCTTGATCCTGGTCTCCGGCTGGATTCATATGGTCAGTGCTTACTGTCACAACTGAGGGCCTGAGCTGACGGGAGGCAGCCTCAGTTGTAGGGGCTGAAATGTAACGGAACCTGGGAGGTTGTATCAGACCCCTAGACATGTAAGTAACATGTAGAATAACTGCCCGAAGGCGTGACCACGACAACCAGGATAAAAGTCAATGATGTTTATTATGACATACTCCGTAACACAGCAGCAAATAAGAAAACATAAAACTCAGCAGGGAAATAATACAGTTCCTGGGTACTACAGGGTGGCAAGGGCCACAGGGCTCTGGTAGTATGAGATAGTTCTTATAATCTTCTAGTTGGAAAGTCCTTACCAGGCCCGACTGTAGCAATGGAGATAGCCCAGGATCGTACCAGCTGGTGTTCCAGGAAGAGCTGGGCTGCTGTGGATAAAACGGCTGCTGTGGATACTGGCTGGAACCAGACTGATGTTGGCACGGAGTGGATACTGGCTGGAACCAGTTAAATAATAAATGTAGCTTGAGAGCGATGAAATATGAAATGATATATGGAGCTTGAGAGCGGTGAAATAATAATACCGGTGATAAATGGTAATCTGTAGAAAAGGGTACCGGCACTTTAAGAAGAGCTGATCTCTGCTGGAAGCCGATTGCTGTAAGCAGGTGGATCTATGGCTGGAAGCAGATGAATCCAAGAGGATAGGAGAGTCAGGCTACACCGCAGGTGGAATGCTGGTGCGGGTCTCTTTAGTGGAGGTTTGGAGATAGGAACTGGAACCTGGAAAACAACCATAGGAGAGAGACAAACTGGAACTAGGTTTGACAACCAAAGCACTGACGCCTTCCTTGCTCAGGCACAGATTACTTATACCTGCAGCAAGGAAGGGATTGGCTAGGCAATTATGCAGATTAACATTGCAAACAGCAGATTGGTGGAATTGAACAGATGACAGAATCCAAGATGGCTGCGCCCATGCAGACACTTGGAGGGAAGTTTGGTTTGTAATCCATGTGGGAATTAAAACAGTAATGGCGGCGCCGGCCACAGGAGACAGGAGACGCCAGACTGATAAGTGCACATTTAACCACGCAGGCACAGCAGAGGCCGCGGGAGACGCCATTCCGGATGTAACAGGCGTTGCGGTGACCGCGTCTCAGAGTGACAGGAGAGGAGGCAGGAATGTGGACATCAGTATAACAGATGGGATCCGGTACTGGAACGCTGAGCCAGCCTTAGGAGGCATCTGAAGGGTAAGTAATGGCGTCCAGATACCCGGATCGTGACAGAACCTGCCGAAAGGAATGGCTTCGTATGACGCCACCATCTTTCCCAGGACTCGCGTGCAGTGATGCACCGACACCTGTTTTGGCTTTAAGAGGTCTCTGACTAGAGTCACGAGCTCCTGAGCCTTCTCCGCCGGGAGAAACACCTTCTTCTGGTCTGTGTCCAGAATCATGCCCAGAAAGGGCAGACGCGTCGTAGGAATCAGCTACGCTGATCAGCAACTGCTCTCTGGACCTCGCCTTTATGAGGAGATCGTCCAAGTATGGGATAATTGTGACTCCTTGCTTTCGAAGCAGCACCATCATTTCCGCCATTACCTTGGTAAATATTCTCGGTGCCGTGGACAGACCAAACGGCAACGTCTGGAATTGGTAATGACAGTCCTGTACCACAAATCTGAGGTACTCCTGATGAGGTGGATAAATGGGGACATGCAAGTAAGCATCCTTGATGTCCAGAGACACCATAAAATCCCCCTCCTCCAGGTTTGCAATGACCGCTCTGAGCGATTCCATTTTGAACTTGAATCTTTTCAGATAAATGTTCAGGGACTTTAAATTCAATATGGGTCTGACCGAACCGTCCGGTTTCGGTACCACAAACATTGTGGAATAGTAACCCCTTCCCTGTTGAAGGAGGGGAACCTTTACCACCACCTGCTGGAGATATAACTTGTGAATTGCCGCTAACACTACCTCCCTTTCCATGGGGGAAGCTGGCAGGGCCGATTTGAGGTAACGGTGAGTGGGCATCACTTCGAATTCCAGCTTGTATCCCTGAGACACAATCTGTATAGCCCAGGGATCCACCTGTGAGCGAACCCACTGGTGGCTGAAATTTCGGAGACGCGCCCCCACCGCTCCCGGCTCCACCTGTGGAGCCCCAGCGTCATGCGGTGGATTTAGTGGAAGCCGGGGAGGACTTCTGTTCCTGGGAACTAGCTGTATGGTGCAGCTTCTTTCCTCTACCCCTGCCTCTGGCAAGAAAGGATTCACCTCTGACTTTCTTGCTTTTTTGTGATCGAAAGGACTGCATTTGGTAATACGGTGCTTTCTTAGGCTCTGAGGGAATATATGGCAAAAAATTAGCATTTATTCTAGAGCCCAGTAGGCAAATGTCCCTTTGGGCATCCCTCATATATAGGACAGCGTCTTTTATATGCCCCAGGGTCAGTAAAATAGTATCCTTGTCCAAGGTATACAGTTCCTCAGACAGAGTATCTGTCCATGCTGCTACAGCACTACACATCCAGGCCGACGCAATTGCCGGCCTCAGTAGAGTACCTGAATGTGTAAAAACAGACTTCAGGATACTTTCCTGCTTCCTATCCGCAGGATCCTTTAGGGAGGCCGTATCCTGTGACGGCAGGGCCACCTTCTTAGATAAGCGAGTCAGAGCTTTCTCTACCCTAGGGGAGGATTCCCAGCGCATCCTGTCCGTTGGCGGGAAAGGGTACGCCATAAGTAACCTTTTGGAAATCAGCACTTTCCTATCATGAGAATCCCACGCTTTTTCACATAACTCATTTAACTCACGTGAAGGGGGAAAAGTCACCTCTTGCTTTTTCTCCTCAAACATATAAACCCTCTTGTCAGGGACAGGGTTTACCTCTGATATGTGCAATACATCCTTCATTGCTATAATCATGTAGCGGATGGCTTTAGCTATTTTAGGCTGCAACTTTGTATCATCGCCATCGACACTGGAGTCAGAATCCGTGTCAACAATTTGGGATAGTGGGCGCTTCTGAGACCCTGACGGCCTCTGCGCTGTAGGATCAGGCATGGGTTGAGACCCTGACTGTCCCAAGGCTTCAGCTTTATCCAACCTTTTATGCAAGGAGTTTACATTATCATTTAACACCTTCCACATATCCATCCAATCAGGTGTCGGCGCCGTCGGCGGAGACATCTCATTCATCTGCACCTGCTCTGCCTCCACATTCATTTGCTCCCGCTCTGCTTCCACATAGCCCTCCTCGTTAAACATGTCGACACAAGCGTACCGACACACCACACATACATGGGATGCTCTATATGAGGACAGGGCCCCCACAAGGCCTTTTGGAGAGACAGAGAGAGAGTATGCCAGCACACACCCCAGCGCTATATAACCCAGGAATTACACAGTAACTTAGTGTTTACCCAGTAGCTGCTGTATATATGATTAATGCGCTAAATTTATGTTCCCCCCCTCTCTTTTTACCCTCTTTCTACCGTGAGTCTGCAGGGGAGAGCTTCCTCTCAGCGGAGCTGTGGAGAGAAAATGGCGCTGGTGAGTGCTGAGGAAGAAGCCCCGCCCCGTCAGCGGCGGGCTTCTGTCCCGCGATTTGGTGTAAAAAATGGTGGGGGCTCATGCATATATACAGTGCCCAGCTGTATATATGCTGCTTTTTGCCAGGAGGTACTCAATTGCTGCCCAGGGCGCCGCCCCCTGCGCCATGCACCCTACAGTGACCGGAGTGTGTGGGTTAGTGTGGGAGCAATGGCGCACAGCTGCAGTGCTGTGCGCTACCTCATATGAAGACAGGAGTCTTCTGCCGCCGATTTTGTCTTCTTGCTTCACCCGCCGGCTTCTGTCTTCTGGCTCTGCGATGGGGGTGGCGACGCGGCTCCGGGAACGGACGACCAAGGTTAAGTTCCTGTGTTCGATCCCTCTGGAGCTAATGGTGTCCAGTAGCCTAAGAAGCACAACCTAGCCGCAGTTAGTAGGTTTGCTTCTCTCCCCTCAGTCCCATGTAGCAGAGAGTCTGTTGCCAGCAGAAGCTCTCTGAAAATAAAAAATCTAACTAAAATACTTTCTTAATAGCAAGCTCAGGAGAGCTCACTAAAATGCACCCAGCTCCTTCCGGGCACAGATTCTAACTGAGGTCTGGAGGAGGGACATAGAGGTAGGAGCCAGAGAACCAGTAGTACTAATTCTTTCTTAGAGTGCTCAATCTCCTGCGAAGCCCGTCTATTCCCATGGTCCTTACGGAGTCCCCAGCATCCACTAGGACGTTAGAGAAATATATATATATATTTATATGTAAAAGATGTTGTCTTATATATATCTATATATATCTATATATATATATATATATATATATATATATATATATATAAGACATGCCCAAAGAGACGTTAGTTAAGGTTCTAGAGTCAAACAAGGGTGAGGAATTGTTCGGAGAGGGCCTCTCGGATCTCGTCTCCATGGCTACGGCAGGTAAATAAAATTTTTTGACATATATTCCCTCACAATCTAAGAAAGCGCCTCATTATCAAATGCAGTCCTTTCGTTCCAATAAAAACAAGAGAGCACGTGGTTCGTCCTTTCTTGCCAGAGGTAAGGGCAGAGGGAAAAAGCTTCACAACACAGCTAGTTCCCAGGAACAGAAGTCCTCCCCGGCCTCTGCTAAATCCACCGCATGACGCTGGGGCTCCCCTGAGGGAGTCAGCTCCTGTGGGGGCACGTCTTCGACTGTTCAGCCACGTCTGGGTCCACTCACAGGTGGATACATGGGCAATAGAAATAGTTTCCCAGGGTTACAAGCTGGAATTCGAAGAAGTGCCTCCTCGCCGTTTTTTTCAAATCGGCCCTACCGAAACAATCCCTGGAAAGGGAGATAGTGTTACATGCGATTCACAAATTGTGTCTGCAACAAGTGGTGGTAGAGGTTCCCCTGCTTCAAAGAGGGCAGGGGTACTACTCAACTCTGTTTGTGGTTCCGAAACCGGACGGTTCGGTCAGACCCATTTTAAATTTAAAACCCCTGAACCTTTACTTAAAATGGTTCAAGTTCAAGATGGAATCACTCAGGGCGGTCATCGCCAGCCTAGAAAGGGAGATTTTTTGGTATCTCTGGACATAAAGGATGCATACCTGCATGTCCCCATATATCCTCCTCATCAGGTGTACCTGAGATTTGCGGTACAGGATTGTCATCACCAATTTCAGACGTTGCCGTTTGGGCTTTCCACACCCCGAGAATTTTCACCAAGGTAATGGCGGAAATGATGGTGCTCCGGCGCAAGCAGGGTGTCACAATTATCCCGTACTTGGACGATCTCCTCATAAAAGCGAGATCACGGGAGAAGTTGCTGAACAGCGTATCACTTTCACTGACTGTGTTACAGCGACACGGCGGGAATCTCAATATTCCAAAGTCGCAGCTGAATCCTACAACTCGTCTGCCCTTCTTGGGCATGATTCTGGACACAGACCGGAAAAGGGTTTTTCTTCCGAAGGGAAAAGCGCAGGAACTCATGACTCTAGTCATGAACTTGTTGAAACCAAAACAAGTGTCAGTACATCATTGCACTCAAGTTCTGGGAAAGATGGTGGCAACATACGAAGCCATTCCAGACGGCAGATTCCATGCAAGGACCTTCCAATGGGACCTATTGGACAAATGGTCCGGGTCGTATCTGCAATTGCGTCAGCGGATCACCCTGTCCCCCAGGGCCAGAGTATCTCTCCTGTGGTGGCTAAACAGTGCTCACCTTCTAGAGCAGAGGTTCTCAAACTCGGTCCTCGGGGGCACACACAGTGCATGTTTAGCAGGTAACCCAGCAGGTGCACAGGTGTATTAATTACTCACTGACACATTTTAAAAGGTCCACAGGTGGAGCTAATTATTTCACTTGCGATTCTGTGAGGAGACCTGCAAAACATGCACTGTGTGTGCCCCCGAGGACCGAGTTTGAGAACCTCTGTTCTAGAGGGCCGCAGGTTCAGCATTCAGGACTGGATCCTGGTGACCCTCCGAGGTTGGGGAGCGGTCGCACAGGGAAGAAATTTCCAAGGACTTTGGTCAAGTCAAGAGACTTGTCTTCACATCAACATCTTGGAACTAAGGGCCATATACAACACCCTACGTCAATCGGAGATCTTACTTCGCAATCATCCAGTTCTGATCCAGTCAGACAACATCACCGCAGTGGTTCATGTAAACCGCCAAGGCGGCACAAGGAGCAGAGTGGCAATGGCGGAAGCCACTAGAGTTCTTTGCTGGGCGGAGAATCATGTAAGCGCTCTGTCAGCAGTGTTCATTCCGGGAATGGACAACTGGGAAGCAGACTTCCTCAGCAGACACGCTCTGCATCCGGGAGAGTGGGGACTTCATCAGGAAGTCTTCGCGCAGATTGCAAATCGGTGGGGACTACCCAAAATAGACATGATGGCATCCCGTCTCAACAAAAAGCTACAAAGGTATTGCGCCAGATCAAGAGACCCTCTGTTAGGGTCTCCTGCCCTGTGCTGCCACGTCGTCATGGCAACCGGGAGACAAGTGCTAGCGGAGTAACCTGAGCGCAGCTGATACTCCGGTTCGGGTCTTTTGCTGTGCAGTGGTTACAGGCTCTGTGCACGGCAGGGGATCCGGTGCTGGTTTTTGTGCTCACAGTCTGTGAGGTCTGAGTGGGGCGTGGACAGCACCTGCTTTATAAGGCCTCTTCTCAGGTTAAGCAGAAGCTGCTGAATCTTTGTTGGTTAGTCAGTTCCTGAAAGTTAGCCAGTACTGTGTAGCTTTGTATTTGTTGTTGCTTACTGCAAATAGGCCTGGGGATTTGGTACTACACTCTGCCAATCCAGACCTAGCAGTAAGACTGGAGTCAGTCGTTTAACTTGCTGGGGTTCTTTTACTACTCTGTGAACTTAGCAAGTTTGCGGCTGTATTCTAAGACTTGCCTGCCTAAATCCTGTCTCACTGTGCAAGGTGTCAGGTGTCAGTTTAGTGGCAGTAAGCTGAACCTGTGCACTGCAAGTGAGAATTAGGATTGTGGAGACTCTCCTTGTGTCTATCATTCCATCTCTGACCAAGGAGTTTACTGCCACACCCGTTGGTAACCCTTTAGGGTTTTGCTGTTGCCCTTAGCAACAGCATTTCGGGTTCTCTACGTATTAAAACACAACATCTTGCTTTTCCCATCTGAGCATTACTAATACTAGGGAGACACCCAGTTCCTTAGCCTCTGGGCTTCTCTGTTCACTTTGTGTGTATTTTGTTACCCTATCACCTTCTGTGTACGTAATGTCATATTCCCCAGTCTGTCTGTGAGTTCATTTGTTTTGCATACCTATCCGTTCAGACACCAGTACATTCCTGCAGGCACTGGTGTGCATAACAGTTCAAACACCAGTACATTCCTGCAGGCACTGGAGTGCATAACAGTTCTGACACCAGTACATTCCTGCAGGCACTGGTGTGCATAACACCCTCAGGCGGTAGCTGTAGACGCCCTAGTGACACCGTGGTTGTTCCAGTCGGTCTATGTATTTCTTTTTCAATAATAGTTTTTTATTAATTTTCAAGTACAGAGAAGGAAAGTCAAATAATTGTTCACGATCAAAGGTCAAAAAATGAATTCAGCTTTGAGCAAGTTACAGCAGGTACAATCATATAAACTAGCTCTGAATCTTGAGACTCAGTTCTCTAATCGTGTTCATTACTTCTCACGACTATCAATCGTGACTTTAACCTTAAGAATAATAGACTCGAGAGAGCAGTAGAAAGGGGAAGACAAAACAAGACATCGACACATGAGGGTAAGTTAAAGGGAGGCGAGTATGCGTATCAGGGGGGTACCTTACTCCAATATCGTAACATAGAGATAAATGGATAGTTAGTTAGTTAGTTAGTTAGGAGGGCCTCTGCAGCCCTAGGCATCATCCGGTTGTGAAGGGTGTAGTATTGCCGTATCAATGGGATCACTAAAAATTGTGGAGTGACCTTTTCTCTCCCGGAATTCACTCCATTTAAACCATCTCATATAAATAGAAGAGGGGGAGGAAGAATATACACATCCCGCTGTTTCAAACAGAAAATGCTTATGGGTATTATTAATAACCGTCTGAATGTGGGGTATGGACTGTGATTTCCATAGTTGGCCTATTGCCGCTTTAGCTGATATTAAAACATGTCCTACGATATATTTGTCACAGCTCAGGAAGGTGTGAGAGGGGTAGTGAAATAGAGCCAACATTGGATCCAATGGCACTGTCGTTCCCACTAGTTCCCCCAAGAGCGAGAATACTTCCGTCCACAGAGGCCCCAGGACTGGACAGTCCCAAAAGATATGTAGAATGGAGCCCTCTCCACCACATTTTCTCCAGCATAGCTGGGAAGTCGAGGGCCAGATTTGGTGAAGCCTCTGCGGGGTGAAGTACGCCCTATTGCATAATTTATAAAACATTTCTGAATGCTGGAGACATTTAGAAATTTTAAAGCACAGTGATGAAATTGTATCCCACTCTTCTTCTCGGAGTACCAAAGAGAGATCTCTCTCCCACTTCAGCTGCGCAGGCAACTTCCCTTTTTTATTCAAAAGGACAATATACTGGTACCACCTGGATATCCCACCCCTATGACCAGGTGATGACAATCTGGTGAGCATAATGGCCGGTAAGGGAAGTGGGTCTCCAATCTCGTTTACATACGATT
The DNA here is from genome assembly GCF_028390025.1 of Pseudophryne corroboree. NCBI lineage: Eukaryota > Metazoa > Chordata > Amphibia > Anura > Myobatrachidae > Pseudophryne > Pseudophryne corroboree. The sequence continues at coordinate 401,386,425 of NC_086444.1, read as the reverse complement.
GGAGCCAATGGCGTACCTGTAGGTACTTAAAAAAATCATGTTTTGAAATCCCAAACCGCGACTGAAGCTGGGAGAACGGGATCAAGCTATCATTTGAAAAAAGATCTTTCAGTCTCACAACTCCAGCGTCGATCCAGGTGTCCAAAATAAGATCAGGGATATTACAGGCGACCGTTCTGATAGAGAGGTCTGCTGCAGGTAGTTTTATAGTTGGGTCAGATGCCACCACGGAGTGCCATATCTTCAATGTATTTCTAATCGCGTCACCAGGGCCTGACCATTTCGGAACACTCTGTGTAGGTAATAGAAATAGGTCTGTTATATTAATCGGTCCTAAGAAGGCTTTTTCGATAACAACCCATGGTTTGGGGGAATGCACGACAAACCAATCTCGGGCTTGGCTGAGTAGGCATGCAGAGTGATATGCATCTAGGTTGGGGTAAGCTACCCCACCAAAGCTCTTGGGTAATGAAAGAACCTGCCTAGAGATCCGCGGTTTCGCTCCTTTCCAAATAAAGTGTGATAACATTTTATTAGCCTTAACACTAAGGGCTTTAGGGAAATGGCGGGGGATGGCCCGGAATAGGTAGAGGAGTTTCGGAAGTAGTACCATTTTGGTTGCAGAGATCCGCCCCAACCAGGAGATTTCATGTAGGGACCACTCTTTAATCAATTTGTCGATGGCGCTAAATAAAGGAGTGTAGTTACAATCGAAAAGGTCCTTATCAAGCGATAGATGTATACCTAAGTATTTAATAGATCTCACCTGCCAAGCATATCTGTATCTATCCTTGAGTAAGGCCAGGATATGTGGCTGAATATGAAGTGGTAGGGCTTCCGTTTTGGAAGTATTCAATTTGTAGAATGACAATCTGGAGTACCTATCTAATATGGCGTGGAGTCCTATAAGGGAGGGTTCGGGGTTTGTCAAGCATACTAGTATATCATCTGCAAACAGACTAATTTTATGGCTCAGTCCCCCTATCTCAGGGCCCGAGACTTCTGTGTCGGTTCTAATAGTCTCAGCCAGGGGCTCAATAGCCATAGCGAAGATTAGTGGGGATAAAGGGCACCCTTGTCTTGTGCCGTTTAGAATTTCGAATCCCCTGGAGAGACACCCATTAACATATACCTTGGCGGAGGGGGTAGAATATAATGCAAAGATGGAATCTAGAAACCTACCCTGAAATCCAAACTTCCCCATAACTGATCTTAGGTACCCCCAGTGTAGCCTATCAAACGCCTTTTCTGCGTCTAATGATAGGACCAGGAGGGGCGTTCTATTAGCATTACAATATTCAATGACGTTATAAGCTCTCCGGGTATTGTCTGGGGCCTGCCTGCCCGGGACGAAGCCAACCTGGTCAGCAGCTATAAGAGTAGGCAGTAAGGGGCACAGACGGTTAGCAATTAACTTAGCGAATAGTTTGACGTCTGTATTCAACAAAGCTATCGGTCTGTAATTTTGAACGGATGTGGGAGATTTCCCCGGTTTAGGGATAGCCACTATCCTTGCTTCCAGCATCTCTTTCGGGAACCTCCCTGCTTCTGATGCCTCGTTAAAGACAGCCAATAAGACTGGGGTCAAGTCTGCTTTGTAAGTTTTGTAAAAATTAGATGGAAAACCGTCTGGGCCCGGTGCCTTATCTCGTGGAAGACCATCAATAGCCGCCTCAAGTTCAGACATCGTCCAGGGGGAGCCAAGGGACAGGCAGGTCTCGGAGCTCAGTGTCGGCAGGGATAAATTTTTTAGAAATGACTGAATTTCAGCTTCAATGGGTTGGGTGGTATCAGGGTCTGATTGTAAGCTATAGAGTCGGGAATAATACTCTGCAAAAGTATCTGCTATTCTATATGGATCATAGACTTTTGAACCCGTGGGAGAATAAACAAAGTGGATTCTGGCCTTAGCTCGCCTACCTCTCAGTTTCCTCGCCAAAAGACGCCCTGCCTTATTTCCAAATACATAGAATCTCTGATTTAGTCGAGCGAGGTTTCGTTGTACTTCCCGCAGAGAAAAAGTGTTTACCCTTTCCCTTGCGGTCAGCAAAAGCTTAAAGGCAGTTTTATTAAGTGGGTCAGCTTTATGTGCAATTTCTAGTTTGGCAACTTCGCTCTCGGCTTCAGCTCGTTCGGCCATTTGAGAACGTTTCAGTCGTGAAGCGGCCTGAATGGCAGCCCCCCGCATAACAGCCTTACAAGAGCACCAATTATTAAAGACTGAAGTGTCTTCAGGTTTGTTAGTTTCTAAGAATACCCTTAAGGTTTGTTGCAAGGCCAGTGAAGCTTCTAGATTGCCCAACAGGAAGTTTCCAAGTCTCCAGGGACTCGGGATAACTCTACGTGCCTCGAGCTTCCACACGACCTTAATCGGAGAGTGGTCTGACCATGTCATCGGTAGTATGTTAATTTTCATAATAGTCGGTAAAGACCCACTGTCTGTTAGTACTAGATCAATTCTAGAGTATGAGGAGTGGACATGTGAATAAAAGGAGTAATCCCTAACCGTAGGATGTTTAGTTCTCCACGCATCGTAAAGTTCGTATTCTCCTAGTAGTTGTCTGAGTCCAAGGGTATTAATCGGGGAAGTTCTGGATTTAGCTAAGGGACTTCTAGTGGGGAGAGATCTATCTACAGTGGGGTCTACAACTAGATTAAAGTCCCCCAGTAGCATGACTGCACCTTTAGCGTGCTTCTGTATCAGGGAGAATAGATTCCTACAGAAGGAGAGTTGACCAGAGTTGGGTGCATAGCAGGAGGCCAGGGTGACAACTGAGTCTTCCAGCTTTCCGATTAATATTAAATACCTTCCCTCGGGGTCTACAATTTGAGATTCCAGGGTAAATTGGCAATTGTTAGATATTAGTATAGCCACTCCAGCTTTTTTTACGGGGCCATTGGCCATGTAACAGGTAGGAAATTGATTATTATAGAGTCTGGGGGGGTCTAATTTCCTAAAGTGGGTTTCCTGAATAGCGACCACATCCGCCTTCATTCTATAGAAGGAGGATAAGGCCAGTTTGCGTTTCTGTGGGGAGTTCAATCCCTTAACGTTCAATGATACCAAGTTAACCATAATAAACTAACCAAGAGGCGGAGCATTCGCTGAAACCAAATAATGTGATCAATAGGTACAATTCCCTGAACATATGTGTAAGGAGGTAGGAGTCCTGGGGGGGAGGGGGAGACACACGAGGAGACATACTAAGGAGGACAAAGAGAGAAAGGAGAAATATAAAGTACACAAAGCAAGGATAGTCAACTTCGTGTAGATACGAAGTCATAGTAAGGCGCCAAAACATACAGCGCCTCACCTAACAAATTAGGGAGGTTAGTGGCCAACCTTCCCGCAATCAAGTAGTCATAGTATTAGTAAATTGTAAATGGTAAATACAATCGCACATGGCATATAAACGGGGTGTCATAAGGAATGTAATAATGGGTTAATTAGTAATGAGACCCAGGGTCCCGGAACTGGCCCAGAGCAATACTGTAAATACTACAATAATAACAATATTAATAATAATAATAATAGGACTCAGCAAGGAGTATACACCCCAGTCCCGGAGCCCGTGGAACCATTCCGCCCTTTGAGGAGAAACAAGAGAAAGGGGAAAAATAAGAAACCCCAACAACTCAACAACCCTGCCATATATAATTCTAATGGATATAGAGCATGTAATAACCAGGCATGCAACTTGTAATAAGCTCTAAGGTCATTACAATCATACTGAAACAACGCTAGTCTTATAGATGGATATCAATGGCAGGGAAAACATTGCAGTGATAAGGGCCTACTTCCCAACCGTCGACCAGTCCGGCTGAAGTCGGCGGTCTGGAGAGTCGGACTCCTGGTCTCCAGCTATATTCCATTTGTGGAGGAGTCTCATGCCGTCGTCGACCGAAGACACTACTATCGTGGATCCTTCTCTAGCAATCAATAGCCGCGTGGGGAAACCCCACCTATATACGATTCCAGCTTTCCTAAGGGCCATGGTGACCGGCTGAAAGGATCTTCTCCTGGTGAGGGTGTAGTGTGAAAAATCTCCGAATAGCTGAAGCCGGCCCATCGCGCTCGCCGTATCTGAAGTAGGTCTGGCTGCTTTAAGTAGGGATTCCTTGATATGAAAAAAGTGGACTCTCATCAGAACATCTCTTGACGCTCCTTCAGGAGCACTGCGGGCCTTCGGGACCCTGTGAATACGGTCCAATATCAAGTCCGCCGATGTAGCGGATGGTAGCAGCTTCTTGAATATTTCGATTGTATAGTCATGTAGGCTGCTATTAGATACGGATTCTGGTACCCCTCGGAGCTTGAGATTATTTCTGCGGGAGCGGTCTTCCAGGTCCGCTACTTTGTCCCGCAGAGCCGCCACCTCCGCTTCAAGAGTATCATGGGAATCGATCAAGGTATTATGCGAGCCTACCACCTCCCCCATCTTAGTTTCCAAGTGTCCGGTCCTCTCGCCCAGCTCCTCAACGGACCGCTGGCAAGACTGCAACATCGTGCGAAATTCGGACGCCACCTCATCCTTAAACTGGTGTAGCAATAGCTTCATGGTGCCCACCGTTAAAGCTTCGCTATCTTCAAGGCGAGGAGAGGGAGGGGGATCCTGGGATGAAGATAATGCCATCATGGGCGATGAAGTTGTGGGCGGGAGATCCGATCCGGAGGCAGAAGATCCAGGACCCTGAGATTTATTTCGATATGGGGAAGGTTTGAAAAATGCAACTTGAGAGATTGGCTTGGAGGCTTTATTCTTTCTTGGAGCCATCATGTATTACTTTGAGGGGATGGGAGGGTTCCAGTAGAAAGGAGAATTCCGTCTAAGGTCTAGGGCGGCAGGTATCCTCTTACGCCATGTGCTAGATTACATCAGCTAAAATGACTGCGGGAGGTGACGGTGAGGATTCATTGAAGAGGGGTCTACATCCTGTATGTGCCGCAGCTTACACCCCAACAACCGCCGGGAGCCGACGACGTCTCCTTTTCGTCAAATAGTGCCCCTGTTCTTTTAGGTGAGGAAGATGCTGTGACTGAGCTATCTATGAGCCACCACCAGGTGGCCAAGGAGTACCGAGTATTGGATGAGGGCCAGGCAATGACAATATAATGCTGGAGAGACTTATAAAGTATGCGGTGTTAAGTGCACCATATGAGCTAGCTCCCAGTGCACACACAGCTCAGAGCCCCTCAGGCTGTCACTGCACAGGGCTAGTAGGATTCTGCTGGTGGGAAACTGCAGGGACTCCACAGCCAGCGCTGGTCTTGCCACTTCCAAGATGGCCGCCGCTCCTCGGCTTGAACGGGCCTCTCCCTCCTCCGCCGCCGCCCGTGGTCCGGTCTATGTATTTCCTCCTCTTCCTCTCATACCCAAGGTGTTGAGGATAATAAGAAAAAGAGTGAGAGCAATTCTCATTGTTCCAGATTGGCCACGAAGGACCTGGTATCCGGATCTGCAAGAAATGCTCACAGAAGATCCGTGGCCTCTTCCTCTAAGGCAGGACTTGTTACAACAAGGTCCCTGTCTGTTCCAAGACTTACCGCTGCTGCGTTTGACGGCATAGCGGTTGAACGCCGGATCCTAGCGGAAAAAGGTATTCCGGATGAGGTCATTCCTACGCAAATAAAGGCTAGGAGGGACATGACATCTAAACATTATCACCGAATATGGAGAAAATATGTTTCTTGGTGTGAGGCCAGGAATGCTCCTACGGAAGAATTCCACCTGGGCCGTTTTCTTCACTTCCTACAAACTGGAGTGAATTTGGGCCTAAAATTAGGCTCCATTAAAAGTTCAGATTTCGGCCTTATTCATTTTCTTTCAAAAGGAATTGGCCTCATTACCTGAAGTACAACTTTTGTGAAGGGAGTACTGCATATTCAGCCTCCTTTTGTACCTCCGGTGGCGCCTTGGGACCTTAACGTGGTGTTAAGTTTCCTTAAGTCACATTGCTTTGAACCATTTAAGACAGTGGAGTTGAAATATCTCACCTGGAAGGTGGTGCTGTTGTTAGCCTTGGCTTTGGCTAGGCGAGTTTCGGAATTGGCGGCTTTATCACATAAAAGCCCCTATCTTGTTTTCCATATGGATAGAGCGGAATTGCGGACCCGTCCTCAATTCCTACCTAAGGTGGTCTCATCCTTTCATATGAACCAACCTATTGTCGTGCCTGTGGCTACACGTGACTTGGAGGATTCCGAGTCCCTGGATGTGGTCAGGGCTTTGAAAATTTAATTTACGTGGCCAGAATGGCTAGGATCAGAAAAACAGAAGCACTGTTTGTCCTGTATGCAGCCAACAAAGTTGGCGGCCCTGCTTCAAAGCAGACTATTGCTCGCTGGATCTGTAACACGATTCAGCAGGCGCATTCTACGGCAGGATTGCCGTTACCAAAGTCGGTTAAGGCCCATTCCACTAGGAAGGTGGGCTCTTCTTGGGCGGCTGCCCGAGGGGTCTCGGCACTACAGCTGTGCCGGGTTGCTACTTGGTCGGGGTCAAACACCTTTGCAAAGTTCTATAAGTTTGATACCCTGGCTGAGGAGGACCTCCTGTTTGCTCAATCGGTGCTGCAGAGTCCCCAGCATCCTCTAGGACGTTAGAGAAAATAAGATTTTAACCCTACCGGTAAATCTTTTTCTCGTAGTCCGTAGAGGATGCTGGGCGCCCGTCCCAAGTGCGGACTACTTCTGCAAGACTTGTATATAGTTATTGCTTACATAAGGGTTATGTTATAGTTTCATCGGTCTTGGACTGATGCTATGTTGTTGTTCATACTGTTAACTGGGTAGTATATCACAAGTTATATGGTGTGATTGGTGTGGCTGGTATGAATCTTGCCCTTGGATTACAAAAATCCTTTCCATGTACTGTCCGTCTCCTCTGGGCACAGTTTCTCTAACTGAGGTCTGGAGGAGGGGCATAGAGGGAGGAGCCAGTGCACACCCAGAGTCAAAGTCTTTCTTAAGGTGCCCATATCTCCTGCGGAGCCCGTCTATTCCCCATGGTCCTTATGGAGTCCCCAGCATCCTCTACGGACTACGAGAAAAAGATTTACCGGTAGGTTTAAAAAAAAATTTTTACACTGCAAATTAGATTGCAGATTGAACACACCACACCCAAATCTAACTCTCTCTGCACATGTTAAATCTTCCTCCCCTGCACATGGTTTTGCCCAAATGCTAACAAAATTCCAGCTGCGATCAACTTGGAATTACCCCCATTAGGTGATGTCGCTCACGGAGCACATCGCCTAGGGCAGGCATTCCCAACCACGGTCCTCAAGGCACACCAACAGTGCAGGTTTTAGTGATATCCAGGCTGCAGCACAGATGGTTAAATCAAAATAACAGAGCTACTAATTAATTCACCTGTGCTCAAGCCTGGATATCACTAAAACCTGCACTGTTAGTGTGCCTTGAGGACCGTGGTTGGGAATGCCTGGCCTAGGGTATACCCACCATTAGGCTTAGTACATATGCCTCTAAAATTAGTACAATTTTTTTCTCTTACGTCCTAGAGCAGTGGTTCTCAAACTCGGTCCTCAGGACCCCACACAGTGCATGTTTTGCAGGTAACCCAGCAGGTGCACAGGTGTATTAATTACTCACTGACACATTTTAAAAGGTCCACAGGTGGAGCTAATTATGTCACTTGTGATTCTGTGAGGAGACCTGCAAAACATGCACCGTGTGGGGTCCTGAGGACCGAGTTTGAGAACCTGTGTCCTAGAGGATGCTGGGGACTCCGTAAGGACCATGGGGTATAGACGGGCTCCGCAGGAGACATGGGCACTATAAAGAACTTTAGAATGGGTGTGCACTGGCTCCTCCATCTATGCTCCTCCTCCAGACCTCAGTTAGATCCTGTGCCCAGAGGAGATTGGGTGCATTACAGGGGAGCTCTCCTGAGTTTCTCTGAAAAAGAATTTTGTTAGGTTTTTTTATTTTCAGGGAGCACTGCTGGCAACAGGCTCCCTGCATCGTGGGACTGAGGAGAGAGAAGCAGACCTACTTAAGTGATAGGCTCTGCTTCTTAGGCTACTGGACACCATTAGCTCCAGAGGGAGTCGGAACGCAGGTCTCCCCTCGCCGTTCATCCCAGAGCCGCAACGCCGTCCTCCTCACAGAGCCGGAAGATAGAAGCCGGGTGAGTATAAGAAGAAAAGAAGACTTCTTAGGCGGCAGAAGACTTCAGATCTTCCCTGAGGTAAGCGTGCAGCGGTAACGCTGCGCGCCATTGCTCCCACACACAACACACACTAGCAAGGCACTGATGGGTGCAGGGCGCAGTGGGGGCGCCCTGGGCAGCAATAAAACCTCTAAGTCTGGCATTTATAGGTATATAGGCTGCGGAGGCAGTAATTATAAAAATTCCCCACCAGTTTTATACATCTGAGCTGGACCGAAGCCCGCCGTGGAGGGGGCGGAGCTTGGTCCCTCAGCACTAACCAGCGCCATTTTCTCCACAGAGAACTGTAGAGAAGCTGGCTCCCCGGTCTCTCCCCTGCTGAACACGGTGACACAGGGCTGAAAAGAGGGGGGGGGGCACTTGTAAGGCGCAGTGAGTATATTACACTGTTAATTATATTTATATATATATATATATATATATATATAAAAGCGTCAGTTGGCGCTGGGTGTGTGCTGGCATACTCTCTCTCTGTCTCTCCAAAGGGCCTAATTGGGGAACTGTCTCCTTATAACTATATCCCTGTGTGTGTGTGTGGGTGTCGGTACGAGTGTGTCGGCATGTCTGATGCGGAAGGCTCATCTAAGGAGGAGGTCCAGCAGATGATTGTGGTGTCTCCGTCGGCAACGCCGACTCATGATTGGTTGGACATGTGGAATGTTTTAAATGCAAATGTGACCTTATTACATAAGGAGTCCAGGGAAAAAGCAGAGAGTCAATCCACGGCTTCGAATGGGTCACAGGGCCCTTCTGGGTCTCAAAAACGTACCCTATCCCACTGATACCGACACGGATTATGACTCCAGTGTCGACTACGATGATGCGAGGTTACACCCAAAGGTGGCCAAAAGTATTCATTATATGATTATGGCAATAAAAGATGTTTTGCATATCACAGATGACCCCTCTGTCCCTGACATGAGGGTGCGCATGTATAAGGAAAAGAAACCTGAGGTAACCTTTCCCCCATCTAATGAGCTGAACGAGTTATTTGAAAAAGTTTGGGAAACTCCAGACAAAAAGCTGCAGATTCCCAAGAGGATTCTTATGGCGTATGCTTTCCCTGCACAGGACACGGTACGGTGGGAATCCTCACCCAGGGTGGACAAGGCTTTAACGCGCCTGTCCAAGAAGGTGGCGCTACCGTCTCCAGACACGGCCGCCCTCAAGGATCCTGCTGATCGCAGACAGGAAACTACTTTAAAACCTATCTATACGCATACGGGTGCTTTACTCAGACCGGCAATAGCATCGGCATGGGTATGTAGCGCAGTTGCAGCTTGGACAGATACCTTGTCAGCTGACCTTGATACCCTAGACAGGGATACCATTTTATTGACCTTAGGTCACATTAAAGACGCAGTCTTATATATGAGGGACGCTCAAAGAGACGTTGGGACTGCTAGGTTTGAGAGCCAACGCCATGGCGATTTCTGCTAGGTGAGCCCTGTGGACCCGCCAATGGACGGGTGATGCCGACTCAAAGAAGCATATGGATGTTTTACCATACAAAGGTGAAGTTTTATTTGGGGAAGGTCTCGCGGACCTGGTTGCTACAGCTACCGCGGGTAAATGTACTTTTTTGCCTTTTGTTCCCCCACAGCAAAAGAAAACTCCACAATATCAGATGCAGTCCTTTCGGTCGCATAAGTCCAGAAGAGGTTGGGGCTCATCCTTCCTCGCCAGAGGTAAGGGTAGAGGGAAGAGAACACCTGCTCCAGCTAGTTCCCAGGAGCAGAAATCCTCCCCGGCTTCTACTAAATCAACCGCATGACGCTGGGGCTCCACTGAGGGAGTCCGTACCGGTGGGGGCACGTCTTCGACTCTTCAGCCAGGTCTGGGTTCTGTCAGACGTGGATCCTTGGGCGATGGATATTGTATTCCAAGGCTACAAACTGGAATTCGAAGAGGTGCCCCCTCGCCGATTTTTCAAGTCGGCCTTGCCAGCTTCTCCCCCAGAATAGGAAGTAGTGTTAGCTGCAATTCAAAAGCTGTGTCAACAGCAAGTGGTTGTCAGGGTTCCCCTAGTCCAACAGGGGAAAGGGTACTATTCAACCCTGTTCGTGGTCCCGAAGCCGGATGGTTCGGTCAGACCCATTTTAAATCTAAAATCCCTAAACCTGTACTTGAAAAAGTTCAAATTTAAGATGGAATCGCTCCGGGCGGTGATCTCCAGTCTGGAAGGAGGGGATTTTATGGTGTCACTCGACATAAAGTATGCATACCTTCATGTCCCCATAAATCCTCCTCATCAGGCGTACCTGAGATCCGCTGTACAGGACTGTCATTACTGGTTTCAGACGTTGCCGTTTGGGCTTTCAACGGCCCCGAGGATTTTCACCAAGGTGATGGCGGAGATGATGGTGCTCCTGTGCAGGCAGGGAGTCACAATTATCCCATACTTGGACGATCTCCTGATAAAGGCGAGATCGAGAGATCAATTGCAGAGGAGCGTGTCGCTCTCCCTGAGAGTGCTACAACAACACGGTTGGATTATCAATCTGCCAAAGTCACAATTGTTTCCAACGACTCGACTATCATTCCTAGTCATGATTCTGGACACGGATCAGAAGAGGGTTTTTCTCTCGATGGAAAAAGCCCGGAACCTCCAGAACATGGTCAGAGACCTGCTAAAACCAAAAAGAGTGTCTGTTCATCAATGCACTCGTGTTCTGGGGAAAATGGTGGCAGCCTACGAGGCCATCCCCTTCGGCAGGTTTCATGCAAGTACGTTTCAGTGGGACCTCCTGGACAAGTGGTCCAGTCCCATCTACAAATACATCAGAAGATAAGCCTGTCCCCCAGGGCCAGGGTGTCTCTCCTGTGGTGGCTGCAAAGTGCTCACCTTCTAGAGGGTCGCAGGTTCGGCATTCAAGACTGGGTTCTGGTGACCACGGACACGAGCCTACGAAGATGGGGAGCAGTCACACAAGGAAGAAATTTTCAGGGGCTATGGTCAAGCCAGGAGGCCTGTCTACACATCAACGTCCTGGAGCTGAGGGCCATATACAACGGCCTACGACAAGCGGAGAATCTTCTTTGCAACCTACCGGTTCTGATTCAATCGGACAACGTCACAGCCGTGGCTCATGTAAACCGCCAACGCGGGACAAGGAGCAGAGTGGCAATGGCGGAAGCCACCAGGATTCTTCGCTGGGTGGAAAATCACGTAAGCGATCTGTCAGCGGTCTTCATTCCGGGAGTGGACAACTGGGAAGCAGACTTCCTCAGCAGACACGATCTCCATCCAGGAGAGTGGGGATTTCATCAGGAAGTTTTTACAGAGATAACAAGTCTTTGGGGAATTCCTCACATAGACATGATGGCGTCCCGCCTCAACAAGAAGCTTCGGAGGTATTGTGCCAGGTCAAGGGACGCTCAGGCAGTAGCGGTGGATGCCCTGGTGACACCATGGGTGTTTCAGTCGGTCTATGTATTCCCCCCTCTTCCTCTCATCTCAAAAATATTGAGAATCATAAGACAAAAAAGAGTGAAAACAATACTCATTGTTCCAGATTGGCCTCGAAGGGCCTGGTATTCAGATCTTCAGGAGATGCTCACAGAAGATCCGTGGCCTCTTCCTTTCAGGGAGGACCTGTTGCAACAGGGGCCCTGCGTGTTCCAAGACTTACCGCGGTTACGTTTGACGGCATGGCGGTTGAACACGGAATCCTAGCTGGGAAAGGTATTCCGGAGGAAGTCATCCCTACTCTGATAAAGGCTAGGAAGGAGGTGACGGCGAAACATTATCACCGTATTTGGAGGAAGTATGTTTCTTGGTATGAAGCCATGAATGCTCCTGTGGAAGATTTCCATCTGGGCCGTTTTCTCCACTTTCTACAGGCAGAAGTGGATATGGGCCTAAAATTAGGCTCCATTAAGGTACAGATTTCGGCCCTGTCTATTATCTTTCAGAAGGAATTGGCTTCTCTCCCAGAAGTCCAGACTTTTGTAAAGGGAGTGCTGCACATCCAGCCTCCTTTTGTGCCCCCAGTGGCACCATGGGCCCTTAACGTGGTGTTACGGTTCCTGAAGTCTCACTGGTTTGAACCTCTTCAAACGGTTGAATTAAAGTTTCTCACTTGGAAGGTGGTCATGTTGTTGGCCTTGGCATCTGCAAGGCGGGTGTCCGAATTGGCGTCCTCAATTTTTGCCTAAGGTGGTTTCTTCATTTCATATGAACCAACCTATTGTGGTGCCTATGGCTACGGATGACTTGGTGGATTCCAAGTCCCTGGATGTAGTCAGGGCTTTAAGAATCTATGTAGCCAGGACGGCTCGGGTTAGGAAAACAGAAGCACGGTTTGACCTGTATGCAGCCAACAAAGTTGACGCTCCTGCTTCGAAGCAGACTATTGCTCGCTGGATCTGTAACATGATTCAGCAGGCTCATTCTACGGTAGGATTGCCGTTACCAAATTCTGTAAAGGCCCATTCCACAAGAAAGGTGGGCTCTTCTTGGGCGGCTGCCTGAGGAGTCTCGGCGCTTTGCCGAGCACTACCTGGTCGGGTTCAAACACTTTTGCAAGGTTCTATAAGTTTGATACCCTGGCTGATGAGGACCTTGCGTTTGCTCAGTCGGTGCTGCAGAGTCGTCCGCACTCTCCCACACGGTCTGGAGCTTTGGTATAAACCCCATGGTCCTTACGGAGTCCCCAGCATCCTCTAGGATGTAAGAGAAAATAAGATTTTAAACCTACCGGTAAATCTTATTCTCCTAGTCCGTAGATGATGCTGGGCGCCCGTCCCAGTGCGGACAAAATCTGCAAGGCTTGTATATAGTTGTTGCTTACATAAGAGTTATGTTACAGTTGAAATCAGTCTTTAGCTGATAACTGTTTTGTTCATACTGTTAACTGGTTGCGTATATTCCAGGTTATACGGTGTGGATGGTGTGGGCTGTTATGAATCTTGCCCTTAGATTAACAAAATCCTTTCCTCGTATTGTCCATCTCCTCTGGGCACAGTTTCTCTAACTGAGATCTGGAGGAGGGGCATAGAGGGAGAAGCCAGTGCACACCCATTCTAAAGTTCTTTATAGTGCCCATGTCTCCTGCGGAGCCCGTCTATACCCCATGGTCTTTATGGAGTCCCCAGCATCCTCTACGGACTAGGAGAAAAAGATTTACCGGTAGGTTTAAAATCTTATTATTTTATACATCCACCACTCAATAAAAATCACGATCAAAATCTTTACTGTTGTTTGCACTGTACCCATACTGTATAGATTAATAAATAAAAGTTACATAATTATAGTTCGTTTTTAATGATTAAGTGAATACTTTATTACTGTAGCTTTGTTTAGACATAGGCAATATCATCGCAAAATTCTGAATTACAAGTATTCACTTGTGACCTATAATAATGTAGCAAGGGCCAGTGTGCTAGCGCTGCCACTGACCCTGCTACTGTGCGCCCTATCACTTGTCCGGGACGAGACGGGATCCGGATCGCCGCTCCATGTGGGCAATGGCGGCAGGCCTGCATCTGCCCGGTTGCAGGCTCGGCCAATTCCAGCACCGCAGTTTGAATTTGTCGTCCACTGTGAGCCAATCATGGCTCACTGGCTGGTGGCCAATCAGGAGTGGCGGCGGTTAGCCAATCCAGGCTCGCCACGTCACAGCCCCGCCCCCTGGATGATATTAGCCAGCGCCGGGAGGGAGCGGAGAAGAGCTCCAGAAGATTGAAGATAATAGAAGAAGGTGTTGGAAGTCCTGGAGGGCGGCAGCCATTGTGAAAGAGCTGTTACACGCTGCCGCCCCCCGGGTAAAGTATAAAGAGCCGGCGCCCGTCAGTGAAGACGTCGGAAGCCCTGGGACAGTGGTGTGCGACGGAAAAGAGCTTGCACTGGCCACCGCTGCGCAGATGAAGACTCCAGGAAGCCCAGAGGTGGTGAGAGCCGCCCCGCCTCCGCCGAAGACCATGTGGTGGGTGGGGCCGGACCAAGCTTGGTCCAGCCACTGCCCTTAGGACGGGTGAGTCCAAGTGGCCCGCCTTTCCTAGACCACCAGGGTTCGGGCACTAGGCCCGTGGGGCATAGCAGGCACTAGGCCTGAGGCACAGTAGGCGGGCACTAGGCCCGGGGACATAAGAGGGCATTAGGCCCAATAGAATTGCACAGTAGGCAGGCACTAGGCCCAGGAAGCAATAGGGGCACTAGGCCAAATAGGACGTGTGTGTGTGTTAAGCCACTAAGTTTAGGCTTGGCCCCCAACGGCAACAGTAGACCGGGTCACATAGGGCATAAGGCCAACGCTACTATGTAGGGTTAGATAGGTGGGCAACAGGCCCAATAGCATGTCCCCCAGATAGGCAACAATAGGCACAGTGGGCGGGAAGCCCATAGCTATTGTGTGGACGCTAGGATTGGTATAGGCCAGGGCACAAGGCCCAGAAGTGCGATTAACTGCAGGACTGGTAAGTAGGCACTAGGCCGTGGTACCTCTTGATCCGGAGCTAGGCTGCAGGTTGGGTAAGTCGTTGCTACGCCGCTGGTGTGGTAAGTGGGTACTAAGCTGTGGTATCTCTGGATCTGGCGCAAGGCCACTAGACCCATAGGTTTAGAGTGTACATTCAGGCCCCCATTAAAGGTAGACTGAGGTAAGTACTGAAGTTTCCCCCCCCACAGCCAGGCCCCCATAAAAGGTAAGCTGTCGGAAGTTACGTGCTGGTATCGCATGGTTGAAACAGTATAACTGTACTGTGTCATTACCTCTGCATAAGTGTCTCTCCGTTGTATCGCGTAAGCAGTGCCACGTCCCATGGGCTGCATTGTGTGTTCTATTACAGGTGCATAGAAGAAGGGCGTCGCCTGGCAGGAATCTGAGGGTATAGCTTGTGAGCATAATTGTGTTTTTTTTGTGTTCTGTGGGGTCGATTCTATTCGGCAACTAATGAATAGCGCCGGGAATTAGCTCCCGACGCTATTCAATTCAGCAACTAATTACCTGCAATTGTCGGGAATTCTTCTCTCATCCCCGGGGGATGAGAAGAGAAACCCGACAAAAGTACTGCCTCGCGGCCGGCGCGAGGCTGATTCTGTCGGGAATCAGCCTCGCGCCGGGGAGTTAAGTCGGAGAATGCCCGTTCTCCCGACAATTCAACCTGTTTTGTCGGCGAGAACGGGCCATCGCCGACGTAACTAGTTGCTGAATTGAATAGCGTCGGGAGCTAATTCCCGGCGCTATTCATTAGTTGCCGAATAGAATCGACCCCTGTGTGTATATGTTGCCCCTTTCCCCCACCTTCCCTTTGGGCGTTTTCGTTCAGGGTCACGCCTGGTGCTTTGCACCACTACGGGAGCACCCAGTTTGAGGCCGCAATTGCCAATGATGACCATTCACTGGGGGACACCCTACACAGGGGGTGCTCTCCCTTTGGGCGTGTCCCCCATTCTTTTCAGACCACCCCAGGAAGTTCTTGTCCAGTGCCGTCTGAGTTGCGGGAGGTACGTAAGCTGGGTAAGTGAGTTCATTTCGCAGTGCCCCACCCCCGCACCTCTTACATTTATACAAAATAACAGTTTTATAACAAATCTCTTTGGTAAAACAGACAAATTTAAAAAGAAAGAAATCATACTAATTCACTAATTCCAAATGTTTTTACTGGTAATTAGAAATATTCTCCCTACATTTTAGTTCGGCATTATATGGAATAAACATGTACCTGCGCTGCCAGCCCTGACCCGCACACCAGTATCGGTTCGCGGGAACTTCTCCCTCAGCTGCGCGATCCCGGGCGGGTCCGCGCACTGACGTCACGGGATCCAGCGTGCACCCGCCTGAGCAGCAGCTGCTGAGCCTTCCTAGAGCCGAGTCTGCAGAGGACAGGAACGAGGAAGGTGCAAACATGGCAACGGGGACAGGTGAGCGCAGACAGCACAGTCACCCATACATCCTTTGCCCTCACCCTCGCCTGGCAGATAGGCAGCTTTATGCATGAAATAAACCGTGAGCTTGTCTTCCACAGAGGCAGAGACCAGGCAGAGGCTGCTGAAGACTGTCAAGAAGGAGGTAGGTGACCCCACGGCAGCATCTTCCTCTGTGATCTCCATTTACATTCAGCTTGATGCGTATTAAGGGACCCTGACGTGTGCAAGTGTATGTGTGCTGTGTGTATGCGAGCAGGCTCTGAGGGTGTGTTACATGTACACAGCTGGCAGCTTCTGGTCACTTGTGTCGCTGTAGTACAGTGCCACACAGCTGTCCCAATGGGTGCAATGGGCTCTGGGCAGAAGCAATGCACACGCCTTGTCACTGCTAGCAGACCAGAATTCATACATCATTTTCATTCATTGGCTTTGACAGTGGCACTTGTGGTGTTAGCAGTATTGCCATCACAATGACATACATAATACAGCATATTTTGTAGTCATTAGTAACAGCTCTCTGACTTGCTGATGTTTTGCCCTAACAGTATATAGCTATTTGATTATGAGCAAGGTTAGGAGATATTATACCTTTATTACCTGGAACATTTACATCTGTGTCACATGTAGTTTGCAGGTGAGGGTGTATGCCTCTACATATATGTACTGTACCATGGATTGTCAGCCATGCCTGTGTTGTGTCAGTGTCAACAATGTTAAGGATACATCGATCATCCACACCGACTGTATCACACAACACCATGTAACGTTAACCTTACTTCTTTAGACAGCTGTATATACAGTAGGTATCTTTATAATGGTTATGAATCACTTCTTGGTACAGTAATAAGATACATTGATAGTTTATTATCATTTGGCGGATTTTTGTTTTGTGATATTCAAAATCTAGTTTCAACAGTACTACAGTAATTTGTATTGTTTTTGTTTATTCTTACCTACTGTACTTATTTGAGTCAATTCAATTAGAAGCGAGTTTGTGAAATCAAATTCTCATCATAAAACTTGGCTGCATCATGTGAATGCGCACACCAGAGAAATGGGAGATTTATTAAGAAATACAATTACGCGGGAAACCACACTGAACCACAAAAAGGGACAACTGACATAGCCCGACAATATAGAAGGCTGTTAGTGGTCTTTCATAAGGAAAGTACTGGAGGTTCTTGAAAGATGTGAAATGGCTGTTTTTTTTTTAAAATATAAATGGTATAAAAATTATAGCCAGCTAGTATATTACAGCAATTCAAAGTCTATACAGTATTTTGTGGCATGGAAAAATGTTTGTAGTTTTTTTTTTTTTAGTGTTTTTATAAAATTTGTAAAAAGTTGAAACCCCCCCCCCCCCCCCTATTTTAGCCCCCATCTGCAAGTTCAAAAACTCCTTTCCCATCAATAAAATACCTCATCATGCCTATCTCACCTTACCCTTTGTGGAGCTTTTTATAGAAAGTTACATGAAAACAGATGTTTTATTGGCGAAATGCTGCTATTTAAACCCCTCAAAGTGCATAAATATTAACTGGCAGGGGTATACCAGAGGTTCTGCACTGTGTCCTGAAATTTTTACTTTAAAGTAAAAATTTACCCGATTCACTGGGTGGTATTCATGTGACTGGTGGTCGGGAGACCGACGGTCACATGACCTCCACCGACATCCCGCCCCCTCACTATCCCGACCAACAGGGACTATTTCCACTCGTGGGTGTCCACGACACCCATAGAGTGGGAATAGAACCCGTGGCGACCGCAGGTTGCCACCGAGCCCGCAAGGGGCTTGCTGCACTCGCCCCTCCCCGCCGGGATCCTGGCGTCGGTATGCTGACCTCCGATCAGACATACTACACCCCGATTCACCTGCCCAAAATTTTTTAATTTCCTCAGAAAGTGCAATGCAAGTTTGGAATTGAGTTGCAAATAAAATTAATAAGGCCGTATTCACGGCCCAATTTGGGGAGAGATGTGTGCTGAGCGATCCGCTCAGCACACATCTCTCCCCCTGCTCAGCAGAGAGCGATGTGTGCTGAGCGTGCGGGGGGAGACGAGGGGGGCTGCTCATTTCACCCAGTGGGTGAAATGAGCGACCTGCTAGATTGAGCCTGCATGCAGGCCAATCTAGCACCAGCGATAGTGATGCACGGGGCCACGCATCGCTATCGCTGTGGGGGTACGCACGGAGTGATCACTGCTTAAAATCTAAGCAATCTAGTCAGATTGCTTAGATTTTAAGCAGCGATCGCTCCTAATTAAATTTACCCGGTAGATTCATAAAGAGAGACTTTAGATGACACAAACTATGTGTGAGTGAGTCCTTTGTCTACTTGGCACGGAATGGGGCATATGTAATAGGGTCTGAGTTTGCTGGAGGTGCAGGATGCCAGCTGATATCAGACTTTTTTTCAAAGCAGCAATCATTTAGAAGGCAAAACTATGCCTTGTAAATGATTGCCACTTTAAAAAAAACCCTCAGAGATCGTCCAGCATCTCGCACCTCTAGCAAACTCGGACCCTATTACATATGCCCCTATATGTGTTTTGCGACTTTCACTATTCTGTGAGATTTGCATCTAGCTTAGGCTACGGCCACACATAGCGGCCAAGCGGGTTCCGTTTAGCGAGACCCGCTTAGCTGGGAGGGTTTTTTTTGTGTTCACACGGATCCTGTTCTGCGGGATGCCGCAGAACAGGATCCAGTCAGTGACACACAGGATTTTCATAGAACACAGCTGCACTGTGTGAACACTTACATTGAAATGTATGTGTTCACACTGAAATCCCTTTGGATCCGGCGGCGGCGGGACTGCCGCACATGTGTTGGCGCCTGCATAGGCGCCCATGTGCAGTCTCCTTCCGGCCAAGCAGGTCCTGCTGAACGGGACCCATTTGGCCGCTATGTGTGGCCCTACCCTTACTCCATGGGTATTTACAATCTTGATTTATTATTATATACCACATAAAGTCTCAATCCTTATGTAATGGCTACTGGAGCTGTGTACGTTTTTTTAAAATAAAATAGGGATGATCTAAAGGTACGTGCACTGATACAGGTTATGTATAGGTCCTTTTATCATATGCTGTAGCAGTCTGAGAATTGTAGATTCACAAAAAGTTATGGGTTGAACCAGTCTTTTTATAAAAAATGTTTTTATTTTTTAATAATTCTTTATTTTATGCGGTTAGTCAAAAATACAGAAAGAGACACAGTTATGCAGTGGTGCATACAGAGAGGCAAGTGATACAAGTGTCAATATCACAGTGAGATGCGGTCCAATGTGGGAACAAAAAGTTAAGGGGACATGGATAAATAACATGAGGCATAAACATTTGACCAAATTTTGGTGTAAATAAGAACTTCTGAAACCGCAGTCAGAAGGGGGAATGAAAGTCGGAAATGGGGAGGGGAAGGGGGGGTGGATGACCATGGGATACGGTCGTTAGGTCGACAGTCATTAGGTCAACCACTGAAGGTTGACAGGAGCATTAGGTCAAAAGGTCGACATGAGTTTTTCAAAATGTTATTTATTTTTTGATTTTTTTTTGATTTTTCCATACTTGACAATCCACGTGGACTATGATTGGAACGGTAACCTGTGCCGAGCGAAGCGAGGCACCTCGCCCGAAGCATGGCGAGCGAACACGGTGCACTAATTGGGGTTTCCCGTCACTTTACAAAGAAAACGACACCAAAAGGTATTGGTGTAGAGAGCATAAGATGGGCAGACCTTTTTTTTTTGTAAATCAAGTTGATTAATTTCCCATCAGTATTTACTTTTCTCTAACGTCCTAGAGGATGGTGGGACTCCGTAAGGACCATGGGGAATAGACGGGCTCCGCAGGAGATAGGGCACTTTAAGAAAGCTTTGGATTCTGGGTGTGCACTGTCTCCTCCCTCTATGCCCCTCCTCCAGACCTCAGTTTTACACTGTGCCCAGAGGGAAATGGGTGCACTGCAGGGAGCTCCCCTGAGTTCTCTGCCTAGAAAGCATTTTCTCTATCGTCCTAGTGGATGCTGGGGTTCCTGAAAGGACCATGGGGAATAGCGGCTCCGCAGGAGACAGGGCACAAAAAGTAAAGCTTTTCCAGATCAGGTGGTGTGCACTGGCTCCTCCCCCTATGACCCTCCTCCAGACTCCAGTTAGATTTTTGTGCCCGGCCGAGAAGGGTGCAATCTAGGTGGCTCTCCTAAAGAGCTGCTTAGAAAAAGTTTAGCTTAGGTTTTTTATTTTACAGTGAGTCCTGCTGGCAACAGGATCACTGCAACGAGGGACTGAGGGGAGAAGAAGTGAACTCACCTGCGTGCAGGATGGATTGGCTTCTTGGCTACTGGACATCGGCTCCAGAGGGACGATCACAGGTACAGCCTGGATGGTCACCGGAGCCGCGCCGCCGGCCCCCTTACAGATGCTGAAGTCAGAAGAGGTCCAGAATCGGCGGCTGAAGACTCCTGCAGTCTTCTAAAGGTAGCGCACAGCACTGCAGCTGTGCGCCATTTTCCTCTCAGCACACTTCACACGCAGTCACTGAGGGTGCAGGGCGCTGGGGGGGGGCGCCCTGGGAGGCAAATGTAACCTATATAAAGGCTAAAAATACCTCACATATAGCCCCCAGAGGCTATATGGAGATATTTAACCCCTGCCTGGATTCACTAAATAGCGGGAGACGAGCCCGCCGGAAAAGGGGCGGGGCCTATCTCCTCAGCACACGGCGCCATTTCCTCTCACAGCTCCGCTGGTCAGGACGGCTCCCAGGTCTCTCCCCTGCACTGCACTACAGAAACAGGGTAAAACAGAGAGGGGGGGCAAATTTATGGCGATATTTTGATATATATAAAGCAGCTATAAGGGAGCACTTATTATAAGGCTATCCCTGTTATATATAGCGCTTTTGGTGTGTGCTGGCAAACTCTCCCTCTGTCTCCTCAAAGGGCTAGTGGGTCCTGTCTTCGTTAGGAGCATTCCCTGTGTGTCTGCTGTGTGTCGGTACGTGTGTGTCGACATGTATGAGGACGATATTGGTGTGGAGGCGGAGCAATTGCCAAATATGAGGATGTCACCCCCTAGGGAGTCGACACCAGAATGGATGCCTTTATTTATGGAACTACGGGATAGTGTCAACACGCTAAAGCAGTCGTTTGACGACATGAGACGGCCGGACAATCAATTAGTGCCTGTCCAGGCGACTCAAACACCGTCGGGCTGTGAAACGCCCTTTGCCTCAGTCGGTCGACACAGACCCAGACACAGGCACTGACTCCAGTGGTGACGGTGACGAATCAACCGTATTTTCCAGTAGGGCCACACGTTATATGATTTTGGCAATGAAGGAGGCGTTACATTTAGCTGATACTACAGGTACCACTAAACAGGGTATTATGTGGGGTGTGAAAAAACTACCTATAGTTTTTCCTGAATCAGAAGAATTAAATGACGTGTGTAATGAAGCGTGGGTTGCCCCTGATAAAAAGCTGATAATTTCAAAGAAATTATTGGCATTATACCCTTTCCCGCCAGAGGTTAGGGAGCGCTGGGAAACACCTCCTAGGGTGGACAAGGCGCTAACACGCTTATCTAAACAAGTGGCGTTACCCTCTCCTGAGACGGCCGCACTTAAAGATCCATCAGATAGGAGGATGGAAAATATCCAAAAAAGTATATACACACATGCAGGTGTTATACTACGACCAGCTATAGCGACTGCCTGGATGTGCAGTGCTGGGGTAGTTTGGTCAGAGTCCCTGATTGAAAATATTGATACCCTGGACAGGGACAATATTTTACTGTCGTTAGAACAAATAAAGGATGCATTTCTTTATATGCGTGATGCACAGAGGGATATCTGCACACTGGCATCACGGGTAAGTGCTATGTCCATTTCGGCCAGAAGAGCTTTATGGACGCGACAGTGGACAGGCGATGCGGATTCAAAACGACATATGGAAGTTTTGCCGTATAAAGGGGAGGAGTTATTTGGAGTCGGTCTATCAGATTTGGTGGCCACGGCTACAGCCGGGAAATCCACCTTTCTACCTCAAGTCACTCCCCAACAGAAAAAGGCACCGACTTTTCAACCGCAGCCCTTTCGTTCCTTTAAAAATAAGAGAGCAAAGGGCTATTCATATCTGCCACGAGGCAGAGGTCGAGGGAAGAGACAGCAACAGGCAGCTCCTTCCCAGGAACAGAAGCCTTCCCCGGCTTCTACAAAAGCCTCAGCATGACGCTGGGGCTTCTCAAGCGGACTCGGGGACGGTGGGTGGTCGTCTCAAAAATTACAGCGCGCAGTGGGCTCACTCGCAGGTAGATCCCTGGATCCTGCAGATAATATCTCAGGGGTACAGGTTGAAATTAGAGACAGATCCACCTCGCCGTTTCCTGAAGTCTGCTTTACCAACGTCCCCCTCCGAAAGGGAGACGGTTTTGGAAGCCATTCACAAGCTGTACTCTCAGCAGGTGATAGTCAAGGTACCTCTTCTACAACAAGGGAAGGGGTATTATTCCACTCTTTTTGTGGTACCGAAGCCGGATGGCTCGGTAAGGCCTATTCTAAATCTGAAGTCCTTGAACCTGTACATAAAGAAGTTCAAGTTCAAGATGGAGTCACTCAGAGCAGTGATAGCGAACCTGGAAGAGGGGGACTTTATGGTATCCTTGGACATCAAGGATGCGTATCTCCACGTTCCAATTTACCCCTCACACCAGGGGTACCTCAGGTTCGTTGTACAAAACTGTCACTATCAGTTTCAGACGCTGCCGTTCGGATTGTCCACGGCACCTCGGGTCTTTACAAAGGTAATGGCCGAGATGATGATTCTTCTTCGAAGAAAAGGCGTATTAATTATCCCATACTTGGACGATCTCCTAATAAGGGCAAGGTCCAGAGAACAGCTAGAGATGGGATTAGCACTGTCGCAAGAAGTGCTAAAACAGCACGGGTGGATTCTGAATATTCCAAAATCCCAGTTAATGCCGACAACTCGTCTGCTGTTCCTAGGGATGATTCTGGACACGGTTCAGAAAAAGGTTTTTCTCCCGGAGGAAAAAGCCAAGGAGTTATCCGAGCTTGTCAGGAACCTCCTAAAACCAGGAAAGGTGTCTGTACATCAATGCACAAGAGTCCTGGGAAAAATGGTGGCTTCTTACGAAGCAATTCCATTCGGCAGATTCCACGCAAGAATTTTCCAAAGGGATCTGTTGGACAAATGGTCAGGGTCGCATCTTCAGATGCACCTGCGGATAACCCTGTCTCCAAGGACAAGGGTGTCTCTTCTGTGGTGGTTGCAGAGTGCTCATCTATTGGAGGGCCGCAGATTCGGCATACAGGATTGGATCCTGGTGACCACGGACGCCAGCCTGAGAGGCTGGGGAGCAGTCACACAAGGAAGAAACTTCCAGGGAGTATGGACGAGCCTGGAAACGTCTCTTCACATAAACATTCTGGAACTAAGAGCAATATACAATGCTCTAAGCCAGGCAGAACCTCTGCTTCAGGGAAAACCGGTGTTGATCCAGTCGGACAACATCACGGCAGTCGCCCATGTGAACAGACAGGGCGGCACAAGAAGCAGGAGTGCAATGGCAGAAGCTGCAAGGATTCTTCGCTGGGCAGAGAATCATGTGATAGCACTGTCAGCAGTGTTCATCCCGGGAGTGGACAACTGGGAAGCAGACTTCCTCAGCAGACACGATCTTCACCCGGGAGAGTGGGGACTTCATCCAGAAGTCTTCCACTTGCTGGTAACCCGTTGGGAAAGACCAATAGTGGACATGATGGCGTCTCGCCTCAACAAAAAACTGGACAGGTATTGCACCAGGTCAAGAGATCCGCAGGCAATAGCTGTGGACGCGCTGGTAACGCCTTGGGTGTACCAGTCGGTGTATGTGTTTCCTCCTCTGCCTCTCATACCAAAAGTATTGAGAATTATACGGCAAAGAGGCGTAAGGACGATACTAGTGGTTCCGGATTGGCCAAGAAGGACTTGGTACCCGGAACTTCAAGAGATGATCACGGAAGATCCGTGGCCTCTACCTCTAAGGAGGGACTTGCTTCAGCAGGGTCCCTGTCTGTTTCAAGACTTACCGCGGCTGCGTTTGACGGCATGGTGGTTGAACGCCGGATCCTAAAGGAAAAAGGCATGCCGGAAGAAGTCATTCCTACTTTGATTAAAGCAAGGAAGGAAGTAACCGTGCAACATTATCACCGAATTTGGCGAAAATATGTTGCGTGGTGCGAAGATCGGAGTGCTCCGACGGAGGAATTTCAACTGGGTCGATTCCTACATTTCCTGCAATCAGGATTGTCTATGGGTCTCAAATTGGGATCTATTAAGGTTCAAATTTCGGCCCTGTCGATTTTCTTTCAAAAAGAATTGGCTTCAGTCCCTGAAGTCCAGACCTTTGTTAAGGGAGTGCTACATATACAGCCTCCTGTGGTGCCTCCAGTGGCACCGTGGGATCTCAATGTGGTTTTGGACTTTCTAAAATCTCATTGGTTTGAACCACTAAAGAAGGTGGATTTGAAATATCTCACATGGAAAGTGACCATGCTTCTAGCCCTGGCTTCGGCCAGGAGAGTGTCAGAACTGGCAGCTTTATCTTACAAAAGCCCATATCTGATTTTCCATTCGGACAGGGCAGAACTGCGGACTCGTCCGCATTTTCTCCCTAAGGTGGTGTCAGCATTTCATCTGAACCAGCCTATTGTAGTGCCTGCGGCTACAAGTGACTTGGAGGACTCCAAGTTACTGGACGTTGTCAGAGCATTAAAAATATATATTGCAAGGACAGCTGGAGTCAGAAAATCTGACTCGTTGTTTATATTGTATGCACCCAACAAGATGGGTGCTCCTGCGTCTAAGCAGACGATTGCTCGTTGGATCTGTAGCACAATCCAACTTGCACATTCTGTGGCAGGCCTGCCACAGCCTAAATCTGTAAAGGCCCACTCCACAAGGAAGGTGGGCTCATCTTGGGCGGCTGCCCGAGGGGTCTCGGCATTACAACTTTGCCGAGCAGCTACGTGGTCAGGGGAGAACACGTTTGTAAAATTTTACAAATTTGATACTCTGGCTAAGGAGGACCTGGAGTTCTCTCATTCGGTGCTGCAGAGTCATCCGCACTCTCCCGCCCGTTTGGGAGCTTTGGTATAATCCCCATGGTCCTTTCAGGAACCCCAGCATCCACTAGGACGATAGAGAAAATAAGATTTTACTTACCGATAAATCTATTTCTCGGAGTCCGTAGTGGATGCTGGGCGCCCATCCCAAGTGCGGATTATCTGCAATAATTGTACATAGTTATTGTTAACTAATTCGGGTTATTGTTGAAGGAAGCCATCTTTCAGAGGCTCCGCTGTTATCATACTGTTAACTGGGTTTAGATCACAGGTTGTACGGTGTGATTGGTGTGGCTGGTATGAGTCTTACCCGGGATTCAAAATCCTCCCTTATTGTGTACGCTCGTCCGGGCACAGTACCTAACTGGAGTCTGGAGGAGGGTCATAGGGGGAGGAGCCAGTGCACACCACCTGATCTGGAAAAGCTTTACTTTTTGTGCCCTGTCTCCTGCGGAGCCGCTATTCCCCATGGTCCTTTCAGGAACCCCAGCATCCACTACGGACTCCGAGAAATAGATTTATCGGTAAGTAAAATCTTATTTTTGTTTGGATTTTTTCTCTATTTTTTACAGGGAGCACTGCTGGCAACAGGCTCCCTGCATTGAGGGACTGAGGAGAGAGGGGCAGACCTACTTAAATGGTAGGCTCTGCTTCCTCGGCTACTGGACACCATTAGCTCCAGAGGGGGCGAACTCAGGTTCGTCCTGGGCGTTCACTCCCAGAGCCGCGACGCCGTTCTCACAGAGCCAGAAGAAAAGAAGTCAGTAGACGTCTCAGGCGGCAGAAGCCTTCAGAGCTTCACTGAGGTAACGCACAGCATTGCAGCTGTGCGTCATTGCTCCACACACCTCACACACTCCGGTCACTGTAAGGGTGCAGGGCGCAGGGGGGGCGCCCTGGGCAGCAATATAAACACCTCTCTTATGGCAAAAAACTATATACATGTACAGGTGGGCACTGTACATGTATATAAAAGAGCCCCCGCCATTTTTTAAATAACTTTGAGCGGGACAGAAGCCCGCCGCCGAGGGGGCGGGGCTTCTCCCTCAGCACTCACTAGCGCCATTTTCTCTCCACAGCACCGCTGAGAGGAAGCTCCCCGGACTCTCCCCTGCTTTACACACGGTGAAAGGGGGTTTTGAAGGAGGGGGGGGGGGGCACATAATTGGCGTTTTATTACTACACAGCGCTACTGGGGAAAAAGCATTCTGTGTTTCTTTCCAGGGGTATAGCGCTGGGGTGTGTGCTGGCATACTCTCTCTCTGTCTCTCCAAAGGGCCTTAAAGGGGATACTGTCTTCAGAAAAGAGTTTCCCTGTGTGGGTGGAGTGTGTCGGTACGCTGTGTCGACATGTTTGACGAGAAAGGCTCGCTTAATGTGGAGGGGGAGTGCTTGAATGTCAGGTCGCCGTCGGCAACGCCGACACCGGACTGGGTGGATATGCTGAATGTCTTAAATGCAAATGTAAATTTACTGCATAAAAGGTTAGACAAGGCTGAAGCTAGGGATCAGTCAGGTAGCCAGACCATGCCTGTCCCTGTGGCGCCAGGACCTTTGGGGTCTCACAAGCGCACCATATCCCAGGTCGATGACACAGATACCGACACAGATACTGACTCTAGTGTCGACTATGAAGATGCAAAATTACAGCTGAAGGTGGCAAAGGGTATTCGGTACATGATTATTGCCATTAAAGAGGTTTTGCATATCACTGAGGAACCCCCAGTCCCTGACACGAGGGTACACATGTATAAAGGGAAAAAGCCTGAGGTCACTTTTCCGTCCTCATTTGAGCTAAGCGAATTGTGCGAAAAGGCTTGGGAATCTCCAGATAGGAGACTACAAGTTCCCAAAGGATTCTTATGGCGTATCCCTTTCCACAAAAGGATAGGATACGATGGGAATCTTCGCCTAAAGTAGACAAGGCGCTGACACGCTTATCCAAGAAGGTGGCACTACCTTCTCAGGATACAGCTTCCCTCAAGGATCCTGCTGATCGCAAGCAGGAAATTACCATGAAGCACTTTACACACATTCAGGTACTATTGTTAGACCGGCTATGGCGTCGGCCTGGGTTTGTAGTGCTGTCGTGGCATGGGCAGATTCCTTCTCTACGGAGCTTGACACCTTAGATAGGGATGCCATTTTAATGACCAAAGAGCATATCAGAGATGCTGCCTTGTATATGAGAGATGCTCAAAGAGACATTTGTTTACTAAGCTCCAGAATAAACGCTATGTCTATTTCTGCTAGGCGACTCTTGTGGACCCGACAGTGGCCCTCATTCCGAGTTGTTCGCTCGTTGCCTAGTTTCGCTATATAGCGATTAGTCGCTTACTGCGGATGCGCAAGGTTCGCTGCGCTTAGTTATTTTACACAAAAGTTAGGTATTTTACTCACGGCATAACAAGGATTTCTCTGACGTCCTAGTGGATGCTGGGAACTCCGTAAGGACCATGGGGAACAGCGGCTCCGCAGGAGACTGGGCTCAAAAGTAAAGCTTTAGGACTACCTGGTGTGCACTGGCTCCTCCCCCTATGACCCTCCTCCAAGCCTCAGTTAGATTTTTGTGCCCGGCCGAGAAGGGTGCACACTAGGGGCTCTCCTGAGCTTCTTAGTGAAAGTTTAGTTTTAGGTTTTTTATTTTCAGTGAGACCTGCCGGCAACAGGCTCACTGCATCGAGGGACTAAGGGGAAAAGAAGCGAACCTGCCTGCTTGCAGCCAGCTTGGGCTTCTTAGGCTACTGGACACCATTAGCTCCAGAGGGACCGAACACAGGCCCAGCCTCGGAGCTCGGTCCCAGAGCTGCGCCGCCGGCCCCCTTACAGAGCCAGAAGCAAGAAGAGGTCCGGAAAATCGGCGGCAGAACACATCAGTCTTCACCAAGGTAGCGCACAGCACTGCAGCTGTGCGCCATTGCTCCTCATACACACCTCACACTGCAGTCACTGAGGGTGCAGGGCGCTGGGGGGGGGCGCCCTGAGCAGCAATAAAAACACCTTGGCTGGCAAACATACATCACATATAACCCCCAGGGCTATATGGATGTATTTTAACCCCTGCCAGAATCCATAAAAATGCAGGAGAAAAGTCCCCGAAAAAGGGGCGGAGCCTATCTCCTCAGCACACTGGCGCCATTTTCTCTCACAGCTCCGTTGGAGGGAAGCTCCCTGGCTCTCCTCTGCAGTTACTACACTACAGAAAGGGGTTAAAAAAAGAGAGGGGGGCACTAATTAGGCGCAGTATTAATAAAACAGCAGCTATAAGGGGAAAAATCCTTCTATAAGGTTATCCCTGTGTATATATATAGCGCTCTGGTGTGTGCTGGCATACTCTCCCTCTGTCTCCCCAAAGGGCTAGTGGGGTCCTGTCCTCTATCAGAGCATTCCCTGTGTGTGTGCTGTGTGTCGGTACGATTGTGTCGACATGTATGAAGAGGAAAATGGTGTGGAGGCGGAGCAATTGCCTGTAATGGAGATGTCACCCCCTAGGGAGTCGACACCTGAGTGGCTGAGCTTATGGAAGGAATTACGTGACAGTGTCAGCTCTTTACAAAAGATTGATGACATGAGACAGCCGGCTACTCAGCCTGTGCCTGTCAAGGTGTCTCAAAAGCCATCAGGGGCTCTAAAACGCCCGTTACCTCAGATGGCAGATACAGACGCCGACACGGATACTGACTCCAGTGTCGACGATTAAGAGACGAATGTGACTTCCAGTAGGGCCACACGTTACATGATTGAGGCTATGGAAAATGTTTTACATATTTCTGATAATACCAGTACCACTAAAAAGGGTATTATGTGGGGTGAGAAAAAACTGCCTGTAGTTTTTCCTGCATCTGAGGAATTAAATGAAGTGTGTGATGATGCGTGGGTTTCCCCCGATAAAAACTGTTAATTCCTAAAAAGTTATTAGCATCATACCCCTTCCCGCCAGAGGATAGGGCACGTTGGGAAACACCCCTTAGGGTGGATAAAGCGCTCACACGCTTGTCTAAACAGGTGGCACTACCGTCCCCGGATACGGCCGCCCTTAAGGAACCTGCTGACAGAAAGCAGGAAAATATCCTAAAATGTATATACACTCACACGGGTGTGATACTGCGACCAGCAATCGCCTCAGCCTGATTGTACAGTGCTGGGGTGGCTTGGTCGGATTCCCTGACTGACAATATTGATACCCTAGATAGGGACAGTATATTACTGACTATAGAGCATTTAAAAGATGCATTTCTATATATGCGTGATGCACAGAGGGATATTTGCCGACTGGCATCAAGAGTAAGTGCGCTGTCCATTTCTGCCAGAAAAGGCATATGGAAGTATCGCCTTATAAAAGGGAGGAGTTATTTGGGGTAGGTCTAACAGACCTGCTGGCAACGGCTGGGAAATCCACATTTTTACCCCAGGTAGCCTCTCAACATAAGTCCTTTCGGCCCCATAAGGGCAAGCGGGCAAAAGGCTCCTCATTTCTGCCCCGTGGCAGAGGGAGAGGAAAAAGGCTGCAGCAAACAGCCAGTTCCCAGGAACAGAAGCCCTCTCCCGTTTCTGCCAAGTCCTCAGCATGACGCTGGGGCTTTACAAGCGGACTCAGGCACGGTGGGGGCCCGTCTCAAAAATTTCAGCGTGCAGTGGGCTCACTCACAGGTGGACCCCTGGATCCTTCAGGTGGTATCTCAGGGGTACAAATTGGAATTCGAGACGTCTCCCCTTCGCCGTTTCCTAAAGTCTGCTTTACCGACGTCTCCCTCCGACAGGGAGGCGGTATTGGAAGCCATTCACAAGCTGTATTCCCAGCAGGTGATAATCAAGGTACCCCTCCTACAACAGGGAAAGGGGTATTATTCCACGCTATTTGTGGTACCGAAGCCGGACGGCTCGGTGAGACCTATTTAAAATCTAAAATCCTTGAACACTTACATACAGAGGTTCAAATTCAAGATGGAGTCACTCAGAGCAGTGATTGCAAACCTGGAAGAAGGGGATTATATGGTGTCTCTGGACATCAAGGATGCTTACCTACATGTCCCAATTTACCCTTCACACCAAGGGTACCTCAGGTTTGTGGTACAGAACTGTCACTATCAGTTTCAGACGCTGCCGTTTGGTTTGTCCACGGCACCCCGGGTCTTTACCAAAGTAATGGCCGAAATGATGATACTCCTTCGAAGGAAGGGAGTTTTAGTTATCCCTTACTTGGATGATCTCCTGATAAGGGCAAGATCCAGGGAACAGTTGGTAGTCGGGGTAGCACTATCTCAAGTAGTGTTGCGGCAGCACGGTTGGATTCTCATTATTCCAAAATTGCAGCTGATCCCGACGACACGTCTTCTATTCCTAGGGATGATCCTGGACACAGTCCAGAAAAAGGGGTTTCTCCCGGAGGAGAAAGCCAGGGAGGTATCCGAACTAGTCAGAAACCTCCTAAAACCAGGCCAAGTGTCAGTGCATCAGTGCACAAGGGTCCTGGGAAAAATGGTGGCTTCCTACGAAGCAATTCCATTCGGCAGATTCCACGCAAGAACTTTCCAGTGGGACCTGCTGGACAAATGGTCCGGATCGCATCTTCAGATGCATCAGCGGATAACCCTGTCACCAAAGACAAGGGTGTCTCTCCTGTGGTGGTTGCAGAGTGCTCATCTTCTAGAGGGCCGCAGATTCGGCATTCAGGACTGGGTCCTGGTGACCACGGATGCCAGCCTGCGAGGCTGGGGAGCAATCACACAGGGAAGAAATTTCCAGGGCTTGTGGTCAAGCCTGGAGACATCACTTCACATAAATTTACAATGCCCTAAGCCAAGCAAGACCTCTGCTTCAAGGTCAGCCGGTGCTGATCCAGTCGGACAACATCACGGCAGTCGCCCACGTAAACAGACAGGGCGGCACAAGAAGCAGGAGGGCAATGGCAGAAGCTGCAAGGATTTTTCGCTGGGCGGAAAATCATGTGATAGCATTGTCAGCAGTGTTCATTCCGGGAGTGGACAACTGGGAAGCAGACTTCCTCAGCAGGCACGACCTCCACCCGGGAGAGTGGGGACTTCACCCAGAAGTCTTCCACATGATTGTAAACCGTTGGGAAAAACCAAAGGTGGACATGATGGCGTCCCGCCTAAACAAAAAATTGGACAGGTATTGCGCAAGGTCAAGGGACCCTCAGGCAATAGCTGTGGACGCTCTGGTAACACCGTGGGTGTACCAGTCAGTGTATGTGTTCCCTCCTCTTCCTCGTATACCAAAAGTACTGAGAATTATAAGACGGAGGGGAGTAAGAACTATACTCGTGGCTCCGGATTGGCCAAGAAGGACTTGGTACCCGGAATTTCAAGAGATGCTCACGGAGGACCCGTGGCCTCTACCTCTAAGAAGGGACCTGCTCCAGCAAGGACCCTGTCTATTCCAAGACTTACCGCGGCTGCGTTTGACGGCAGGGTGGTTGAACGCCGGATCCTGAAGGAAAAAGGCATTCCGGATGAAGTTATCCCTACCCTGATCAAAGCCAGGAAGGATGTAACCGCAAAGCATTATCGCCGCATTTGGCGAAAATATGTTGCGCGGTGCGAGGCCAGTAAGGCCCCAATGGAGGAATTTCAACTAGGTCGATTCCTGCATTTCCTGCAAACAGGAGTGTCTATGGGCCTAAAATTGGGGTCCATTAAGGTTCAAATTTCGGCCCTGTCAATTTTCTTCCAGAAAGAACTAGCTTCAGTTCCTGAAGTTCAGACGTTTGTAAAAGGGGTACTGCATATACAGCCTCCTTTTGTGCCTCCAGTGGCACCTTGGGATCTCAATGTAGTTTTGAGGTTCCTAAAGTCACATTGGTTTGAACCACTTGAATCTGTGGAGTTAAAATATCTCACATGGAAAGTGGTCATGCTGTTGGCCCTGGCCTCGGCCAGGCGCGTGTCAGAATTGGCGGCTTTATCCTGTAAAAGCCCTTATCTGATCTTCCATTCAGACAGGGCGGAATTGAGGACTCGTCCTCATTTTCTCCCTAAGGTGGTTTCAGCATTTCATCTGAACCAACCTATTGTGGTACCTGCGGCTACTAGGGACTTGGAGGACTCCAAGTTGTTGGACGTAGTCAGGGCCCTGAAAATATATGTTTCCAGGACGGCTGGAGTCAGAAAATCTGACTCGCTGTTTATCCTGTATGCACCCAACAAGCTGGGTGCTCCTGCTTCTAAGCAGACTATTGCTCGTTGGATTTGTAATACAATTCAGCTTGCACATTCTGTGGCAGGCCTGCCACAGCCAAAATCTGTAAAAGCCCATTCCACAAGGAAGGTGGGCTCATCTTGGGCGGCTGCCCGAGGGGTCTCGGCTTTACAACTTTGCCGAGCAGCTACTTGGTCAGGGGCAAACACGTTTGCTAAATTCTACAAATTTGATACCCTGGCTGAGGAGGACCTGGAGTTCTCTCATTCGGTGCTGCAGAGTCATCCGCACTCTCCCGCCCGTTTGGGAGCTTTGGTATAATCCCCATGGTCCTTACGGAGTTCCCAGCATCCACTAGGACGTCAGAGAAAATAAGAATTTACTTACCGATAATTCTATTTCTCGTAGTCCGTAGTGGATGCTGGGCGCCCATCCCAAGTGCGGATTGTCTGCAATACTTGTACATAGTTATTGTTAACTAAATCGGGTTATTGTTGTTGTGAGCCATCTTTCCAGAGGCTCCTCTGTTATCATGCTGTTAACTGAGTTCAGATCACAGGTTGTACGGTGTGATTGGTGTGGCTGGTATGAGTCTTACCCGGGATTCAAAATCCTTCCTTATTGTGTACGCTCGTCCGGGCACAGTATCCTAACTGAGGCTTGGAGGAGGGTCATAGGGGGAGGAGCCAGTGCACACCAGGTAGTCCTAAAGCTTTACTTTTGTGCCCAGTCTCCTGCGGAGCCGCTGTTCCCCATGGTCCTTACGGAGTTCCCAGCATCCACTACGGACTACGAGAAATAGAATTATCGGTAAGTAAATTCTTATTTTTTCATCGTTCTGGTGATCGGAGTGTGATTGACAGGAAGTGGGTGTTTCTGGGCGGAAACTGGCCGTTTTATGGGTGTGTGCGGAAAAACGCTGCCGTTTCTGGGAAAAACGCGGGAGTGGCTGGAGAAATGGGGGGGTGTCTGGGCGAATGCTGGGTGTGTTTGTGACGTCAAACCAGGAACGAAACTGACTAAACTGATCGCAGTGGCAGAGTAAGTCCCGAGCTACTCAGAAACTGCAAAGAAATTTCTATTCGCAATTATGCGAATCTTTCGTTCGCAATTCTGTAAAGCTAAGATTCACTCCCAGTAGGCGGCGGCTTAGCGTGAGCAATGCTGCTAAAAGCAGCTAGCGAGCGAACAACTCAGATTGAGGGCCCGTGGACGGGAGACGCCGACTCAAAGCGGCATATGGAGTCATTGCCTTACAAGGGGGAAGAGTAGTTTGGAGACGGCCTCTTGGACCTTGTCTCTACTGCTACGGCCGGTAAATCGAATTTTTTACCTTATGTTCCCCCGCAGCATGCTAAGAAGGTACCCCATTATCAGATGCAGTCCTTTCGTTCCAATAAGAGCAAGA
Organism: Pseudophryne corroboree; assembly: GCF_028390025.1. Lineage (NCBI taxonomy): Eukaryota > Metazoa > Chordata > Amphibia > Anura > Myobatrachidae > Pseudophryne > Pseudophryne corroboree. The sequence continues at coordinate 401,352,674 of NC_086444.1, read as the reverse complement.
AGGTACGGGGATCGTCCTTTTTTGCCAGAGGTAAAGGCAAGGGAAAAAAGCTGCACGCAGCTAGTCCCCAGGAGCAGAAGTCCTCCCCTGCATCTGCAAAGTCCACCGCATGACGCTGGGGCTTCCCGGGGGGGGAAGCAGATCAAGTGGGGGCACGTCTTCGATTTTTCAGCCACGTCTGGGTTCACTCGCAGGTGGATCCCTGGGCATTAGAGATTGTTTCTCAGGGATACAGACTGGAATTCGAAGACATGCCTCCTCGCCGGTTTCTCAAATCGGCTCTGCCGACTTCCCCGTCAGAGAGGGAGCTAGTGTTAGCTGCAATACAAAAATTGTATATTCAACAGGTGATAGTCAAAGTTCCTCATCTCCAACAAGGAGAGGGATATTGCTCAACCCTGTTTGTGGTCCCGAAACCGGACGGTTCGGTCAGACCCATTTTAAATCTAAAATCCCTGAACCTGTACTTGAAGAGATTCAAGTTCAAAATGGAATCACTCAGGGCGATCATCGCCAGCCTGGAGGGGGGGGGGGGGATTGGATGGTGTTCCTGGACATAAAGGATGCATACCTTCATGTTCCGATTTTCCCTCCTCACCAGGCGTTCCTGAGATTTGCAGTACAGGACTGTCACTACTAATTTCAGACGTTGCCGTTTGGGCTTTCAACGGCCCCGAGAATTTTCACCAAGGTAATGGCGGAAATGATGGTGCTCCTGCGCAAGCAGGGTGTCACAATTATCCCATACTTGGACGATCTCCTCATAAAGGCGAGATCTCGGGAGAAGTTGCTGGACAGCGTGTCTCTGTCCATGAAGACGTTGCAAATGCACGGCTGGATTCTCAATATACCGAAGTCCCAGCTAGTCCCTGCAACGCGTCTGAACTTTTTGGGCCTGATTCTAGACACAGACCAGAAGAGGGTTTTTTTTCCGATGGAAAAGGTCCAGGAGCTCATAGCCCTGGTCAGGAACCTATTGAAGCCAAAAAAGGTTTCAGTGCATCATTGCACACGGGTTCTGGGGAAGATGGTGGCTTCATACGAGGCCATCCCCCTCGGCAGGTTCCATACGAGGACCTTTCAATGGGACCTATTGGACAAATGGTCCGGGTCCCATTTACAAATGCATCAAAGGATCACCCTGTCTCCCAGAACCAGGGTATCTCTCCTGTGGTGGCTGCACAGTGCTCACCTACTAGAGGGTCGCAGGTTCGGCATTCAGGACTGGGTCGCAAGCCTCCGAGGCTGGGGAGCGGTCACGCTAGGAAGAAATTTCCAAGGTCTCTGGTCAAATCTGGAGACTTGTCTCCACATCAGTGTCCTGGAGTTGAGGGCCATATACAACGCCCTACGTCAGGCGGAGGAATTGCTTCGGGACAAACCGGTTCTGATTTAGTCAGACAATGTCACGGCAGTGGCTCATGTAAACCGGCAAGGCGGAACAAGGAGCAGAGTGGCCATGGCAGAAGCGACCAGGATTCTACGCTGGGCGGAAGGCCATGTAAGCGCACTATCATCAGTGTTCATCCCGGGGGTGGACAACTGGGAGGCGGACTTCCTCAGCAGGCACGACCTGCATCCGGGAGAGTGGGGACTTCATCAAGAAGTCTTCGCACAGATCACGGGTCGGTGGGGACTGCCTCAGATAGACATGATGGCATCCCGTCTCAACAAAAAGCTAAAGCGGTATTGCGCCAGGTCAAGAGACCCTCAGGCGGTAGCGGTAGATGCTCTGGTGACACCTTGGGTGTTCAGATCGGTCTATGTGTTTCCTCCTCTACCTCTCATACCCAAGGTGTTGAGAATAATAAGAATAAGCAGGGTCAGAACAATCCTCATTGTTCCAGATTGGCCACGGAGGACTTGGTATCCGGAGCTGCAAGAGTTGCTCACAGAAGATCCGTGGCCTCTTCCGCTAAGGCAGGACCTGCTGCAGCCAAGACTTACCGCGGCTGCGTTTGACGGCATGGCGGTTGAACGCCGGATCCTAGCGGAAAAAGGGATTCCGGAAGATGTCATTCCTACCCTGATCAAGGCTAGGAAGGACGTGACATCGAAACATTATCACTGTATGTGGCGAAAATATGTTTCTTGGTGTGAGGCCAGAGCTGCTCCTACGGAGGAGTTCCATTTGGGCCGTCTACTTCACTTCCTTCAAACAGGAGTGAATTTGGGCCTTAAACTAGGGTCCATAAAGGTCCAAATTTCGGCCTTATTCATTTTATTTCAATGAGAATTGGCCTCTCTTCCTGAAGTACAGACTTTTGTTAAGGGGGTGCTGCATATTCAGCCTCCTTTTGTACCTCCGGTGGCGCCTTGGGATCTTAACGTGGTATTACATTTCCTCAAGTCCCCTTGGTTTGAACCACTCAAAACAGTGGAGTTGAAATACCTCACTTGGAAAGTCGTCATGTTGTTGGCATTAGCTTCGGCAAGGCGTGTTTCAGAGTTGGATATATGCAATACAGAAAGAGGACTACTCCTGATTGGCGCTTGTCAGATAACACCCACATAAAACATTATGATTGAGCCATGATTGGTTGGAAATAAAGCATGTGTCTAGTGTTATGTAAAAACAATCTCTGTTTTAATTTAAACAAACACTTAAAATCAAAACACATATAAAATGGAAGTAGATAACACAGAGAATCCTACCAAGATGGTGGCCGGAGCCGCAGGTGTTATATGCAAGGTATACCCGGGAAAGATACCCTGCATAAGGCTCCGGAAGGCGAGATTTTCCCTGTGGTATAAACTGAGTCCAAAAACGTCCTTGGAAGTCCAGAGCACTGGTAGGCAGACACCAACGCGTTTTGGGACATCAAAGTCCCTTTTTCAAGGTAGTGTTTCAGAGTTGGCGGCTTTATCACATAAAAGCCCATACCTGGTTTTTCACGTGGATAGGGTGGAGTTGAGGACTCGTCCTCAATTTCTGCCAAAAGTGGTCTCATCTTTTCATATGAACCAACCTATTGTCGTGCCTGTGGCTTCACGGGACTTGGAGGATTCCGAGTCCCTAGATGTGGTCAGGGCTTTGAAGATTTATGTGACCAGAACAGCTAGGATCAGGAAGACTGAGGCTCTGTTTGTACTGTATGCGGCCAACAAGGTTGGCGCTCCTGCTTCAAAGCAGACTATTGCTCGCTGGATCTGTAACACGATTCAGCAGGCGCATTCTACGGCAGGATTGCCATTGTCTAAATCGGTTAAGGCCCATTCCACTAGGAAGGTGGGCTCTTCTTGGGTGGCTGCCCGAGGGGTCTCGGCATTACAGTTGTGCCGAGCAGCTACTTGGTCGGGGTCAAACACCTTTGCGAAGTTCTATAAGTTTGATACCCTGGCTGAGGAGGACCTCCTGTTTGCTCAATCGGTGCTGCAGAGTCATCCGCACTCTCCCGCCCGTTTGGGAGCTTTGGTATAATCCCCATGGTCCTTACGGAGTCCCAGCATCCTCTAGGACGTTAGAGAAAATAGGATTTTACTTACCGGTAAATCTATTTCTCGTAGTCCGTAGAGGATGCTGGGCGCCCGTCCCAAGTGCGGGCTTCTTCTGCATGACTTGTATATAGTTATTGCTTACATAAGGGTTATGTTATAGTTTTATCGGTTGGACCGAGGCTATGTTGTTGTTCATACTGTTAACTGGGTAGTTTATCACAAGTTATACGGTGTGATTGGTGTGGCTGGTATGAATCTCGCCCTTAGATTTACAAAAATCCTTCCTCGTACTGTCCATCTCCTCTGGGCACAGTTTCCCTAACTGAGGTCTGGAGGAGGGGCATAGAGGGAGGAGCCAGTGCACACCCAGAATCCAAAGCTTTCTTAAAGTGCCCTATCTCCTGCGGAGCCCGTCTATTCCCCATGGTCCTTACGGAGTCCCAGCATCCTCTACGGACTACGAGAAATCGATTTACCGGTAAGTAAAATCCTATTATTTCCTACTTCACTGGCATCAGAAATTGCCATTCTGCTGTAATTTCTCGTAGCTTTGTAATAGACCATTCTCCCAAGGCATTCTAATGTTGAGGCTTCAGTGAGCTGCACACACACAGCCTCAAAATGTGATTATGTAATATGTGCATGGAGACTGGTGTGCACTGAATTATTTCCTGAACACCAAATATACCAGGACTGTCTTGCTTAAAAGTGATGGAGATGCCAGAGGAAAAGCTGATATGCACTGTTACTGAGAAAGAGGTTTCAAGATATAAAGGATGGCTGCTCTTTGTGTACAACTTAGCTGTCAGCATGGCTAATGACTTACCATTTCACTGTAACAATAACACAACATGGTTGACTGATCCAACAATAAAGCATGGTTAGTTGATATAATGTCTGTTTACCCAGTGTTGTTCATTCTGTATATAGATATAGGCTGTTAAAATGAACCAAAATCTAATAGTGCAGTACAGATAAATCAGTCGTGCAAGGATATTAATCCACATATATCCTCCCAATAATATACTGATGTGGTTGTTTTATGCTCCACAGTTAACCATCTACAAAACCAGGCTTAAACCATCAATTTCAGTGGACAGCATATGCTCCTTCTAGCACATTTTAATGATGTGCAAAAAAGCAAATATAAAATTAAGGAAACAACAATATTGGGCTGTGTAGCTACTTGGTTATGCTTGCAGCACTGTATATGATGTTGAGTCTGAAAAACAAATTACTTGCAGCTATTTTAATTTATATTATAATTAAATTTTCTGTGTTTAGACACTTGCATTAAGTAAACATATTGCTGAACAAGATAGACATTTTACAGAGTATTAAATAATGCTATGCTGTATATTCACTGTTCATATTGGAAAACAATTACATGAGATGCTCAGTGAGTGCCAGGAAGACATATTCCTTTGTATGCTGCTCCTTTGGTAAATGTGTAGTGTGAAAAGACAGACTTCTCGTTGCCTTGACTACCATCCTTAAATTGGAAAGACACAATATGTTTTTACAAATTCAAAACTTGACAGTAAGCAGATGTACTGGAGTATAGGCTTTCGTATACAAAGCTTACATTTTGCTTTTCATTAGGAAATACAGTCACTAGTTGAGAAATCAAGATTTTTTTTGTTTTTGTTTTTTACACTGGTGACTGTTTTCTTTGTAGAGGTAATAAATATAATGTTTCCATGTTAGGCCCATGCACACTAGAAGATATGAGCTCCCAGATATGGATCATGAAAGATAATTTGCATACACACTAATAGGCCCTACATACTACCCGATAATACTCAAAGATATGAACAATCTCGTTCATTAACGAACAAGATACCGTTCATATCTTTGAGTGTGGAGGCACCAATGATGAACGATGCGCAGCCCCGCGCTCGTTCATCGCTGGTGCCCCGTCGCTTGTGCATGCAGGCCAATATGGACGATCTTGTCCATATTTGCCTGCATTTCTATGGAGCCGGGTAACGGGGGGAGTGAAGAAACTTCACTCCCCCCCTTCACTGCCCCCCCGCTGCCGGGTCGCCCATCGGCCGTATCCACCGTCGGGCAGCTCGGCAGCGGATCGCTCAATGTGTAGGGCCCTTTAAGATATTGTGCATACACTGGACGATTTTGAGCTCAAAGCTCACTTTTGGCATTTTGAGCTCAAACTCGTCCAGTGTGTATGGGCTAGCGATGAGCGCTGATGCGCGCTCCCATATCATCGCTAGCCGCCATAGTCCGTCGGGCTGTTTGTACAGCCGAGTGAAGCACTTTCCACAGTCTCCTACTGTTGAAAGTGCTTCACCCCGCCGTGAACATTGCTGGCACAGGGAAAATCGCTCACTATGTATGCACCTTAAACGATTTTATGAAAGATATTAAAGATATTGGCTAAATCTTCTGGGACACCTCATTTAAATAATGGTCTGTTATGAAACATTACATTTAAATAAAGGGCTGGCATTTAAAAAAATAAATTATATTCAAAAATAAATTTTCTTCATAAATGATATATTGTAATATGAGTGACATGCTAAATTGTTCTTAAATTACCTAGGCTTTAAATAGACATAAAACTAAACATAGCAAAGTTAAATGCTGGTACACTGCCCCTTATATGTTTTTCCTGGCCACCTAGCCCCTGTCCAAAGAATAACACAACTCAATAAGTTATTTTGACAAAATAAATTATTAAGATAATAGAACTCCGGATTGGATTTATTTACTATAATGAGGCCAACAATTACCTCTGTAGCAGGGATTACGCCAACCGGTCAATTCAACAAATAATCCAGTACAGTAAAGGCCATAAATAGTAATGCCTACATCATTTGGGTAAAATAGAAGAAACAGAATTTTAGAACAGTCTTTTTTCAGGAACATAAGAAATATAAACAATTTACAACGTCATTCACAGAGGCAAATGAAGTACATTCAACTGTCGTTATGGTACCAACAAACAAGACCAAACTATTTCTAAAACATAAAAAAAAAAACCACAATTTAAAAAAATTACATTTTGAAAAAACTGGGCTCGCCATGGTGAGTGGACTGTGTACTCATATCTGAGTACATGCCACTGCTGCTGGGATAGGAGGGTGGGTGATTATAGCTGGGGCCCACCGCGTAGATGTTGGGAATCGGAGGTGGAACTGGCACAGAATGTGAGTGGGTGAGGTGGGATGGGGACAGTGGTGGGGCCAGATGCTGCCTTGATGGGAACGCTATGTGGCATACCGCAACCAATCTGCCATGAGAGGCATGCCGCATAACATCATGTATCAAAGACTTGACACAGGCAAATTGATCTTGGGCCAGGTTACGCATCTCGCTAGCCAAACCTGAGGCAAAATGGTCCGTTTATCCAGAGGCTTTTGCAGAATCTCCTCCGCATGTTTTAAAACTAATTTGGACCTGGACTTAGATGAACTGGATGCCTTCTCCGAAAACTTCACATTCTTGGGAGGGTGGGGGATAGCAGAGGTGCCGGCTCCGGTTGGCCACGCAATTCAGCACCTTCCACTTTGGGACTTTGGGCTGTTTGCTCGTGGTGGTATCCGTATCCAGAGTCTCATCTTGTAAAAACACAAACCACATTAGTTTTATGCAAAAATTAGCAGGGTGTATTTATTACTATATGTTCCTACTTAACTGATCCAGACTCTCCGTTTCTTCCACTACTGCCTCCGGCACAGGAGAGTTGGGATTAGTAGAACACCGGGGGTCTCTCTCAGGTTCTTGATCAAGGGTAAACAGGACCATGTCGTAGTACCACAATGACAGTTTACGTACTTCATCGGCCCCCGCTCCTGAAAGCTGCAAATCTTTTTATTTTTTATGTCCCTTCTAAAAGACTGTTCGCAAATTTTGGATCTTCTTTTTCATCCATAACATCACTATCATGGTCTTTACTGTACTGGGCGAGTTTCTCTAAGGCTACATTTTTCTTAGGCCGGTTGGCGTAGTCCTTGCTTTTTATATGCCATAGGCAATCGTTGGCCTCATGCAGTTCAATAATTCAGGTCTAGAATTCTCTGTCGGCAGTCATGGTCTAAAAAAAGTATAAGAAATAACAAAGGTTATTATACACATTTATGGACAGCATGCTGCAGATACGGTACATGTGGCCTACACAATGGCAGATAGCGTATACATGTAGGCTACACAATGGCGGACAGCGTGTACATGTAGCGTACATGTAGGCTACACAATGGCGGACAGCGTGTACATGTAGGCTACACATTGGCAAATACATGTAAAAAATAGCGTACATGTAGGCTATACATTGGCAGCAGCGTGTAAAATATAGTGTACATGTAGGCTATATTGGTGGGCAGTGGGTGCATGTATGTTTTAAACTTGCATGCACAACATTGGTGGGCGCATGCATATTTTAAACATGCATGCACAACATTGGTGGGCACTGGGTGCATGTATGTTTAGAACATGCATGCACAATATTGGTGGGCAGTAGGTGCATGTATGTTTAGAACATGCGTGCACAATATCGGTGGGCACTGGGTGCATGTATGTTTAGAACATGCATGCACAACATTGGTGGGCAGTGGGTGCATGCATATTTTAAACATGCATGTACAACATTGGTGAGCAGTGGGTGCATGCATATTTCTCTGACGTCCTAGTGGATGCTGGGGACTCCGTAAGGACCATGGGGAATAGCGGGCTCCACAGGAGACTGGGCACTCTAAAGAAAGATTCAGTACTATCTGGTGTGCACTGGCTCCTCCCTCTATGCCCCTCCTCCAGACCTCAGTTAGAATCTGTGCCCGGACAGAGCTGGGTGCTTTTAGTGAGCACTCCTGAGCTTGCTAATAAGAAAGTATTTTAGTTAGTTTTTTTATTTTCAGAGAGCTTCTGCTGGCAACAGACTCTCTGCTACGAGGGACTGAGGAAAGAGAAGCAAACCTACTAACTGCGGCTAGGTTGCGCTTCTTAGGCTACTGGACACCATTAGCTCCAGAGGGATCGAACACAGGACCTGACCTTGTCGTCCGTTCCCGGAGCCGCGCCGCTGTCCCCCTCGCAGAGCCAGAAGACAGAAGCCGGCAGAAGCGGAGAAGACATCAAAATCGGCGGCAGAAGACTCCTGTCTTCACATGAGGTAGCGCACAGCACTGCAGCTGTGCGCCATTGCGCCCACACTAACCCACACACTCCGGTCACTGTAGGGTGCAGGGCGCAGGGGGGGCGCCCTGGGCAGCAATTGTTACCTCCTGGCGAATGCTGCATATAGACAGTGGCACACTGTTATATGTATGAGCCCCCGCCATTTATTTTACAAGAAATCGCGGGACAGAAGCCCGCCGCTGAGGGGGCGGGGCCTTCTTCCTCAGCACTCACCAGCGCCATTTTCCTTCCACAGCTCCGCTGAGAGGAAGCTCCCCAGGCTCTCCCCTGCAGAATCACGGTAGAAGGGTAAAAAAGAGAGGGGGGGCACATAAATTTAGGCGCATAAATCATAATACAGCAGCTACTGGGTAAACACTAAGTTACTGTGTAATCCCTGGGTTATATAGCGCTGGGGTGTGTGCTGGCAAACTCTCTCTCGATCTCTCCAAAAGGCATTGTGGGGGTCCTGTCCTCATTTAGAGCTTCCCCTGTGTGTGTGGTGTGTCGGTACGCGTGTGTCGACATGTTTGACGAAGAGGGCTATGTGGAGGCAGAGCAAGTGCAGTTGACTGACGTGTCGCCGCCGACGGTGCCGACACCTGATTGGATGGATATATGGAAGGTGTTAAATGATAATGTAAACTCCATAAAAGGTTGGATAAAGCTGATACCTCGGACCAGTCAGGGTCTCAACCCATGCCTGATCCTACAGCGCAGAGGCCCTTAGGGTCTCAAAAGCGCCCACTATCCAAAATGGTTGACACAGATGTCGACACGGATTCTGACTCCAGTGTCGACGACGATGATGCAAAATTGCAACCAAAAATGACAAAAGCTATACGTTACATGATTATAGCGATGAAGGATATTTTACACATATCAGAGGTAAACCCTGTCCCTGACAAGAGGGTTTATATGTATGGGGAGAAAAAGCAAGAGGTGACTTTTCCCCCTTCACATGAGTTAAATGAGTTATGTGAAAGAGCGTGGGATTCCCCAGATAAGAAAGTCCTGATTTCCAAAAGGTTACTTATGGCATACCCTTTCCCGCCAGAGGACAGGGTGCGCTGGGAATCCTCCCCTAGGGTAGATAAAGCTCTGACACGCTTATCTAAGAAGGTGGCCCTGCCGTCGCAGGATACGGCCACCCTAAAGGATCCTGCAGATAGAAAGCAGGAAAGTATCCTGAAATCTGTTTATACACATTCAGGGACTCTACTGAGGCCGGCAATTGGGTCGGCGTGGATGTGTAGTGCTGTAGCAGCGTGGACAGATAATCTATCTGAGGAAATGGATACCTTAGACAGGGTTACCATTATGCTGACCCTGGGGCATATAAAAGACACCGTCCTATATATGAGTCCTCCCCGGCTTCCACTAAATCCACCGCATGACGCTGGGGCTCCACGGGTGGAGCCAGGAGCCGTGGGGGCGCGTCTCCGACATTTCAGCCACCAGTGGGTTCGCTCACGGGTGGATCCCTGGGCTATACAGATTGTGTCTCAGGGATACAAGCTGGAATTCGAGGTGATGCCCCCTTAACGTTACCTAAAATCGGCCCTGCCAGCTTCCCCCATAGAAAGGGAAGTAGTGGTAGCGGCAATTCACAAGCTATTTCTCCAGCAGGTGGTGGTAAAGGTTCCCCTTCCTCAACAGGGGAAGGGATACTATTCCACAATGTTTGTGGTACCGAAACCGGACGGTTAGGTCAGACCTATATTAAGTTTAAAGTCCCTGAACATTTATCTGAAAAGATTCAAGTTCAAAATGGAATCTCTCAGAGCGGTCATTGCAAGCCTGGAAGAGGGGGATTTTATGGTGTCTCTGGACATCAAGGATGCTTACTTGCATGTCCCCATTTATCCGCCTCATCAGGAGTATTTACCAAGGTAATGGCAGAAATGATGGTGATCCTGAGAAAGCAAGGAGTCACAGTTATCCCATACTTGGACGATCTCCTCATAAAGGCGAGGTCGAGGGAGCAGTTGCAGATCAGCGCACTCACAGGAAGTGTTGCAACAGCATGGCTGGATTCTGAATATCCCAAAGTCGCAGCTGATTCCTACGACGCGTCTGCCCTTTCTGGGCATGATTCTGGACACAGACCAGAAGAAGGTGTTTCTCCCGACGGAGAAGGCTCAAGAGCTTGTGACTCTAGTCAGAGACCTCTTAAAACCGAAACAGGTGACGGTGCATCACTGCACGCGAGTCCTGGGAAAGATGGTGGCATCGTACGAAGCCATTCCCTTTGGCAGGTTCCATGCGAGGATCTTTCAATGGGATCTGTTGGACAAATGGTCCGGATCGCATCTTCAGATGCATCGGCTGATCACCCTGTCCCCCAGGGCCAGGGTGTCTCTTCTGTGGTGGCTACAGAGTGCTCACCTTCTTGAGGGCCGCAGATTCGGCATACAGGACTGGGTCCTGGTGACCACGGATGCGAGCCTCCGAGGGTGTGGGGCAGTCACTCAGGGAAGAAACTTCCAAGGGTTGTGGTCAAGTCAGGAAACTTGTCTGCACATCAATATCCTGGAACTAAGGGCCATATTCAACGCCCTGAGTCAAGCGGAGCCCCTGCTTCGCAACCAACCGGTGCTGATTCAGTCAGACAACATCACCGCGGTGGCTCATGTAAACCGCCAGGGCGGCACAAGAAGCAGAGTCGCGATGGCGGAGGCCACCAGGATTCTTCGGTGGGCGGAGAATCACGTACAAGCACTGTCAGCAGTGTTCATTCCGGGGGTGAACAACTGGGAAGCAGACTTCCTCAGCAGGCACGACCTTCACCCGGGAGAGTGGGGACTTCATCACGAAGTCTTCATTCAGATTACAAATCGATGGGAACTGCCACAGGTAGACATGATGGCGTCCCGTCTCAACAAAAAGCTGCAACGGTATTGCGCCAGGTCAAGAGACCCTCAGGCGATAGCTGTGGACGCCCTGGTAACACCGTGGGTGTTCCAATCGGTCTATGTGTTTCCTCCTCTTCCTCTCATACCCAAGGTGCTGAGAATCGTAAGAAGAAAAGGAGTGAGAACAATACTCATTGTTCCAGATTGGCCACGAAGGCCTTGGTACCCGGAACTGCAAGAAATGCTCACAGAGGACCCATGGCCTTTACCTCTCAGACAGGACCTGTTGCAACAGGGGCCCTGCCTGTTCCAAGACTTACCGCGGCTGTGTTTGACGGCATGGCGGTTGAACGCCGGATCCTAGCGGAAAAAGGCATTCCGGAGGAAGTTGTTCCTACGCTGATAAAGGCTAGGAAGGACGTAACAGCAAAGCATTATCACCGCATATGGCGAAAATATGTTGCTTGGTGTGAGGCCAGGAAGGCCCCTACAGAGGAATTCCAACTGGGCAGATTTCTGCACTTTCTACAGTCTGGAGTGACTATGGGCTTGAAGTTGGGATCCATAAAGGTCCAGATTTCGGCCCTATCCATTTTCTTTCAAAAGGAACTGGCGTCTCTTCCTGAAGTTCAGACGTTTGTTAAGGGAGTGCTACATATTCAGCCCCCTTTTGTGCCACCAGTGGCACCTTGGGATCTCAACGTGGTGTTGCGTTTCCTAAAATCCCACTGGTTTGAACCACTTAAGACTGTGGAGCTAAAGTATCTCACGTGGAAGGTGGTCATGCTATTGGCCTTAGCTTCGGCTAGGCGTGTGTCAGAATTGGCGGCTTTGTCATGCAAAAGCCCTTATCTGGTTTTTCATATGGACAGGGCAGAATTGCGGACTCGTCCCCAATTTCTGCCAAAGGTGGTGTCCTCTTTTCATTTGAACCAACCTATTGTAGTGCCTGTGGCTACTCGTGACTTGGAGGATTCCAGGTTACTAGATGTAGTCAGGGTTTTGAAGATTTATGTAGCCAGAACGGCTGGAGTCAGGAAAACTGACTCGCTGTTTATCCTATATGCCCCCTACAAGTTGGGGGCTCCTGCTTCAAAACAAACCGTTGCCCGCTGGATCTGTAACACGATTCAGCAGGCTCATTCTGCGGCTGGATTGCCGCATCCAAAATCAGTGAAAGCCCACTCCACAAGGAAGGTGGGCTCTTCTTGGGCGGCTGCCCGAGGGGTGTCGGCTTTACAGCTTTGCCGAGCTGCTACTTGGTTGGGTTCAAACACATTTGCAAAATTCTACAAGTTTGATACCCTGGCTGAGGAGGACCTTGAGTTTGCCCATTCGGTGCTGCAGAGTCATCCGCACTCTCCCGCCCGTTTGGGAGCTTTGGTATAATCCCCATGGTCCTTACGGAGTCCCCAGCATCCACTAGGACGTCAGAGAAAATAAGATTTCTCTAACGTCCTAAGTGGATGCTGGGGACTCCGTCAGGACCATGGGGTTTAGCGGCTCCGCAGGAGACAGGGCACAATAATAAAAGCTTTAGGATCAGGTGGTGTGCACTGGCTCCTCCCCCTATGACCCTCCTCCAAGCCTCAGTTAGATTTTTGTGCCCGGCCGAGAAGGGTGCAATCTAGGTGGCTCTCCTGAGCTGCTTAGAATAAAAGTTTAAGTTAGGTTTTTTATTTTCAGTGAGTCCTGCTGGCAACAGGCTCACTGCTACGAGGGACTTAGGGGAGAGAAGAAAACTCACCTGCGTGCAGGATGGATTTGCTTCTTAGGCTACTGGACACCATTAGCTCCAGAGGGAGTCGGAACACAGGTCTCACCCTGGGGTTCGTCCCGGAGCCGTGCCGCCGACCCCCCTTGCAGATGCCGAAGTTGAAGAGGTCCAGAAACAGGCGGCAGAAGACTTTGTCTTCATAAGGTAGCGCACAGCACTGCAGCTGTGCGCCATTGTTGTCAGCACACTTCATACCAGCGGTCACTGAGGGTGCAGGGCGCTGGGGGGGGGCGCCCTGGGCAGCAATGTATTATACCTTTTTTATGGCTAAAATACATCACATATAGCCCTTGAGGCTATATGGATGTATTTAACCCCTGCCAGATCTCACAAACTCCGGGAGAAGAGCCCGCCGTTTTAGGGGGCGGGGCCTATTCTCCTCAGCACACGGCGCCATTTTCCTGCTCAGCTCTGCTGTGAGGAAGGCTCCCAGGCTCTGCACTACAGAAACAGGGTTAAAACAGAGAGGGGGGGCACTTATTTGGCGATATGATTACATATGTGAAAATGCTATAAGGGAAAACACTTGTATAAGGGGTTGTCCCTGTATAATTATAGCGTTTTTGGTGTGTGCTGGCAAACTCTCCCACTGTCTCCCCAAAGGGCTAGTGGGGTCCTGTCCTCTATCAGAGCATTCCCTGTGTGTGTGCTGTGTGTCGGTACGTGTGTGTCGACATGTAGGAGGACGATGTTGGTGAGGAGGCGGAGCAAATTGCCTGTATTGGTGATGTCACTCTCTAGGGAGTCGACACCGGAATGGATGGCTTATTTAGGAATTACGTGATAATGTCAACACGATGCAAGGTCGGTTGACGACATGAGACGGCCGGCAAATAAATTAGTACCTGTCCAGGCGTCTCAGACACCGTCAGGGGCTTGTAAAAACGCCCATTTACCTCAGTTGGTCGACACAGACACGGACACTGACTTCAGTGTCGACGGTGAAGAAACAAACGTATTTTCCTTTAGGGCCACACGTTACATGTTAAGGGCAATGAAGGAGGTGTTATATATTTCTGATACTACAAGTACCACAAATAAGGGTATTATGTAGGGTGGGAATAATCTACTTGTAGTTTTTCCTGAATCAGATAAATTAAAGTGTGTGATGATACGTGGGTTTCCTCCGATAGAAAATTATTGGAGGTATACCCTTTCCCGCCAGAAGTGAGGGCGAGTTGGGAAACACACCTTAGGGTGGATAAGGCGCTCACACGCTTATAAAAACAAGTGGCGTTACCGTCTCCAGATACGGCCGCCCTCAAGGAGCCAGCTGATAGGAAGCTGAAAAATATCCTAAAAAGTATATACACACATACTGGTGTTATACTACGACCAGCAATCGCCTCAGCCTGGATGTGCAGCGCTGGGGGGGCTTGGTCGGATTTCCTGACTGAAAATATTGATACCCTTGACAGGAACAATATTTTCTCTATCGTCCTAGTGGATGCTGGGGTTCCTGAAAGGACCATGGGGAATAGCGGCTCCGCAGGAGACAGGGCACAAAAAGTAAAGCTTTTCCAGATCAGGTGGTGTGCACTGGCTCCTCCCCCTATGACCCTCCTCCAGACTCCAGTTAGATTTTTGTGCCCGGCCGAGAAGGGTGCAATCTAGGTGGCTCTCCTAAAGAGCTGCTTAGAAAAAGTTTAGCTAGGTTTTTTATTTTACAGTGATTCCTGCTGGCAACAGGATCACTGCAGCGAGGGACTGAGGGGAGAAGGAGTCAACTCACCTGCGTGCAGGATGGATTGGCTTCTTGGCTACTGGACATCAAGCTCCAGAGGGACGATCACAGGTACAGCCTGGATGGTCACCGGAGCCGCGCCGCCGGCCCCCTTGCAGATGCTGAAGTCAGAAGAGGTCCAGAATCGGCGGCTGAAGACTCCTGCAGTCTTCTAAAGGTAGCGCACAGCACTGCAGCTGTGCGCCATTTTCCTCTCAGCACACTTCACACGCGGTCACTGAGGGTGCAGGGCGCTGGGGGGGGGCGCCCTGGGAGGCAAATGTAACCTATATAAAGGCTAAAAATACCTCACATATAGCCCCTAGAGGCTATATGGAGATATTTAACCCCTGCCTGATTTCTCTAAATAGCGGGAGACGAGCCCGCCAGAAAAGGGGCGGGGCCTATCTCCTCAGCACACGGCGCCATTTCCTCTCACAGCTCCGCTGGTCAGGACGGCTCCCAAGTCTCTCCCCTGCACTGCACTACAGAAACAGGGTAAAACAGAGAGGGGGGGGCAAATTTATGGCGATATTTTGATATAACAAAGCAGCTATAAGGGAGCACTTATTATAAGGCTATCCCTGATATATATATAGCGCTTTTGGTGTGTGCTGGCAAACTCTCCCTCTGTCTCCCCAAAGGGCTAGTGGGTCCTGTCTTCGTTAGGAGCATTCCCTGTGTGTCTGCTGTGTGTCGGTACGTGTGTGTCGACATGTATGAGGACGATATTGGTGTGGAGGCGGAGCAATTGCCAAATATGAGGATGTCACCCCCTAGGGAGTCGACACCAGAATGGATGCCTTTATTTATGGAATTACGGGATAGTGTCAACACGCTAAAGCAGTCGTTTGACGACATGAGGCGGCCGGACAATCAATTAGTGCCTGTCCAGGCGACTCAAACACCGTCAGGGGCTGTGAAACGCCCTTTGCCTCAGTCGGTCGACACAGACCCAGACACAGGCACTGACTCCAGTGGTGACGGTGACGAATCAACCGTATTTTCCAGTAGGGCCACACGTTATATGATTTTGGCAATGAAGGAGGCGTTACATTTAGCTGATACTACAGGTACCACTAAACAGGGTATTATGTGGGGTGTGAAAAAACTACCTATAGTTTTTCCTGAATCAGAAGAATTAAATGACGTGTGTAATGAAGCGTGGGTTGCCCCTGATAAAAAGCTGATAATTTCAAAGAAATTATTGGCATTATACCCTTTCCCGCCAGAGGTTAGGGAGCGCTGGGAAACACCTCCTAGGGTGGACAAGGCGCTAACACGCTTATCTAAACAAGTGGCGTTACCCTCTCCTGAGACGGCCGCACTTAAAGATCCATCAGATAGGAGGATGGAAAATATCCAAAAAAGTATATACACACATGCAGGTGTTATACTACGACCAGCTGTAGCGACTGCCTGGATGTGCAGTGCTGGGGTAGTTTGGTCAGAGTCCCTGATTGAAAATATTGATACCCTGGACAGGGACAATATTTTACTGTCGTTAGAACAAATAAAGGATGCATTTCTTTATATGCGTGATGCACAGAGGGATATCTGCACACTGGCATCACGGGTAAGTGCTATGTCCATTTCGGCCAGAAGAGCTTTATGGACGCGACAGTGGACAGGCGATGCGGATTCAAAACGGCATATGGAAGTTTTGCCGTATAAAGGGGAGGAGTTATTTGGAGTCGGTCTATCAGATTTGGTGGCCACGGCTACAGCCGGGAAATCCACCTTTCTACCTCAAGTCACTCCCCAACAGAAAAAGGCACCGACTTTTCAACCGCAGCCCTTTCGTTCCTTTAAAAATAAGAGAGCAAAGGGCTATTCATATCTGCCACGAGGCAGAGGTCGAGGGAAGAGACAGCAACACGCAGCTCCTTCTCAGGAACAGAAGCCCTCCCCGGCTTCTACAAAAGCCTCAGCATGACGCTGGGGCTTCTCAAGCGGACTCGGGGGGCGGTCGTCTCAAAAATTACAGCGCGCAGTGGGCTCACTCGCAGGTAGATCCCTGGATCCTGCAGATAATATCTCAAGGGTACAGGTTGGAATTAGAGACAGATCCACCTCGCCGTTTCCTGAAGTCTGCTTTACCAACGTCCCCCTCCGAAAGGGAGACGGTTTTGGAAGCCATTCACAAGCTGTACTCTCAGCAGGTGATAGTCAAGGTACCTCTTCTACAACAAGGGAAGGGGTATTATTCCACTCTTTTTGTGGTACCGAAGCCGGATGGCTCGGTAAGGCCTATTCTAAATCTGAAGTCCTTGAACCTGTACATAAAGAAGTTCAAGTTCAAGATGGAGTCACTCAGAGCAGTGATAGCGAACCTGGAAGAGGGGGACTTTATGGTATCCTTGGACATCAAGGATGCGTATCTCCACGTTCCAATTTACCCCTCACACCAGGGGTACCTCAGGTTCGTTGTACAAAACTGTCACTATCAGTTTCAGACGCTGCCGTTCGGATTGTCCACGGCACCTCGGATCTTTACAAAGGTAATGGCCGAGATGATGATTCTTCTTCGAAGAAAAGGCATATTAATTATCCCATACTTGGACGATCTCCTAATAAGGGCAAGGTCCAGAGAACAGCTAGAGATGGGATTAGCACTGTCTCAAGAAGTGCTAAAACAGCACGGGTGGATTCTGAATATTCCAAAATCCCAGTTAATGCCGACAACTCGTCTGCTGTTCCTAGGGATGATTCTGGACACGGTTCAGAAAAAGGTTTTTCTCCCGGAGGAAAAAGCCAAGGAGTTATCCGAGCTTGTCAGGAACCTCCTAAAACCAGGAAAGGTGTCTGTACATCAATGCACAAGAGTCCTGGGAAAAATGGTGGCTTCTTACGAAGCAATTCCATTCGGCAGATTCCACGCAAGAATTTTCCAAAGGGATCTGTTGGACAAATGGTCAGGGTCGCATCTTCAGATGCACCTACGGATAACCCTGTCTCCAAGGACAAGGGTGTCTCTTCTGTGGTGGTTGCAGAGTCCTCATCTATTGGAGGGCCGCAGATTCGGCATACAGGATTGGATCCTGGTGACCACGGACGCCAGCCTGAGAGGCTGGGGAGCAGTCACACAAGGAAGAAACTTCCAGGGAGTATGGACGAGTCTGGAAACGTCTCTTCACATAAACATTCTGGAACTAAGAGCAATATACAATGCTCTAAGCCAGGCAGAACCTCTGCTTCAGGGAAAACCGGTGTTGATCCAGTCGGACAACATCACGGCAGTCGCCCATGTGAACAGACAGGGCGGCACAAGAAGCAGGAGTGCAATGGCAGAAGCTGCAAGGATTCTTCGCTGGGCAGAGAATCATGTGATAGCACTGTCAGCAGTGTTCATCCCGGGAGTGGACAACTGGGAAGCAGACTTCCTCAGCAGACACGATCTTCACCCGGGAGAGTGGGGACTTCATCCAGAAGTCTTCCACATGCTGGTAACCCGTTGGGAAAGACCAATGGTGGACATGATGGCGTCTCGCCTCAACAAAAAACTGGACAGGTATTGCGCCAGGTCAAGAGATCCGCAGGCAATAGCTGTGGACGCGCTGGTAACGCCTTGGGTGTACCAGTCGGTGTATGTGTTTCCTCCTCTGCCTCTCATACCAAAAGTATTGAGAATTATACGGCAAAGAGGCGTAAGAACGATACTAGTGGTTCCGGATTGGCCAAGAAGGACTTGGTACCCGGAACTTCAAGAGATGATCACGGAAGATCCGTGGCCTCTGCCTCTAAGGAGGGACTTGCTTCAGCAGGGTCCCTGTCTGTTTCAAGACTTACCGCGGCTGCGTTTGACGGCATGGCGGTTGAACGCCGGATCCTAAAGGAAAAAGGCATGCTGGAAGAAGTCATTCCTACTTTGATTAAAGCAAGGAAGGAAGTAACCGTGCAACATTATCACCGAATTTGGCGAAAATATGTTGCGTGGTGCGAAGATCGGAGTGCTCCGACGGAGGAATTTCAACTGGGTCGATTCCTACATTTCCTGCAATCAGGATTGTCTATGGGTCTCAAATTGGGATCTATTAAGGTTCAAATTTCGGCCCTGTCGATTTTCTTTCAAAAAGAATTGGCTTCAGTCCCTGAAGTCCAGACCTTTGTTAAGGGAGTGCTGCATATACAGCCTCCTGTGGTGCCTCCAGTGGCACCGTGGGATCTCAATGTGGTTTTGGACTTTCTAAAATCTCATTGGTTTGAACCACTAAAAAAGGTGGATTTGAAATATCTCACTTGGAAAGTGACCATGCTTCTAGCCCTGGCTTCTGCCAGGAGAGTATCAGAATTGGCAGCTTTATCTTACAAAAGCCCATATCTGATTTTCCATTCGGACAGGGCAGAACTGCGGACTCGTCCGCATTTTCTCCCTAAGGTGGTGTCAGCATTTCATCTGAACCAGCCTATTGTAGTGCCTGCGGCTACAAGTGACTTGGAGGACTCCAAGTTACTGGACGTTGTCAGAGCATTAAAAATATATATTGCAAGGACAGCTGGAGTCAGAAAATCTGACTCGTTGTTTATATTGTATGCACCCAACAAGATGGGTGCTCCTGCGTCTAAGCAGACGATTGCTCGTTGGATCTGTAGCACAATCCAACTTGCACATTCTGTGGCAGGCCTGCCACAGCCTAAATCTGTAAAGGCCCACTCCACAAGGAAGGTGGGCTCATCTTGGGCGGCTGCCCGAGGGGTCTCGCATTACAACTTTGCCGAGCAGCTACGTGGTCAGGGGAGAACACGTTTGTAAAATTTTACAAATTTGATACTCTGGCTAAGGAGGACCTGGAGTTCTCTCATTCGGTGCTGCAGAGTCATCCGCACTCTCCCGCCCGTTTGGGAGCTTTGGTATAATCCCCATGGTCCTTTCAGGAACCCCAGCATCCACTAGGACGATAGAGAAAATAAGATTTTACTTACCGATAAATCTATTTCTCGGAGTCCGTAGTGGATGCTGGGCGCCCATCCCAAGTGCGGATTATCTGCATAAATTGTACATAGTTATTGTTAACTAATTCGGGTTATTGTTGAAGGAAGCCATCTTTCAGAGGCTCCGCTGTTATCATACTGTTAACTGGGTTTAGATCACAGGTTGTACGGTGTGATTGGTGTGGCTGGTATGAGTCTTACCCGGGATTCAAAATCCTCCCTTATTGTGTACGCTCGTCCGGGCACAGTACCTAACTGGAGTCTGGAGGAGGGTCATAGGGGGAGGAGCCAGTGCACACCACCTGATCTGGAAAAGCTTTACTTTTTGTGCCCTGTCTCCTGCGGAGCCGCTATTCCCCATGGTCCTTTCAGGAACCCCAGCATCCACTACGGACTCCGAGAAATAGATTTATCGGTAAGTAAAATCTTATTTTATTGACTATAGAGCATTTTAAGGATGCATTTCTATATATGCGAGATGCGCAGAGGGATATTTGCATTCTGGCATCAAGAGTAGATGTGATGTCCATATCTGCCAGACGATGTTTATAGACACGACAGTGGTCAGGTGATGCAGATTCCAGACGGCACATGGAAGTATTGCCGTATAAAGGGGCGGTCCATCGGTCCTGCTGGCCATGGCAACAGCTGGAAAATCCACTTTTGTTACCCCAAGTCACATCTCAGCAGAAAAGGACACCGTCTTTTCAGTCTCAGTCCTTTCGTACCCATAAAGGCAGGCGGGCAAAAGGCCAGTCATATCTGCCCAGGGTTAGAGGAAAGGGAAGAAGACTGCAGCAGGCAGCCCATTCCCAGGAACAGAAGTCCTCCACAGCTTCTGCCAAGTCCGCAGCATGACGCTGGGGCCATACAAGCGGACTCAGGTGCGGTGGGGGGGGTCATCTCGAGAGTTTCAGCACACAGTGGGCTCACTCGCAAGTGGACTCCTGGATCCTACACGTAGTATCCCAGGTGTACATTGGAAATTCGAGACGTCTTCCCCTCACAAGTTCCTGAAGTCTGCTTTACCAACGTCTCCCTCCGACAGGGAGGCAGTATTGGGAAAAAATTCACAGGCTGTATTCCCAGCAGGTGATAATCAAAGTACCCCTCCTACAACAAGGGAAGGGGTATTGTTCCACACTATATTGTGGTACTGAAGCCAAACGGCTCGGTGAGATCTAAAAGATTTGAACAATTACATACAAGGGTTCAAATCAAGATGGAGTCACTCAGAGCAGTGATAGCGAACCAGGACGATATGGTGTCACTGGATATCAGGGACGCTTACCTACATGTCCAAATTTTGCCCTTCTCACCAAGGGTATCTCAGGTTCGTGGTACAGAACTGTCACTATCAGTTCAGACGCTGCCGTTTGGATTGTCCACGGCACCCCGGGTCTTTACCATGGTAATGGCCGAAATGATGATTCTTCCTAAAAGAAATATGGACGCTTTCCTGATAAGGGCAAGGTCCAGAGAACAGTTGGCGGTCGGAGTAGCACTATCTCAAGTAGTTCTACGACAGCACGAGTGGATTCTAAATATTCCAAAATCGCAGCTTTTTCCGACGACACGTCTAATGTTCCTAGGAATGATTCTGGACACAGTCCAGAAAAGGATGTTTTCTCCCGGAGAAGAAGGCCAGGGAGTTATCCGAGCTAGTCAGGAACCTCCTAAAACCAGGAAAAGTATCAGTGCATCATTGCACAAGGGTCCTGTGAAAAATGGTGGTTTCTTACAAAGCGATCCCATTCGGTAGATTTCACGCAAGAACCTTTCAGTGGAATCTGCTGGGAAAATGGTCCGGATCGCATCTTCAGATGCATCAGCGGATAACCCTGTCTCCAAGGACAAGGGTGTTTTCTTCTGCGGTCGCTGCAGAATGCTCATCTATGAAAGGGCCGCAGATTCGACATTCAGGACTGGGTCCTGGTGACCACGGATGCCAGCCTGAGTGGCTGGGGAGCAGTCACACAAGGAAAAAAAATTCCAGGGAGTGTGATCAAGTCTGGAGACTTCTCTCCACATAAATATACTGGAGCTAAGGGCAATTTACAAGGCTCTAAGCTTAGCAAGACCTCTGCTTCAAGGTCAGCCGGTATTGATCCAGTGGGACAACATCACGGCAGTCGCCCACGTAAACAGACAGGGCGGCACATGAAGCAGGAGGGAAATGGCAGAAACTGCAAGGATTCTTCGCTGGGCGAAAAATCATGTGATAACACTCTCAGCAGTGTTAATTCCGGGAGTGGAAAACTGGGAAGCAGACTTCCTCAGCAGGCATAACCTCCACCCGGGAGAGTGGGGACTTCAGCGGGAAGTCTTCCACATGATTGTAAACCGTTGGGAAAAACCAAAGGTGGACATGATGGCGTCCCGCCTGAACAAAAAACTAGACAGATATTGCGCCAGGTCAAGGGACCCTCAGGCAATAGCGGTGGACGCTCTGGTAACACTGTGGGTGTACCAGTCAGGGTATGTGTTCCCTCCTATGCATCTCATACCAAAAGTACTGAGAATCATAAGAAGGAGATGAGTAAGAACGATACTCGTGGTTCCGGATGGGTCAAGAAGGACTTGGTACCCGGAACTTCAAGAGATGCTCACGGAAGAACCGTGGCCTCTACCTTTAAGAGAGGACCTGCTCCAGCAGGGGCCTTGTCTGTTCCAAGACTTACCGCGGCTGCGTTTGACGGCATGGCAGTTGAACGCCGGATCCTGGAAGGGCATTCCAGATGAAGTCATCCCTACCCTGGTCGAAGCCAGGAAGGATGTAACCGCAAAACATGTTCACCGCATTTGGCGAAAATATGTTGCGTGGTGTGAGGCCAAGAAGGTCCCTACAGAGGAATTCCAACTGGGTCGTTTCCTACATTTCCTGAAAACAGGACTGTCTATGGGCCTAAAATTAGGGTCCATTAAGGTTCAAATTTTGACCCTGTCGAATTTCTTCCAGAAAGAACTGGCTTCAGTGCCTGAAGTTCAGACGTTTGTAAAAGGGGTACTGCATATACAGCCTCCTTTTGTGCCCCCAGTGGCACCTTGGGATCTCAATGTTGTTTTGAGTTTCCTAAAGTCACATTGGTTTGATCCACTCACCACTGTGGAATTAAAATATTTCACATGGAAGGTGAAGATTCTATTAGCCCTGGCTTCAGCCAGGCGTGTGTCAGAATGGGCGGCTTTATCATATAAAAGCCCTTACTTAATTTTTCATTCTGACAGGGCAGAATTGAGGACTCGTCCTCAATTTCTCCTTAAGGTGTTTTCTGTTTTTCACATGAACCAACCTATTGTGGTACCTGCGGCTACTAGGGACTTGGAGGACTCCAAGTTACTTGACGTTGTCAGGGCCCTGAAAATATATGTTTCCAGGACGACTGGAGTCAGAAAATCTGACTCGCTGTTTAGCCTGTATGCACCCAACAAGATGGGTGTTCCTGCTTCTAAGCAGACGATTGCTCGCTGGATTTGTAGTACAATTCAGCTTGCACATTCTGTGGCAGGCTTGCCACAGCCAAAATCAGTAAAAGCCCATTCCACAAGGAAGTGGGCTCATCTTGGGCGGCTGCCCGAGGGGTCTCGGCTTTACAACTTTGCCGAGCTGCTACTTGGTCAGGGGCACACCCTGACTGAGGAGGACCTGGAGTTCTCTCATTCGGTGCTGCAGAGTCATCCGCACTCTCCCGCCCGTTTGGGAGCTTTGGTATAATCCCCATGGTCCTGACGGAGTCCCCAGCATCCACTTAGGACGTTAGAGAAAATAAGAATTTACTTACCGATAATTCTATTTCTCGTAGTCCGTAGTGGATGCTGGGCGCCCATCCCAAGTGCGGATTGTCTGCAATACTTGTACATAGTTATTGTTACAAAAATCGGGTTATTCTTGTTGTGAGCCATCTTTTCAGAGGCTCCTTCGTTGTTATCATACTGTTAACTGGGTTCAGATCACAGGTTGTACGGTGTGATTGGTGGGGCTGGTATGAGTCTTACCCGGGATTCAATATCCTTCCTTATTATGCACGCTCGTCCGGGCACAGTATCCTAACTGAGGCTTGGAGGAGGGTCATAGGGGGAGGAGCCAGTGCACACCACCTGATCCTAAAGCTTTTATTATTGTGCCCTGTCTCCTGCGGAGCCGCTAAACCCCATGGTCCTGACGGAGTCCCCAGCATCCACTACGGACTACGAGAAATAGAATTATTGGTAAGTAAATTCTTATTTTTACTTACCGGTAAATCTATTTCTCGTAGTCCGTAGTGGATGCTGGGCGCCCGTCCCAAGTGCGGACTTTCTGCAATACGTGTACATAGTTATTGCTTAATAATGGGTTATGTTGTGTTGGCATCCATTGTTGATGCCCTGTTGTTGTCCATACTGTTGACTGGATAAGTATATCACAAGTTATACGGTGTGATTGGTGTGGCTGGTATGAGTCTTACCCGAGATACCAAAATCCTTTCCTTATAATGTCTGCTCTTCCGGGCACAGTTTCCTTAACTGAGGTCTGGAGGAGGGGCATAAAGGGAGGAGCCAGTGCACACCAGATAGTACTGAATCTTTCTTTAGAGTGCCCAGTCTCCTGCGGAGCCCGCTATTCACCATGGTCCTTACGGAGTCCCCAGCATCCACTACGGACTACGAGAAATAGATTTACCGGTAAGTAAAATCTTATTTTTAAACTTGCATGCACAACATTGGTGGGCAGTGGGTGCATGTATGTTTAGAACATGCATGCACAATATTGGTGGGCAGTAGGTGCATGTATGTTTAGAACATGCATGCACAATATTGGTGGGCAGTGGGTGCATGTATGTTTAGAACATGCATGCACAACATTGGTGGGCAGTGGGTGCATGCATGTTTTAAAAAATGCATGCACAACATTGGTGGGCAGTGGGTGCATGCATGTTTTAAAAATGCATGCACAACATTGGTGGGCAGTGGGTGCATGTATGTTTAGAACATGCATGCACAATATTGGTGGGCAGTAGGTGCATGTATGTTTAGAACATGCATGCACAATATTGGTGGGCAGTGGGTGCATGTATGTTTAGAACATGCATGCACAACATTGGTGGGCAGTGGGTGCATGCATGTTTTAAAAATGCATGCACAACATTGGTGGGCAGTGGGGTGGGTGCATAATATATATACATTGGTGGCCACTGGCCTAAAATACGCAAAAATATTTTTGTTGTGAAGGCGCACACCTTTTTCCTCTTCAGTATCAGCCTGAAAATGGTGCTGGGGAGTGTCAGGGGAGTGGCTATATGACAATATCGTTCATGTTGTTCATCGTTCACGGCATACACACTGAATGATATGCACAACTGTCAGCGTCCGGAGTCTTACCGGTATGCTGGGGCCGCGGGGCTGGCTTCCTTGGCGATGTGCGGGCAGTGGCGGAGGTGGGCTGCTGCGCCGGATCCGTGGGCAGCAGTTGCAGTGGTGAGGGGGTCCGCTCGTGGCGGCGGGACGCCTCTACAGCGGGTCGCTCTTGCTGAGCCGTTGCTAGGAGACCAGGGGCAGTGAGCATTGTGGCTTTGCAAAAAGGTCTGCATTACTGGGCGCCGCCATGTTGGAGACCAAGTTTTAAGCATAGTTCCTGTTTCCTGTTTCTTCCAGCCAATCCAGGGGAAGCTCTCCCTATAAAAGGGGGCTGGTTTAGGACAGGGATGCCAGTGCTTCAAGTTACAACCCTGTTGTAGGTGCTTTAGCCTGTGCTCCCAGGATTCCTGCTGTATTCTGGTTCCTCCTGATCCTGCTTGGTCGGTTCTCTGTTGCTGCTGCAGCCCTGCCATTTCTAGCCTGCTACTGCCTGTGGAATCGCTCCTGGAAAACCCGGTCCAGTAAGATTCTTTGGGCACAGTCGGCCCCGGATCTTCTGACTCGTCTTTCAAGCCACACTCCACAGATCTCTTTAACCAGCCACGCCTTTGTACCACCGACCATAGCCTGCAGATTACCTTCAGCCTCGTTTTCCAAACTACAGTCCACAGTCCTTGTCTCCAGCCACGTCTTTAACCACCATCCACAGTTCCACAGTTCATCATCTACAGTCTCGTCTTTCAAATCACAGTCCACAGTTCTTCGCCCCTAGCCACGTCTTTAACCAGCCTCGGTTCTTTACCTCAGCCCTGTACATAATAAATACTTTCCATTGACTCTCAAACCCCGCCTACGTTCTTCTTTGCTCCGTGTCCCATGCGAAGGAACTATATCCAGCCCCCTCATCTGGTTCATTCACAGCCTGCTACCTCCTCGGGCAAATCTCAGCTGCCGGATCCTCAAACTTTGCTAGACGTGACACAAACGACATGAACGATATTGTCTACATTGACATGCATGTCCGGAAGACAGCTATGCTCGTTAACGATGCACGAGAGAGTGCATTGTTAATGATATTGAGCGTACACACTAGAGGATATTTTGAACGATATCGTTCAGAGAGGGCTTTCCGAGCTATAGCTTTCAAAATATCTTCTAGTGTGAATGGGGCTTTAGCTATATTTATAGAATAAATTCTGAATGCATTTGATGGCAGCAGATTCTGGGTAGTGAAGAACTTGAAGAAGTAGAGCATACAGTATATAGACCTAAAATTACATTGTAGCAGACAGACTCCTTTCTCTGCTGTATATTACTTTCAGGAAGATGGCAAATCTTTAATGATTCTTTGGGGTATATGCAATTGCGGTCGAATTCCCGAAAATGTCGAAAAACGGGACATTTTCGCCCCAAATTTTTTTTCGACAATGCAATTCAGTACTTTTCGTCAAAAAAACGGACTTTCCAAATTCGACTTTTTGAAATTCAACATTTGTCAAATTCGACATTTCTGCAATGGTACAAATGCGGCAATTCGACAAAAGTATATTCAATTGAAGATTGTAAATTCGACAACAGTACTTTTAGACAGTAAATTCGTAATTTTCAATCCGCCACACTTTGCTGGCGGAATCTAATAAAAAATTTTAAAAACATGTTTTTTTTTGTGGTTTTTTTTTATTGGTAATAGCATATCTATTTATATTAGAAGGGATTAGGTACTTGGTTTGTCTATTTAGGAGGCACAAGTATTATTTATATATTAAAAAAAAAAAAAAAAAAAAATATATATATATATATATATATATATATATATTTTTATTTTTTTTAATGGAATGGGGTAAAATTCAGAAAAAAAATACGTGGGGTCCCCCCTCCTAAGCATAACCAGCCTCGGGCTCTTTGAGCCGGTCCTGGTTGCCAAAATACGGGGGGAAAAATGACGGGATCCCCCGTATTTTAACAACCAGCACCGGGCTCTGTGCCTGGTCCTGGTGCAAAAAATACGGGGGACAAAAAGCGTAGGGGTCCCCCGTATTTTTTGTACCAGCACCGGGCTCCACTAGCTGGACAGATAATGCCACAGCCGGGGGTCCATTTTATACAGCGCCCTGCGGCCGTGGCATTAAATATCCAACTAGTCACCCCTGGCCGGGGTACCCTGGAGGAGTGGGGACCCCTTCAATCAAGGGGCCCACCCCCCCAGCTACCCAAGGGCCAGGGGTGAAGCCCGAGGCTGTCCCCCCCCATCCAAGGGCTGCGGATGGGGGGCTGATAGCCTTGTGTAAAAATGTAAGAATATTGTTTTTTGCAGAAGAACTACAAGTCCCAGCAAGCCTCCCCCGCAAGCCGGAACTTGGAGAACCACAAGTACCAGCATGCTGGGGGGAAACGGGCCCGCTGGTACCTGTAGTTCTACTGCAAAAAAAATACCCAAATAAAAACAGGATACACACACCTTGAAAGTAAAACTTTATTACATACATGCCGACACATACATACTTACCTATGTTGACACGCCGACTCTGGCCACGTCTCCCGTCTGTCGACGTCCGGGGTACCTGAAAATAAAATTATATACTCACCTGATCCAGTGTCCGGTTCTTTTATTGTAATCCACGTACTTGGCAAAACAAAAAAATGCATACCCGCTCCACACGGACTGAAAGGGGTCCCATGTTTACACATGGGACCCCTTTCCCCGAATGCTGAGACCCCCTGTGACTCCTGTCACAGAGAGTCCCTTCAGGTAGCGCCACGTCCTGGCACTCTCCTGATTCCCTATGCGCGTCTGAGCTGGCAGACAGCGCATCGCACAGCACCTCCATTAGTTTCAATGGTGGGAACTTTGCGGTCAGCGGTGGGGTTACCCACGGTCAGCCGCTGACCGCGGGTGACCTCACCGCTGACCGCAAAGTTCCCACCATTGAAGATAATGGAGGGGGCTGTGCGATGCGCTGTCTGACAGCTGAGACGCGCATACAGCCAATCAGGAGAGTGCCACGACGTGGCACTACCTGATTGGCTGAAGAGACTCTCTGTGACAGGAGTCACGGGGGGTCTCTGCATTCGGGGAAAGGGGTCCCATGTGTAAACATTGGACCCCTTTCAGTCCGTGTGGAGTGGGTATGCGTTTTTTTGTTTTGCCAAGTACGTGGATTACAAATATCACAGGACACTGCATTTAGGTGAGTATAAT
This sequence comes from Pseudophryne corroboree, assembly GCF_028390025.1. NCBI lineage: Eukaryota > Metazoa > Chordata > Amphibia > Anura > Myobatrachidae > Pseudophryne > Pseudophryne corroboree. The sequence goes on along the minus strand of NC_086444.1, from coordinate 401,324,283 downwards.
TTTATTTGCAGGTACCCCGGACGTCGACAGACGGAGACGTGGCCAGAGTCGGCGTGTCAACATAGGTAAGTATGTATGTGTCGGCATGTGTGAAATAAAGTTGTATTTTCACGGTGTATGTGTCCTGTTTTTATTTGGGTATTTTTTTTGCAGTAGAACTACAGGTACCAGCGGGCCCGTTTCCCCCCGCATGCTGGTACTTGTGGTTCTTCAAGTACCGGCTTGCGGGGAGGCTTCCTGGGACTTGTAGTTCTTCTGCAAAAAACAATATTCTTACATTTTACTCAAGGCTATCAGCCCCCCATCCGCAGCCCTTGGATGGTGGGGGACAGCCTCGGCCTTCACCCCTCGCACTTGGGTGGCTGGGGGGGGGACCCCTTGATTGAAGGGGTCCCCACTCCTCCAGGGTACCCCGGCCAGGGGTGACTAGTTGGATATTTAATGCCATGGCCGCAGGGCGCTGTATAAAAGTGACCCCCGGCTGTGGCATTATCTGTCCAGCTAGTGGAGCCCGGTGCTGGTACAAAAAATACGGGGGACCCCTACTCTTTTTGTCCCCCGTATTTTTTGCACCAGGACCAGGCGCAGAGCCCGGTGCTGGTTGTTAAAATATGGGTGATCCCCTGTCATTTCCCCCCCCTCCCCGTATTTTGGCAACCAGGACCGGCTCATAGAGCCCGAGGCTGGTTATGCTTAGGAGGGGGGACCCCATGCAAAGTTTTTTCTGGTTTTATACCGTTTTTTTAACATTTTTAAAAATCTAATCAAAATCCGTCAAATCGGCCGTTTTTCAACAGCGGGTCTGTCAAATCCGTTTTTTATTGAATATGTCGAATTCCGGCACCCACCTGCCGGAATTCGACGGTCGAATTGTGTTGAATTAAAAAACGGGCGAAAAATTGCCGCAATACGCCCGGAATTGCATATACCCCTTTATCTTGAAGAAGAAAATGTCAGTGCACTGTATTTTATTATCTATACTGTTGGGAAATCTGAGTTCTGCTTGTGATAATTGTTTTATATTAAAATAACTACTTATTGGCAGGTGCATTTGCAGTTAAAGTATTCAGTTTGTACTTGAGACTTCTGTACAAGCATAATAAAATGACAGTAAGGGCCGAATTCAGTAAGTCGTAGTTAATTACTTCAGGCTAATTGATCTGCCTGGCCTATTCAGGTGTAGCCCGCAATCAGGCTGCAGTTAATGTGGATTTCTGTTCGAGCATGACGGAGGGACTCTCACAGAAAAACATGTTAACTGCCCTGATCGCGGGTGCCGCATCCTGTTAAAACATAGCCCCAGGAATTATCCCGGATTCTATGTGCTAACGTGCCGTATCTGGGTAATTTACAGCACTAGAAAATGGGCTGTAATTGAATATCCCTAGGCGTTAAAGGCCAAGGCTACCACCCTTTTCCTGCCGCAAATTGCAGTTGCTAATTGAATTCGACCCTTATGGTGATTTACTAAGTGAGAAAACTGCAGGCCACATCATGGATGACATGGGGCATTTCCCCCATATGCCTTTTGAAGTGCAGTTTTATTTTTTTAAGGAAAGTGTACTTATAACAATAACAAATGTATAACTCCACACAAAACTAGAAATTCAGCTTTGTGCGAAGATCATAAATAAAGCAATAATCCAGTAAGTTACTTACATGCATTGCTCCCAATCTAATGGCTCCCCTGATGTCTACTGCAGTCTGGCAGTCCTCGCTCCTGCCGGCATGTGTTTTCAACCGACATTATGCTGCCTGTATGGAAAAGCCTCCCATGAAGCCAGCAGAATTGGCCTTTAAAATGGAATTGAAAGCTTTAAAACTGCTGTGTTGGGATATCCTCTGCCACAGAGGGAGTCACGCACCATTTAAGGATATCGGCAGAAGTCTTGGCTATATGTGAACACACAAACCCTGCTAAAAAGTATAATTAGTGAGGATTTCAGGGGCGGGTACCACCAAAGTACTGTTATTGAGTATTTAGAACAAAGTACTTTTGAAAGTGGGGAAATGCAATATTTAAGGAGATTTAAATGAGTTTAAATTTAAGAAGCGTGGTTCTGAAGTGTATTAAGCTGGGCTTTGAAGTAAGTTTTTTTTGTTTCTGTATACAGTGGTGTAAAAATAGCCCCAGTCTAATGTTATAGGAGCACCTAAAATAAAAAAAAAAACAGAATTATGGCATGCTCCTTGCCATCCATTAGTTGGACAATAATGTGTAATTGTATGACACTTAAATGTTCTGTGTCCACATATTTTATGGATTTTTAGATTTTGAAATAGGCAAAAATAATTCTTAATAATAATTGGCTTGTTTTCTTGCTTACTGTGCATAGCACAAACCAGGTCTTGGTTACTGCTTCCAGTGATTAATTCATGTGCAGAAATGCATGTAGGGCTTGATTTAGAGATGGCTTTACCTACATATCTTAATATATGCAACTGAAAATACTGCAGCAGAAATGTAAGTGTATAGGCACATTCTTTCATGTATGCAACAGTTGCAATTTTACATTTTAACACTAAATCAGGCTCACGGGGCCTCATTCCGATATGGTTGCATCTTCTAGGGTGTCGCAGCTGAGCGATCATCTGCGGACTGTGCATGCATCACGACCACAGTGTTCACGAGCCAAGATACCTTTGCCATGCCGCTCGCAGTAAGGAATAAGTCAAAGAGTGAGGGACAAGCAGTTTGGGGGAAGTAATAGGGTGTGTCTGTAAAAAAGCGGGCTTGTCATAACTATTTTTGGGGGGTGTCTCAGTGTCTGACTGCGATCTCGTACTCTTAAAAAAATAGCTGCGGTATAGCAACTCGCGTGTCCATTCTGCACGGCCACAGGGGCACTTAGGGAGTGGCTGTTACTCGCAACTGCATCACGGTTATGACTGAGTACGCTTTTGCTGAGAATGTTGCGATTGCTTTGGTGGACGTTTGTATTCACTTGTACAGGGCTGCTTTACTTGCGTTCCCTCTTAGTTCAGTCGCTAAAAATAGATCGCTGCTGCGTCGCCATTGCAACCGCATCGGCATCAGGCCCATAGTATGCGCATAGGTTGAATAAAGTAGGTAACATTTCTTCGCTTGTTACATGAAACAATGACGTTGACATAAGCAGAAGAATCTTGGAGAAAAAAATTGTGTATTAGTTGGTTGAGTAACTGGAAAATAAAGAGGACATGCCTTAGCTCCTTCTTCCTTATAACACATGTGAAGTGGCTGTGCAATGCACAAGGAAGTTGCTGCCATTATTATGGACTGGTCACAGATAATCAGCAAGCAAGTACAGCCACTATTTGATGTTCATTTATCAAACAAAGTCTGTGTATTACTTATATGAATAATATACACAAAATTATGGAGGAGTTCAGGCAAAATAGGTCAACCATTCTCTTTCATTCTTCTGCAGCATGTTTCCATATTAAGAAGAAGCACCACAGTTACTGACAGCCAGGCTAAATTGCAGAAATGCACAGTGGGAAATGGTTGATTCATACTCAGGAGGATGACAGTGATGTCACAGCAACTCAGTTTTTTTCTTAACTTTGTCAGTCCCATTAGGACATTAAGCGGTATTCAATCCAACCAGCATTAATTCGACTGTTGGCTACTCAATTGTAGGCATTTTCAACAGGTTTTTGCTCTGATTTCGCCATGCCTTTTCGATTTTTTTTTTTTTTTTGTGTCGAATCGGCATGGACAAAATTGGACCAAAAACCTGTCAAAGGCACTGGATTATGAGGAAAGGCGGTTAGATATGTTTACACTAGAAAAGAGGCGTCTAAAGGTCCGTACACACTTAACGATATAATGAGCGACGTCGCTCATTTTCCCCCTCCTTGAGCGACGTCGCTCATTTTATCGTTAAGTGTGTATGCCGCCAGCGACGACCGATGCGCGGCCCCGCGGGTCGGCAACGATCGTCGCTGTCGGTAGGGCATGCATGAAGGATGTGGACTGTCGTCCACGACCTTCATGCAGGGCTGGCGGGGGCGTGACGTCACTGAGCGATATGAGCGGTCATATCGCTCAGTGCGTACAGGCGGCCGCCGACCGGCCGGCCCGGGAGGGGGAAACGTTAGACGATGTCGCTCACAGAGCGACATCGTCTAATGTGTATGGGCCTTAAGAGGAGATATGATTAATATTTACAAATATATAAAGGAACATTACATGGAGCTATCAGGCAATTTGTTTATTAGAGATCTCTACACAAGACACGCGGACACCCTCTGAGGTCAGAGGAGAGGAAATTACATACCCAGTGAAGGAAGGGGTTCTTCACAGTAAGGATTTGGAATTCTCTGCCAGAGAAGGTAGTAAAGGCAGACTCAGTCAATGGGGGGTATTCATTTGTTTCAAAAGTCAGTTGGGTGTCTGTTTTTTCCTATCTTAAGGTGTGTACCCAGCGTTAGATTTATCTGTCCAATCGGTCTGGTCAGAACAAAAATCTGGTAATGTATGGGAGCAGATGACAATCACAATTTTCTCCCAATTTTCGGATAAATTTGTTAAATCAAACTGATTTAATCTATTTGTTTGAACAACCATTGTCTGTTTTCCAGTGGTTGGGAGTAAATAGTCAATTTTCATTTGCTCCCATACATTTCCAGATTTTTGTTCTGACCAGAGACAGATTGGACAGATAAATCTGTCAGTGTGCACACAACTTTATAGACAGGAAAACAAGCAAACACCCAACTGACTTTTCAAACATTTGAATCCCCCCCAATATTATGTTTAAAAATGGGTTAGATACATTTCCAACTGAAAAGGATATCCAGGGATATGGCATTTAAAATGAGTGTATTTTAGTAACAGCATGGATTATAGCTGTCATTTAGACTATAAACTTAATGCCTGGGTCATAATTATAGTAACCTGTAGAATAGTGTAGGTAATATAATACAGGTTGAACTCGGACAACTTGTCTTTTTTCAACCTCCATTAACTATGTTACTATGTTACATGGGTCTGCGATGTTATCATGGATCCCATGTGTTATCGGCCGATAACGGGTGAGTTACCGCATGGTACAAATGGTAAAATTGGAAAGCCGTTAGCTCGATCAGTCTAAAAATCCCGTTATTACCATGCGGTAAATCACCACACCTAGTAGGATACCACTCATAGTGGCTGATTCTGAGTTGGGTGAAAAACAAGAAAAGCAAGTAACTTTGCACTTGGAAGAATCATATTGCAATGTACTGGCTGCTTTTGCATGTAGCCCACAAATGCTGGACAGCTTTATTTTTACACTGCAATTTATATTTGGGTTTGGACACACCCCTCTGAAATCTAATTGTCACTGCACATTTTATAATCTGCAGTGCAAAATGGTTTTGCCAGGGTGCAAAGTTATGTGCTTCTTTTGATTTACTTCCAACTCAGAATCCTATCCATAATGCTATACGTTAATTAGAAGTAATTTAGTACCTATGTAGGTAAATGCTGCTTCAACCACCATAGTTTTTGACTGTCCATAAAATTTGCCACTAACAGACTTGCAAAACTCATAACAAAAGACTCAGAAAAAGTGTTGTTTTTTTATTTTTATTTTAAATGCACTTGGAGATGTGTAGCAAATATGAGTTGTGTGTTTTAGTACTGGTTTTTTCCAAACCTAGTCTTGTTCTGACAAGACTGAGGAAAAAGCATTATAGACAACTACAGACAGTGCTGTGTGCTTTTATTTTCCAGTTACTATACTATGAAAGAGTGTGCATTACCCCCTTTTCCGTTCCCATTTAGTGCACACGAGGGACTATCTACAATGTGCATGGAGAGATTGCAAAGCTATTTTATGACAACACTAATTCCAAAGTCTGAAAAATATACAGTACAGATGCTTTATTCCTAATGAAGTTTGAAGATTATTGGGAGTGTTCAATTGAGGATCCGACACTTTAGTGTTGTATTGCGGGCCGTTTTCCCCCTGATTCCGACCATTCATTTTTGCCCTTTCTTATGGGTGAAAATGAATTGCTAAAAACGGACCTGTTTTCGACCGCGGCGGGGACGAAAAACATGGATGAGCAGAGATTCCGCTCATGCATGTGTTTTTCAACATTTCGGAAATTTGGAAAGGCGTAAAACCGGCACTTCAATCAAATATTGAAGTGACGAAAAGTGCAGATTATCGGTGGAAAGTGCCGTCTTGAATATTCCCCTATGTTCTATCTACTCTTCTACTGCAGGTTGCCATATTAAGAGGGAGACATGCAGGCAGTGACTGTCTCCCTAGAAATCATAGAAAATAATAAAGAACAAATGTACTGCACAGAAAAAAAAGGGGAGGGAGTTATGGAAGCAGTTCGCTTGCAGTAGATAAAACATAAAATGGAACAAATCAAGCACTAAAATGTAATATAGATATTACAAAATGTTATATGTGTGCAAGGATTTCAAACAGTATAAAGCAAATTGGATGTTTATAGCTCTCCTGAGATAAGGTGGTGAGTGCCGGAGGGGTTGGTTGAAGTAACTTGTTGTAGCGCGTTATAACATGGCAATGGTTCCCGTGATAAGCAAGGCTGCAGTTATGTAATAGACTAACTAATACCCCTTTTCCACTGACCTTAAAATCCTGGGTTATTGTACATGAACACGCAGCATCCTGGGATTTAGGTCAGTGAGAAAGGGTTCACCCGGGTAACCCAGGTTGTCCAACCTGAGACCCGTTTACAGGAGGGGGAGAGCCGCTCTCCCAGAACAAGGAGAGCCAAAATGAAAGGAAGATCCGAAATGCCTGATCCCTAGCCCTTAGAAAAGGATTTACTGATAGGTAATTAAAATCCTATTATTTCCTCTTTGTATATAGGAGGCTAATTTCCAAAGCCTCACACTATTCTTTACTAATATCACTATGTATGTTAGTGCGTTGTTTCTTCCAGCGCTAATAATTTTAAATGTAAATAAATAAAAGTTAAGTTTTTAACGATTACAAGGATGTCCCACACATTGAGTTTTTCTTCTATTTCTGTTTCCTTCTCCCCCGCCCCTGGCCATTTCACCCAGAAACGCTAACAGAGCTCCTAATATCAGAACTTGACAATGACATAAGCCTATGATATTGCATGTTACTTTAAGTTTTGACAGTTTCTAGTTCATTCAAATTAAAAAAGTTTAAAAAATAAATAAAGTTAAAGTCCACAGAATTAGCATCCCTGTAATTAACAGAACATACAGTTTTACAAATTAATTAGAAAGCATATTTGATCATTCTTGTGTGTTCCGATATGTCAGCCCGTCGGCCGCCATATCATCCCAGTACATATCGTCTTAGTTTTTAACCAGTTTTAGTGCGGCTGCAATCTGATGTTGTGGCGCTTCCAGTATATGGAAGTGGAGACCCTCACCAAAGGAATACCTGTCCCTACATAGCAAATGTTGCCCAAAGGTGGACATTTTGTTTAGTATTATTGTATATTGCATTCCAATGTCAAATTGGATAGTACAGCACAATAGTTACACTTATACCATTGCAATATGCTAATATAACAACCAGGAACGGTTCTACACTTTGTGGTGCCCAGGGCGAAAGTTTCCACTGGCGTTTCATGAAGTCTCTCCCATAGCATCGCCGCACAGAAACTAGAGGTCAATTATGACCTCTAGTGTCTGACGATGGAGCTGGCTGCAGCGGGTGCCCACACAACCCACGGCGCCTGCTACAGCCGGGGAGCAGGATGTGGGGTGCAGGTAGGCTGCGGGGTGACTGCGGCCGTGCCCGCAGGCCGCAGCGTCCCGGGCGCAGGCACTGCTTGCCCCCTCCAAGAACCGCTTCCGATAACAACTGAGGCCTGCTATGTATAGTAGATGTTTCAGGAACCTTTTTATGATGCCTTGCTTTAAGCAAAACACTTTTATTTGGTGTCATGAGTGATAATCAAAAAAGCAGTTCTCTTAAAATTTTCACAGTGACAATATAAAATATGACTCGTAACTCACACTAGTTTGTATTGCTTTCATACAGTATATTTCATTGGATGATATATTGAAGTACTGATTGGAAAAGCAAATGAAATGTTCATAGATTTTTGTTGAATACCTGTATTCATCTCCTTGTCCTTGTTGAATAGACGTAGCAACCAAACAAAAGGTCTTTCATACCTATTAGCTCATGATGTTATAAAACAGATGGTGTATATGATTTACCTTTCATTTGTCACTTCTCTGTAACAGAAAATCTATGATCTACTCCTCAGTATGTCCTACCAAAAATTGGGTACTATTTTTTTTTTACTATCTTTTTTTTTTGTAAGTCCTTCTTTGAAGATTTTTTTTTTTTTTACGTCAAAATAATGCTGACATTTGTATGTGATCTTCCTGGAGGAGAATCCATATTGGTTGATAACCCCCATAATTATATGTGACCCCCCATAAGAGCTATGATAATGGAAAGTTCACAGAAAAAAAAATTAAAGTGGATGCTGAAACATTCATATTCTGTGTATGTCTGTAGTGTCCTGTCTGTAGCTGTGCAAATTAATGTGTTTTATGACACATTATAGTGAAGGGAGGGGGGGTAATTGACATGATATGTCATCAGGACTCTCCGCAATGCCCAAATGCATATATATCGCCAATTACAGTAGTTCTGACATTGCAAATTTTCCATAGCCCCTCGATGGGGTCTAAAGGAAAACTTACAATGACGGTAGGACGGCGTACATTTCTGTCTTGGAAATATATATTTCTCATACGTCCTAGAGGATGCTGGGGACACCAAAAGGACCATGGGGTCTAGACGGGATCCGCAGGAGACATGGGCACTTTAAGACTTTGAAAAAGGGGTGTGAACTGGCTCCTCCCTCTATGCCCCTCCTCCAGACTCCAGTTTTAGATCTGTGCCCAGGCAGACTGGATGCACACTGAGGAGCTCTCCTGAGTTTCTCGGAAAAGACTTTGTTAAGTTTTTTATTTTCAGGGAGAACTGCTGGCGACAGTCTCCCTGCATCGTGGGACTTAGGGGAGAGAAGTCAGACCTACTTCTAGTGAGTTTAAAGGCTCTACTTCTTGGCTACAGGACACCATTAGCTCCTGAGGGTTTGGAACACTAGGTACGCCTAAGGGTTCATTCCGCCGTCACCCCCCTTGCAGAGCCAGAAGTCAGAAGACAGGTGAGTAGAAGAAGAAAAGAAGACTTCAGTGACGGTTTTGAGGTACCGCACAGCGATCGCGCTGCGCACCATGCTCCCACACACAGAAAGGCACTACAGGGTGCAGGGCACGGGTGGGGGGGGGCGGCGCAGGGACACTAAATTTCTTACCCCCGCCAGCGTTTTTAATTTTAAAAAGAGCGGGCTGAAGCGCTCCGGGAGGGGGCGGGGCTTAGCCCTCACAGCTCTACTCAGCGCGATTTTCTCTCCGGAGCTTCAGAGACGCTGGTCCTTCCTCACCACTGCTATCCAAGTAACAGGGTGCAAAACGGGAAGGGGGGGGGGGGGGCAAAGCAGGATTGATGCAAAATTGAGTGTGTATAAAGCGCTGCAGGTCTGAGGCATTATATATTAGAGTTTCAGAATCGGGTCAGGCGTTGGGTTGTGAGCTGGCAAACTCCCTCTGTGTTTCTCTGACAGGCTTTACCGTGGGTCTGTCCCCCTGTTGGCCAGTGTGTCTGTGGGTGTCGGTACAGGTTTGTCGGCATGTCTGAAGCGGAGTGCTCTTCCCAGGAGGAGACTGGGTTAGGGGCAGAAACGGCTGTGGGAGTCGGCAACGCAGACTCCTGATTGGGTTAATGTGTTGAATACTTTGAATGGCAATGTGGCTTTAATTAATAAGAGATTAGATAAATCTGAGTCTCAGAACCAGGTTTGGAAAAAATCTGTGGAGGATGTGTTGTCACAAGTCCAGACCCCCTCGGGGTCACATAAACGTTCGTTTGCTCAGTTAGCAGACACAGATACCGGCACGGACACTGACTCCAGTGTCGACTATGGTGATACCAAATTAGACACAAAATTGGCAAAGAGCATTCAGTACATGATTGTGGCAATAAAAGACGTGTTGCATATCACCGAGGACCCTGCTGTTCCTGATACTAGGTTCTGTATGTATAAAAAGTTTCTGATTCCCAAAAGGATTCAAATGGCGTATCCGTTCCCCTCCGGGGATAGAGAAAAGTGGGAATCACCTCCCATTGTGCACAAGGCGCTATCAAGGTTGTCTAAAAAGGTGACTCTGCCGTCTTCTGATACGGCAGCCCTTAAAGATCCTGCGGATCGTAGACCGGAAAATACGCTAAAATCCATTTACGTCACCACAGGTACATTACTCAGACCAGCTATTGCATCTGCGTGGGTGAGTAGTGCTTTCGAAAAGTGGGCAGATAACTTGTCATCTGATATTGATACCCTAGATATGGATACCATCCTTTTAACACTGGGTTATATCAGGGACGCCGCAGCAGTGATCTCCAGTCTGGAGGAAGGGGATTTTATGGTGTCGGTCGACATAAAGGATGCCTACTTACACATTCCCATATATCCTCCGCATCAGGCTTACCTGAGGTTTGCAGTTCAGGATTGTCATTACCAATTTCGTTGCTGTTTGGTCTGTCCACGGCTCCGAGGGTTTTCACCAAAGTTATGGCGGAAATGATGGTTCTCCTGCGCAAGCAAGGAGTCACAATTATCCCGTACTTGGACGATCTCCTGATAAAGGCGAGATCCAAGGACCAATTGCTGCAGAGCATTACGCTCTCCCTGACAATTCTGCAACAACATGGTTGGCTCCTAAACTTGCCAAAGTCACCGTTGAATCCGACGAAAAGACTGTCGTTTTTGGGAATGATTCTGGACACGGAATTACAGAGGGTTTTTCTTCCAGAAGAGAAGGCTCTAGAAATTCAGAGTCTGGTCAAACAAATTTTGAAACCAGCAAGAGTGTCTATCCATCAATGCACTCGATTGCTGGGGAAGATGGTGGTGGCCTACGAGGCCATTCAATTTGGCAGGTTCCATGCCAGAGTGTTTCAGTGGGATCTGTTGGACAAGTGGTCCGGATCTCATCTGCACATGCACCGGAAAATAATACTGTCCTCCAGGACCAGGATCTCACTCCTGTGGTGGCTGCACAGCTCTCACCTCCAAGAGGGTCGCAGGTTTGGGATCCAGGACTGGATCCTAGTGACCACGGATGCGAGTCTCCGAGGCTGGGGTGCAGTCACACAGGGGGAAACCTTCCAGGGAAAATGGTCAAGCCAGGAAGTTTCTCTACACATAAATGTGTTGGAGTTAAGGGCCATTTACAACAGCCTTCTTCAGGCGGAACGTCTTCGCAACTTACCCGTCCTGATCCAGTCGAACAATATAACGGCGGTAGCACACATAAACCGCCAGGGCGGAACAAAGAGCAGAGCGGCGATGGCAGAGGCCGCAAAAGTTCTCCGCTGGGCGGAAAAGCATACAAGCGCGCTGTCAGCGGTCTTCATTCCAGGAGTAGACAACTGGGAAGCAGACTTCCTCAGCAGACACGATCTCCATCCGGGAGAGCGGGGTCTTCATCAAGAGGTCTTCGCAGAAGTGACAAGTCTTTGGGGGATTCCTCAAATAGATATGATGGCGTCTCGCCTCAACAAGAAACTTCAGAGATATTGTTCCAGGTCGAGAGACCCTCAGGCAATAGCAGTGGACGCCCTAGTGACACCATGGGTGTTTCAGTCCGTGTACGTGTTCCCTCCGATTCCACTCATTCCAAAAGTGCTAAAGATCATAAGAAGAACAAAGGTTCATGCGATCCTCATTGTTCCGGACTGGCCAAGGAGGGCTTGGCATCCAGATCTTCAGGAATTGCTCATAGGAGATCCCTGGCCCCTTCCTCTACGAGAGGACCTGTTACTGCAGGGGCCGTGCGTGTATCAAGACTTACCGTGGCTACGTTTGACGGCTTGGTGGTTGAACGTCGGATCCTAGCCCGAAAGGGTATTCCCAGGAAAGTCATCCCCACACTTCTCCGAGCTAGGAAAGAAGTAACGGCAAAACATTACCACCGTATTTGGACAAAATCTGTGTCTTGGTGTGAGTCCAAGAAAGCTCCTGCGGAAGAATTTCATCTAAGGCGTTTTCTCCATTTTCTACAAGCAGGTGTGGATGCGGGCCTAAAGTTTAGGCTCAATTAAAGTACAAATTTCGGCCTTATCAATTTTCTTTCAAAAAGAATTGGTCTCCCTTCCAGAAGTTCAGACTTTCTTGAAAGGCGTGCTGCACATCCAACCTCCATTTGTGCCCCCAGTGGCACCATGGGATCTTAATGTGGTGTTGCAGTTCCTTAAATCAACTTGGTTTGAACCTTTGCAGAAGATAGAGTTGAATTTTCTCACGTGGAAAGTGGTCATGCTATTAGCCTTAGCATCCGCAAGTCGGGTGTCTGAGTTAGCGGCCTTGTCTCACAGGAGCCCGTATTTAATTTTCCATGAAGATAGAGCAGAGTTGAGGACTCGTCAACAATTTCTGCCAAAGGTGGGTTCATCATTCCACATGAACCAACCTATTGTGGTGCCAGTGGCTACTGACTCCTTCGCTGAGTCAAAATCTTTAGATGTGGTTAGGGCGTTAAAGATTTATGTCGCCAGGACGGCTCATTTGAGGAAAACAGACGCTCTGTTTGTCCTCTATGCTCCCAACAAGATTGGATCCAAGCAGACTATTGCACGCTGGATCTGTACTACGATTCGACATGCTCATTCTACGGCTGGATTGCCGTTACCGAAATCAGTGAAGGCCCACTCTACCAGAAAGGTGGGCTCATCCTGGGCGGCTGCCCGAGGGGTCTCGGCATTGCAGCTCTGCCGAGCAGCTACTTGGTCGGGTTCAAACACTTTTTTGCGAAGTTTTACAAGTTTGATACCCTGGCTGATGAGGACCTCATGTTTGGCCAATCGGTGCTGCAGAGTCATCCGCACTCTCCCGCCCGTTCTGGAGCTTTGGTATAAACCCCATGGTCCTTTTGGTGTCCCCAGCATCCTCTAGGACGTATGAGAAAATAGGATTTTAATACCTACCGGTAAATCCTTTTCTCTTAGTCCGTAGAGGATGCTGGGCGCCCGTCCCAGTGCGGACACTCTGCAATTTTTAGTTATTAGTTCTATTTACACACGGGTTGTGTTATGATTATAGGAATGGGTAGAGGTGAGGGCTGCGCTTAATCACCAGCTATATTTAGGCAGCAGCTGTGCAAGCAAATGGAGGGGATCCACACTCCCTTCCGATATAGACAATGAAAATGTGGGTGTGTTACACTGCGCTTACCATATAGCTTTACAAGTGGCAAATTTTAGTGAAAAACTGTATTCCAATATATACAAAATCAAGAGGAAGCATGTAAATATACACAAATGTTTATTAATAATAAGATAAAAGATTATAATAACCTAATACCGGTATACTATACAGGTAGGACAAAACATATAGACAAACACAAAAACACAAAACATAAAAAAGGATGGTATTTTGTGGGGTAGATACACAGAATTGCGTTTTACTCGTCCCCCATAATAAAAGTCCAATTGGATTAACTGGAGAATGAGGCACGAGTATAAGTGCCTGAATGTTTCTATAAAAAACCCTTTGCTGGGATGCAAATCCATTTCTTATGTCCAGAAATCAAAGTCAATGTTGTATACGAGAGCAGTTTTACTCACAGTAATAACAGGTGTCCGTAGTGAGCATAGATTGTCCCTGGTATGCAGAAAAGTTCTCCGTCACTGGTGCTGAAAAGGGAAGAAATCCAAGAGTCTGCCGGCAGACTGAATCACTTGTGCTGAGATCGACCGGTTTCGCCTGAACCCAGGATCTGATGAATCTTTGCTCACTACGGACACCTGTTATTACTGTGAGTAAAACTGCCACTTGTAAAGCTATATGGTAAGCGCAGTGTAACACACCCACATTTTCATGTGTTATGATTATAGTCAGCCAGTTGCTGACTTTGTTCATGCTGTTAACTGGAGTTTTGTTAATTGTCATGTTGTACGGCGTGATGAGGTGTGAGCTGGTATGGGTGTGCACAACACACTACCTGTTCCGGCTATAGATATATCTGCAGATCAATTGATATCTACCAGTGTGTACTCAGCATTAGGAATGGGTGCACTGCAGCTTATTAACCACATATTATGACTGTAAATTTGCCCTGGCCTAACACTGCATGGGTGCTAGTTGATGCTATGTCATGTGCGTCTAATACCCCTTTCACACCGCTAATGCGGAACCCACCCGGTAATTGGAAACGGGTCCTTCCCGGGTGGGATCTGGCATTGGACCCTAAATATGGAAATATGCTGGCCCGGTTGCCATAGCGGCAAGGGGTGGAGCCGGCAGTGGGGGCGGCCCTGGGAGATGAGCTCATCTCCGCGCCTCCTCTCCCTATTGTAGTGAATTGGTCGACCCGGGAGCCCGTTCACACTACCACTGACCCAGTATTCACCCCGGGAATAAAACTGCTTTATTCCCGGGTTGAATTACCGGGTCAAGCGACCCGGGAATTCGACCATGGCCCTTTCACACCGCACTATGCTGGGTGGATACTGGGTTATTTGTGCGGTGTGAAAGGGGTATTATTTGTCCCTGGCAACCTTAAAAAAAAAAAAAAAAAGTCCCCTCCCCTCTTTTAGGAGCTTCAGCGCTATTGTTACCACAGTTACGCAGAACCTCATCTGTCCCAATGCAGGAAAACAGGAAGCTGTTGCCACCATGCCAGTATCATTACACATGTCCATATGTACTTTGGACCCTCCAGAGTTGGTTTGGGACGGATGTACCCACACGTCTCAATGTCCAGACCCTCTTCACAGCAGAACTACATGGATTGTAAGGTTACAGTCATCAAGTTCTTCTCAGGATATCCTCATAGCAGTGTGATATTGCCAATCACGAGACAGCTGTGGGCTGGCATTTGGGCTATTCTCATCTGTAGCATTTGCAGCTTGAACATCCATGCTCATTTGGAACACTACAAAACTGGATGGGGATTAGGTTAATATCCTGACAGTTGGGATCCCGGGGCACAATATACTGTACCAGTGCCGGAATCCCAAAGGGACACAAAACACAGATGACGGTATCCCGAACGTATCCACAGTAGTCCTGGTAAGTACTACGACGGGGATAGGGCGGTTAGGATTAGGCCACCCCTGGGGGACTTAAGGTAAGGCTGCGGGAAGGGGGGGCAGTTAGGTTCAGTGCGCGAGGTGGGGGAGGTTAGGATTAGGCTGTGGAGGGTTAGGGTAGGGTGTGGGGAGGGCAACAGCACTTAAGAACCTTTGTCAGGATTCCGATGTCAGTCTCCTGACCGCTGGCATCCTGACACCTGGCATTTCATACCCAACCCCACCGGTTGAATCCCCAGAAGGATTCAAAGTGTCTATGGTGTCTGCTGCAAAGGCATCCATCTGTGGGTGCTATCCAGTGTTGCTGTAACAGTGAAAATTGTACAAGGGAAGTGAAATGGCAAGACTTCCGCACCATCTTCAGTCGGGCGAGCATAGTCTCTGTTGTATGCCATGACAAAGGCTGGATCTGCAGCTACCAAAGCATCGTTGTTTCAAGAGGGAGGGGGAAGTCTTCACATTCGCCTAGTCATTCAATGAAGAGTCTGCAGTCTCTTCTAATAATTGGCCTAATGCAGACCTGGTCGCAGCAGCAAATTTGTTAGCTAATGGGCAAAACCATGTGCAGTGCAGGTGGTGCAAATATAACATGTGCAGAGAGAGTTAGATTTGGGTGGGGTGTGTTCAAACTGAAATCTAAATTGCAGTGTATAAATAAAGCAGCCAGTATTTACCCTGCACCGAAACAATATAACCCACCCAAATCTAACTCTCTCTGCACATCTTATCTCTGCCACACCTGCAGTGCAACATGGTTTTGCCCATTAGCTAACAAATTTGCTGCTGCGATCAGGTCTGAATTAGACCCCTAGTCATCCACAAAACTGGGCCTACTGAACATTTCAGCTATATTGACTTTACTAGAAATCCAAGCCAATTCACTGCTGTGAGACGGAATACTGCTGCCACTGTTCTAGTGATTCTGCTAATGGTGTCATTTTTACACTATTTGCATACTAATACCCCTTTCGCACTGACAAATATTTCCCTGGTTATTGCACATGAACGCGCATCAACCCGGGAATTTGCTCAGTGTGAAAGGGTCCTGACAGAATATCCCGGGTCGAGCGTCCTGACATTTCATCCCAGGTCTCGACCTGGGTTGAATCCGTAATCGACCTGGGATGCGGTGCAGTGTGAACGGGTAAGCCGGGTCAAGGCGAACCGGCACCCGTTCCCTGCATAGGAGGAGGCGGTGCTTGAAGATTATTATCTCCAAGAACCGCCTCCGGTAACGTCAGCGGTGACGTCACCAACCCGGCAATGTTTCGGGTCGGGCCACAAGTCTGAAGGGGTCTCAAGCCGAGTCGCACCTGAGAAGCACTTGTGTACACATTCCCGGGTGCGACCCGGCTATTGTCAGTCCGAGAGGGGTATTAGATGCAAGATTGTGCAAGAAGTAGCAGGAAAAACTAGCTCTGTTGAGGAAAAAGTAGCAAAATTGAAAAAAAGAGCACGTAGTACAGGAATCACACCAGGCGTCTTGTACCATATGGCTCAAAAAGGGTGTGTGAGGAGGACACATTTGTATGTCAAACAGGGAATTGTTGGCAGAGTTGGATTAGTATGTTTGTGTATTTTGCATGTATCTGAAAGTACTATACATTCTGCATTGCTATTTTTGCCGCGGGGTACACTGGGTTCCACAGGGATAACATTGGGTTGTAGAGTGGGATCTTGATCCGAGGGCACCAACAGGGTAAAGCTTTGACTGTTCCCAAGATGCTCAGTGCCGCCTCCTCTATAACCTCGCCTCCGTGCACAGGAGCTCAGTTTGTAAGTTGGTGCCTGCAGTGCAGGACACTAACGGAGCAGCCCTGAAAAGAGCTTTTAAACAGAAGATAGAAGACTTCAAGGGCTGCAGCATAGGCACTCTTAGTGCTAGATATAATTTTGACATCTCATGCTGCACCTCCATCACCTCCCCCGGCGGCGCTGTATACTCCCACGCCCTGGTTGCCGGGTACTTACAGTGGAGGGCTTCGGTCTCGTTCATCAGGGACATACACACACTCGCCACAGCTCTCTGGGATCGCGTGGCTGCATCAAGGGAGGAGGTAAGAGGGTCTCTCAGGCGGGACCGGCTGCAAATCGCGATCTGGTGCGGCCATTAGGAGAGGGGCCGTGCGTGCTGGCGTGGACACTGTGTTGGTACAGGGACCCCACTAGACAATCAGGGCAAGGGCACAGGTCGGATTAAGGTATAATCCATTTCACATAGGCCCGCAGTACCCGGTGGTGAAGTCCAGCAAGGCTATAAGGCTCGGACCTGTAGCCCCTCCCCCAGGGCGCCATTTAGAGTAAATGTTCCCGCCCTGGAGCTGCATCTCCCTGTCTCCCTCACTCCCTGTCAGTGTTTGGGCGCCATTACTGCATGCTGAGCTGATTCTGGGACTGCTGGGCAAAGTCTCCTCTGTAAAGCCGCCTACATCAACAGCACTGTGCATTTACAGGACACTACAGTATTCTACATGTCTTTTGACAGTGTTAGTTAAGAAACAGTGCATTCATTCAGGGTTATTTAGTACAAGTACCCCGTGATATACATCCAGTCTTTACTGTGCATTGATATATCTATAAGTTTCTCTAGCTTTACCTAGTACTACTTTTGCTAGTCCAGTGCAGTTTTATTGTTTGTCATAATTTCTGCATTGTACATGTGACTATGTGTGTGCATATATCTGCTGTGTGATATCTATTTCGTGTATCCCACTCATACTGCTATCCCTATACTCTGTACCCTGAGGGGGGCTAAAGCGTATATTCAATTAAAGTTGAAAGCTGCCGTCTGTCGAAAAGACGGCATTTTTCGACTTTTTAAGGTCGAATCGTGATTCGACCTATTCAATATATCACAAAATTTTTCGACAAGTCGAAATATGTCGAAAAGCATGTGGCTCGGCGGAATAGCTGCCGAACCACGTGCTTGTGTCGGTTTTGGCCCCTTTTTTTACCATCTCAGTCCGACATGAAAAAATGTCGGACTGAGATGAGGGATTAGAGCAGGGGAGGGGGTGGGGGGGAGCCGCAGGGAGATGGGGGACAGCCGCGGGCATATAGAGGAGATCAGCGCTACAGCACAGCGCTGCAGCAGGATGTCACACAGCCGCGCCGCTCACGGCAGCTTCCACTCGGCTCCAGCAAGTGAGCTCACGCTTGCTAGAGCCGGGTGGACACTGCCGTGAGGTCGGGCGGCTGTGTGACATCCTCCTGCAGCGCTACTGTTAGCGCTGATCTCCTCCGTCTGCCGGTGTCTGTCCCCGCCCCCCCCTCCTCTGGGTCCCTTATTTCAATTTGACTTGAAAAAGTCGAATTGAGATGAGATTTGAATAGGGGTTGCATGGAATGGATCCGACGCTAATTGAATATACCCCTAAGTGCGTCAGGGTTATTATTTGCAGAGCCGGCCCTAACCTATATGATGCCGTAGGCAAGATTTTGGCTGGTGCCCCCTAGCACCACCGCTGGTTCCGCCTCTGACCTTGCACCTCTTTCCCAGCACCATCACCCCTCACCCATAGCAGTCCTTATTTTGGTGTTTGTACCCCTTATATTTTAAATAGGAACAGTTCGCACATTTGGCGCACAGCCCAAAAAGGGGTGTGTTTTTGCTGGCAAGGGGCATGGCCACACAATAGTAACCCCAATTCCAATTACGCCACACAGTACTGCAACTTTATTCACATTTGATCATGCGATAGTGTCCATAATTCATATTACATCCCACAGTAGTATCACTTTACCTTATAAACGTTACTCCTCACAGTAGAGCCCCTTATTCACATTACATCACACTAAATTGCTCCTTATTCACATTACACCACACCCTATTGCTCTTTATTCACTTTAGATGACACAGTAGTGCTCTTTCTATACGCAACACCACATAGTAGAGCACCTTACACACATAATGCCACACATTAGTAATGCATTTATACACATAATTCCACACAGTAATGCCCCTTACACATATGAGACACATTATTAATTTCCTTATAAAAATAATGCGCATTATACATTATGACAACCTTTATTAATGCCCTTATACACATAGGGGTCGATTCTATTCGGCAACTTAAGAATAGCGCCGGGAATTAGCTCCCGACGCTATTCAATTCAGCTCCAGTTAAGTCGGCGATGTCCCGTTCTCGCCGACTTAACAGGTAGTTTTGTCGGGAGAACGGGCATTCTCCGACTTAACTCCCCGGCGCGAGGCAGCACTTTTGTCGGGTTTCTTCTCTCATCCCCCGGGGATGAGAGAAGAATTCCCGACAATTGCGGATCACTAGCAGCTGAATTGAATAGCGTCGGGAGCTAATTCACGGCGCTATTCTTAAGTTGCCGAATAGAATCGACCCCATAGTGTCCCTTACACATATGCCACACATTGTTAATGCCTTTATACACATAATGACACACATAGTGCCCCTTACACATTTGCTGCACATTATTAGTGCCCCTAGACACATAATGACACACATACAGTAGTACCCTGTTACACATATGCTGCACATTATTAATGCCCTTATACACATAATAACACACACAGTGTCCCTTACACATGTGTTGCACATTATTAATGCATTTTTACATGACACGCATAATGCTCCTTACATATATTCCGAACACTACTGCACAACCAACCCACTCACATGCACACAGCACTCACACTGCCACTAACACTGTGACCTCTGCCTCTGCTTGGATACAGATGTGTCCTCATAAATCTTGCCTCAATGCTAACGTCGGACACATTTTTTTATGAAAATGCATCTTATTTGCATTGCTATGTGGCTAGGATGCACAAGCAGCTTCTGCTGATTAAAATGATATGCAGCATGCCTATATACTGTGTGAGACTGTGGCTATATCTGCATATGAAATGCTACAAACAGAATATAGGCATGCCGCATATCATTTTAATCAGCAGAAGCTACTGATGCCCCTCGGCATATCAAATGCCCTAAGCAATTGCCTAGTTTGCCTATGCCTATGGCCGGCTCTGATTATTTGATATAGGTATTTCACAGGATATAGGGGGTAATTCTGAGTTGATCGCAGCAGGAATTTTGTTAGCAGTTGGGCAAAACCATGTGCACTGCAGGGGAGACAGATTTGGGTGGGGTGTGTTCAATTTGCAATCTAAATTGCAGTGTAAAAATAAAGCAGCCAGTATTTACCCTGCACAGAAACAATATAACCCACCCAAATCTAACTCTCTATGCACATGTTATATCTGCCTCCCCTGCAGTGCACATGGTTTTGCCCAACTGCTACCAAAGTTCCTGCTGCGATCAACTCAGAATTACCCCCATACTTATTTTGTATTTTTCTCTGTGATTCTCAGTCACCATATACCTCCTGAATCCTCTGTTTGTGCTGTCACGCTGCACAGGGGGTTCTTGGTTAGGTATTATATCTGCTGATTTTGTACTGTGTTGCCCCTGGTTTATGCTTTCATATTATGTCCGCTACAAGGGGCGATGGTTCTGTGGCTTATTCTGTAGTACGCGGTGGTGAGGCCACAGATACCTTAGAGGAAAACATAGCAGCGGAGGGTTCAGGGGGTTCCTTACCCCCCAGGTCAGTCTGTATCAATGGGGGCACATCACGACCCACCTTGGGCTACTTTCTCTAATTTACGTACTACACTGGTAACTAGGACTAGTTACACTGGTAACTAGTCCTATGGGACCTCAAGTGCCTTTACAGCCACATATCGTCCCTGCGGCTAATCCGCCATGGGTAGATCTCCTGTCCACTCAGTTACAGCAATTGAATCACAAAAATCTAACCCTCGTCCGCCTAAGACCAAGGGGTCCTCTAAGTGGGCTATTACTTCCTCACAATCCACTCATGTTTCAGATACTTTGTCCGATGAGGATGGCGTGCATACTGACCCTTCAGACACTGACCCAGACACTTCTGATGGGGAGTCTGTTTCACAGGTGGATGTTCCTGACCTATTATAGGCTATCAGGCTGATTCTTCAAATTCATGATGGCCCAGAACCTGTTGTTGCCTCTAAGAAACCTGATAGATTCAAACGTCAGAAGGTTACCAAATTAATTTTACCTCATTCTGACCACTTGGTTGATGTACGTCAGTAATCCTGGGAGAATCCAGGAAAGAAATTCACACCTCACAAGAAGATGCTAGCTCGCTACCCCCTCGCTGCGGAGTTAAGTAAAAATTGGGAAACGCCACCGCCGGTGGATTCGCAAGTCGCTCGGCTTGTGGTGTCCTCTGCTCTGTCTGTCACTACCGTCACCTCTCTGAAGGAGCTAACGGATAAGCGTGTGGAGGGTTGCTTAAAATCTATTTATACCCTTGCAGGAGCTGTGCGTCTGTCCACTATTGCGGCTACTTGGGCTGCAGAAGCTATTGGGCTCAGGAGGTGGTAGCAGAGCTGCCGTCCAATTTTTTACTGATAATGCTAGACAATGTCTTTCGTATATTGTCACATCCTCTCATTACATTAAGGAGGCGGCTTCTGATGCCGGTGTTCTGGTGGACAAGGCCTCTAGTACGTCCATTTTGGCTCGCCGGATTCTCTGGTTGCGGTCCTGGTCTGTGGATCTGGACTAAGAAAGCCCTGGAGGTGCTCCCTTTTAAGGGAAACATACTTTTTGGTGAGAGATTGTTGCTGACTTAGCATCTGCCAAGACATCATGTTTGCCTAGTACTGCTCCTTCGGCTCCGAAGGTTAAGAGTACTTCCTTTCGACCTCCAGGTAAAGCAAAGAGTCAGGCGTACCCAAAACAGCCTCGCACTTCCAAAGCCACTAAGCCCAAACCTAAACGTGCCTGGGCTGCCCGTCAGCCTGCTTCCAAATCAGACAAGCCTACTGCACGACGGGGTGGGCCTCCCTACGGGGGATACCAGGGTGGGAGGCCGACTTCTACGGTTTACCCAGGTATGGTTGAAGAACACTTCCGATGCCTGGGTAAGGGAAGTCGTCACTCACAGATACGCCATATCTTTCAAGAAACGTCCCCCTCATCATTTTTGCCTAACAAACATCCCTTCGGATCAGGCAAAGGCAAAAACTCTTCATTTGGTGGTACAGTCCCTCCTGGACACAGGAGTGGTAGTGCCGGTGCCTCTGGCTCAGAGAGGTGAGGGGTACTATTCACTGCTGTTCCTAGTTTCGAAACTGAATGGTTCCTCCCGGCCCATTCTCAACCTCAAATCCTTGAACAAATTTGTGAGGGTTTCCAAGTTTTGTATGGAAACTCTTCGCTCTATTGTTCTGGCTTTGGAACCCAGGGACTATATGGTCTCCCTGGACATACAGGATGCTTACCTTCATATTCCTATTGCCATGTTGCATCAGCAATACCTGCGGTTTGCTATTGGCAACTTCCATTATCAATTCCGGGCCTTACCTTTTGGATTGACCATGGCTCCGCGAGTCTTCACCAAGGTCTTGGCGGTGATGACGGCCTTACTCCGCCGTCAGGGTGTCAGAATCCTACCGTATCTGGACAACTTGCTGATCCTGGCGAATTCCCCAGAAGTTCTCCTCCGTCATCTGGATTTGACGGTCCAGTTTCTTCAAGCCCACGGTTGGCTCATCAACTGGAAGGAATCTTCCTTGGTCCCTGCTCAGAGCATGGTGCACCTGGGGACATTGTTGGACACAACCAGCGGTTGATCTTATCTCAGGAGAAGGGCCTGAACCTTCAGGACATGATTCGATGCTTCCTCTCTCGCCCGCGAGTGTCGATACACTCAGCGATGCAAGTACTAGGCCTCATGTTGTCGGCTTTCGATATGGTAGAGTACACTCAATTTCATTCCCGCCCTCTGCAGAAGCTGATTCTTGCCAAGTGGGGCGGCCTGCCTCACCGGATCAGGTCTCGCATGATCTCCTTGTCTCCGGAGGTTTGTCTGTCACTGAGCTGGTGGCTACAGGACCAACGTTTGAGCAGGGGTCGTCCCTTCTGGATCTCCAACTGGGTCCTCCTGACAACGGATGCCAGTCTGAGGGGTTGGGGTGCCGTGTTGGATCAACACTCTCTCTTCAGGGTCGGTGGATCAGGGAGGAGTCTCTCCTCCCGATAAACATTCTGGAAATGCAGGCGGTGTTCAATGCTCTGAACCTGGCCCAGCATCTGATAAAGAACAGGCCTGTTCAAGTACAGTCGGACAACGTCATCATGGTGGTGTACATAAATCATCAAGGCGGCACTCGAAGCCGCATAGCAATGATGGAAGTGTCAAGGATTCTTCAGTGGGCGGAACGCCATCTGCCAGCCATGTCGGCAGTGTTCATTCCGGGGGTCCTCAACAGAGAAGCGGACTTCCTCAGTCGTCAGGACGTTCACACCGGAGAGTGGAGTTTCCATCCAGAAGTATTTCAACTCCTAGTGGACAAGTGGGGCCTACCAGACGTAGACCTGATGGCATCTCGACACAATCACAAGGTTCCGGTCTTCGGAGCAAAAACAAGGGATCCTCAAGCGGCGTTTGTGGACACACTGACAATTCCGTGGAACTTTCGGATGCAGTACGTGTTCCCTCCGGTGTCACTCCTGCTCAGAGTAATAAGGAAGTTCAAACAAGAAGGAGTTATCCTACTTTTGATCGCTCCAGCGTGGCCCAGACGCCATTGGTTCTCAGACCTACAGGGTCTCTCGTTATAGAGCGTCCTCTTCTGCTTCCGCAACATCCAGACCTCCTCGTTCAGGGCCCTTGTATATACCAGGATTTGGCCCGGCTGGCTTTGACGGCGTGGCTCTTGAAGCTTCAGTCCTGAGAGCCAAAGGTTTTTCTGAGACGGTTATTCAAACTTGAAGGCCCGTAAGCCGGCTTCGGCTCGGATTTATCATAGGGTCTGGAATTCTTACTTTGCGTGGTGCGCATCTAACAATCATGATGCTTACAAGTTTAGTACAGCCAAAATTCTGGCTTTCCTGCAACAGGGCCTAGGCTTAGGCCTTCGTCTGGCCTCCCTCAAGGTTCATATTTCTGCCTTTTCGGTATGGTTTCAGAGAAAGATTGCGACTCTGCCTGATGTTCATACGTTCACTCAGGGTGTTTTACGGATTAAACCTCCCTATGTCCCGCCCGTGGCTCCTTGTGATTTGTAGGTTGCTCTGGAGGCCTTACAAGAGCCTCCGTTTGAACCTCTTGAATCTGTGGACCTTAAGTGGCTTACTCTTAAGGTCTTATTACTGCTGGCTATTGCCTCTGCCAGACAGGTTCAGATTTGGATGCCATATCCTGTCGGTCACCTTTTCTGATTTTTCACCGTGACCGGGCTGTTCTTTGGACGCGCCCTGGTTATCTACCTAAGGTAGTGTCTTCTTTCCACCTTAACCAAGAGATTGTTGTTCCAGCCTTTATCTCTCTTGATTTGTCTTCCAAAGAGCGGTCTTTGGATGTGGTACGGGCTCTCCGTATCTATGTGAAGAGGACAGCCTCTGTTAGGAAGTCTGATTCTCTTTTCGTACTTTTTGTTTTTCACAAACATGGCTGGCCTGCGAATAAACAGACCCTGGCCAGATGGATTAGAATGGTGATTGCACAAGCTTATGTACAGGCTGGTCTTCCAGCTCCTGCTACCATCAAAGCCCATTCTACTCGGTTGGTTGGATCTTCTTGGGCGGCCCGCCGTAGTGTGACCCTTGAACAATTGTGCAAGGTGGCTCTGTAGTCCTCAGTGAACACGTTCATAAGGTTCTATGCCTTCGATACTTCCGCCTCCCAGGATACGGAGGTTCTTGTGTGTCCCCGCCCATGAGGAACTGCTTTAGGACATCCCCGATTTTATCCCTGTGGAACCCAGTGTACCCCGCTGTAGAAAATTAGATTTATGGTAAGAACTTACCTTTGTTAAATCTCTTTCTGCGAGGTACATTGGGTTCCAAAGGGCTCCCAGCATGACACACTTTGCTTCTTTTGGGTTTGTATGGCATTAGCCGCTGATACCTTCTCCTGTCGTGAGAATGTGGTGTATGTGGCTAATAACGGTTGGCGTCTTTTACCTGCTACTGCATTGGACTGGTTAACAAAACTGAGCTCCTGTGCACGGAGGCGTGGTTATAAAGGAGGTGACGCTGAGCATCTTGAGAACAGTCAAAGCTTTAGCCTGTTGGTGCCCTCTGATCAAGATCCTACTCTACAAACCCGATGTTATCCCTGTGGAACCCAGTGTACCTCGCAGAAAGGTAAATCTCCTTATAGGCCCTACACACTGGCCGACATCACTCAAAAAAATGAACGATCTCGTTCATTAATGAACGAAATACCATTCATATCTTTGAGTGTGGAGGCACCAGCGATGAACGATGCACGGCCACGCGCTCGTTCATCGCTGGTGCCCCGTCGGCTGTGCATGCAGGCCAATATGGACAATCTCGTCCATATTTGCCTGTACTGCTACGGAGCCGGGTGACGGGGGGAGTGAAGAAACTTCACTCCCCCCGTCATGTCCAACCCCCCCCCCCCCCCCCCCCCCCGTCGCCCATTGGCCGTATCCGCCGTCGGGCAGCTCGGCGGCGGATCGGCCGATGTGTAGGGCCCATTATACTCATATGGTCATGCAGAACTTTCAATACAACAGCATTTGTCAAAAACTGCAGTACTAGTTTTGATGGATAAACAGTGCATGTCGTGTACCTTTCATGTCAAAACTACAACACTGCATATGCAGATTGTTTGTACTGCTATCCTGGTCTCTTTTTCATATTATTTCTATTTTGTGATAATGAAAGTGCAGATTTTGTGGAACATGTTCTTGTGTGCAGCCTCATGGTATGGACACAGTTCATCTGTGTAATCATAAGAGTGAGTCATTCATTGGGCGTCTTTTCACCATTGTCTGTCTCAAATACATATCTTCCTGCGAGCAGGGTTTTGTTTTGTTTTTAATTCCTCGTCATTTGTGTCTCCGTGTACGGGTATAACTGAGCACTGCTGATGTAAGAATGACTCATTTCCTCGTGGTGAAATAAAAAAAACAACAACAAAAAAACCATGGATTTGGTGTTAAGCTTACACTATTGATATTAGATATTTTCACAGATGTACAAAATGTAACAGTCTTTGAAACAATTTGTTATTCACCGTAAAGATTATTTTGTGCACTCCAATACTTCTCAACCTTTTTAGCACCCTATAATTGTTGTCGGCTTTCATAAGTGAACAAAAGTAATTCTAAAGGTCCATACACACTTGACGATAAAATGAGCCACGTCGCTCATTTTCCCCCTCCCTGAGCGACGTCGCTCATTTTATCGTCAAGTGTGTATGCCGCCAGCGACGACCGATACGCGGGTCGGCAACGATCGTCGCTGTCGGTAGGGCATGCATGCAGGATCTGGACTGTCGTCCACGACCTGCATGCAGTGCTGCCGGAGGTGTGACGTTACTGAGCGATATGAGCGGTCATATCGCTCAGTGTGTACAGTCGGCCGCCGGCCCGGGTAGGGGAAACATTAGACGATGTCGCTCACAGAGCGTTTTTATTCAAGCCTCTTTGTTGTTCCGAAGCCGGACGGCTCGGACAGACCGATCCTAAATCTAAAAGATCTGAATTTCTTCCTGAAAAGGTTCAAGTTCAAGATGGAATCACTTCGGGCGGTGATTGCCAGTCTGGAGGAGGGGCACTACTTAGTGTCGGTGGACATAAAGGATGCTTACCTGCATGTTCCCATTTATCCTCCTCACCAGGCTTATCTGAGATTCACGATTCAGGATTCCCATTACCAATTCCAGACGTTACCTTTCGGTCTCTCCACGGTGCCGAGGGTATTCACCAAGGTGATGGCGGAGATGATGGTCCTCCTTCGTCAGAAAGGAGTCAATATAATCCCTTATATGGACGACCTCCTGATAAAGGCAAGATCCAGGGAGCAGTTATTACAAAACATATCCCTCTCCCTGTCAATACTCCAACAACACGGGTGGATCATAAATTACCCAAAGTCACAGTTGGAACCGACGACAAGGTTGTCTTTCTTCGGGATGAATCTGGACACAGAAGTTCAGAGAGTATTTCTTCCGCTGGAAAAGGCTCTGGAAATCCAGTAAATGGTAAAACAGATATTGAAACCATCAAATGTGTCGATCCATCAGTGCATTCGGTTGTTGGGGAAGTTGGTGGCGGCCTACGAGGCCATACAGTTTGTCAGGTTCCATGCCAGAGTATTCCAGTGGGACCTGTTGGACAAGTGGTCGGGGTCACACCTACACATGCACAGAAAGCTAATCCTGTCGTCAAAAACCAGGATTTCGCTCCTGTGGTGGTTGCACAGCTCTCACCTGCTATAGATTGTAAGCTTGCGAGCAGGGCCTTCCTACCTCTATGACTGTTTGTTATCACCCATTTTGTTATTGTTATTTCAAATTGTAAAGTGCAATGGAATTTGCTGCGCTATATAAGAAACTGTTAATAAATAAATAATAATAAGGACGCAGGTTCGGGATTCAAGACTGGGTACTAGTAACCACGGATGCAAGTCTCCGAGGCTGGGGAGCAGTCTTTCAGGGAGAAAACTTCCAGGGACGTTGGTCACAACAGGAAGCCTGCCTTCACATAAACGTTCTGTTGCTAAGAGCCATTTACAACGGTCTTCAACAAGCGGTACATCTTCTTCAAGACCGCCCCGTACAGATCCAGGCGGACAATGTAACAGCAGTCGCATACATAAACGGCAGGGCGGAACGAAAAGCAGAGCGGCAATAGCAGAGGCGACAAAAATCCTCCGCTGGGCAGGAAAACATCTACAAGCTCTGTCGGCAATATTCATTCTGGGAGTAGACAACTGGGAAGCAGACTTCCTCAGCAGACACGATCTCCATCCAGGAGAGTGGGGCATCCACCAAGAAGTCTACGCAGAGGTGACAAGTCTTTGGGGAGTTCCTCAAATAGACATGATGGCGTCTCGTCTCAACAAGAAGCTTCAGAGATACTGTTCCAAGTCGAGAGACCCTCAAGCAGTAGCAGTGGATGCACTGGTAACCCAGTGGGTGTTTCCGTCAGTGTATGTTTTCCCTCCACTTCCGCTGATCCCAAAAGTACTCAGGATCATAAGAAAGACAAGGGTTCGAGCAATCTTCATTGCCCCAGACTGGCCAAGAAGGGCTTGGTACCCAGATCTTCAGCAGTTACTCATAGGAGATCCTCGGCCTCTTTCTCCTCGGGAGGACCTGCTGCAGCAGGGGCCATGTGTGTACCAAGACTTACCGCGACTACGTTTGACGGCATGGCTGTTGAGCGCCGTATCCTAGCCAGGAAGGGTATTCCTAAGGAGGTCATCCCCACCCTTATTCAGGCCAGAAAGGGAGTAACGTCAAAACATTACCACCGTATTTGGAGAAAATATGTGTCTTGGTGTGAATCCAAGAAAGCTCCTAAGGAAGAGTTTCACTTAGGACGTTTTCTCCATTTTTTTGCAGGATGGTGTGGAGACGGGCCTACGATTGGGATCAATCAAGGTCCAGATTTCGGCCTTGTCAGTGTTCTTCCAAAAACAATTGGCCTCTCTTACAGAGGTTCAGACCTTCGTGAAAGGGGTTCTGCACATCCAGCCTCCATTCGTGCCTCCAGTGGCACCATGGGACCTTAACGTGGTATTGCAGTTCCTTCAATCGGATTGGTTTGAGCCTCAACAAAAGATAGAGTTAAAGTTTGTCACTTGGAAAGTGGTGATGCTTTTGGCATTGGCATCCGCAAGGCGGGTGTCGGAATTGGGGGCCTTGTCTCACAAGAGCCCTTAACTGATTTTCCATGAAGATAGGGCAGAGTTGCGAACTCGCCAACATTTTCTTCCAAAGGTGTTTTCTGCTTTTCACATAAACCAACCTATTGTGGTGCCAGTAGTTACTGACCCATTCACTGATTCAAAGTCTCTATATGTGGTTAGAGCTTTGAAAATCTATGTTGCTAGAATAGCTCGTATACGGAAAACGGAGGCTCTGTTTGTTCTGTATGATCACAACAAGACTGGCTGTCCTGTTTCCAAGCAGACTATTGCACGTTGGATTAGAAATACGATTCAGCAAGCTCATACTACGGCTGGATTGCCGTTACCGACGTCGGTAAAGGCCCACTTCACTAGGAAGGTGGGCTCATCCTGGGCGGCTGCCCGGGGGGTCTCGGCATTACAACTTTGCCGTGCATCTACTTGGTCAGGCTCAAACACATTTGCTAAGTTCTACAAGTTTGACACCTTGGCCGATGAGGACCTAAAGTTTGGTCAATCGGTGCTGCAGGGTCATCCGCACTCTCCCGCCCGTACTGGAGCTTTGGTATAGACCCCATGGTCTTGATGTCATCCCCAGCATCCTCTAGGACGTATGAGAAAATAGGATTTTGATAACCTACCGGTAAATCCTTTTCTCCTAGTCCGTAGAGGATGCTGGGCGCCCGTCCCAGTGCGTACTTTACCTGCAGTTTAGTTATTACAGTTACACAAGTTGTGTTATCTTGGTTTCAGCATGTTGCTGCAATTAGTTCATGCCTGTTGGCGTGTGTTATGTTGAATGCCATGTGTGCGGCATGGTTGAGGGTGTGAGTTGGTAGATATCTCACCACTAGTTAAGTAATTCCTTTCCTTGAAATGTCAGTCTCCCTGAGCACAGTTCCTACAACTGAGGTCTGGAGGAGGGGCATAGAGGGAGGAGCCAGTTCACACACAATGAAAAGTCTTTGGAGTGCACATGTCTCCTGCGGATCCCGTCTATACCCCATGGTCTTGATGTCGTCCCCAGCATCCTCTACGGACTAGGAGAAAAGGATTTACCGGTAGGTTATCAAAATCCTATTTTTTTTTTTATTACACAAATACCTTTCGTAAAAAGACAATAGGGGTAATTCCAAGTTGATCGCAGCAGGAAATTTTTTAGCAGTTGGGCAAAACCAAGGCCCTCATTCCGAGTTGTTCGCTCGTTGCCGATTTTCTCTATATTGCGATTAGTCGCTTACTGCGCATGCGCAATGTTCGCAGAGCGCATGCACTTAGTTATTTTACTCAACAGTTAGGTATTTTACTCACGGCATTACGAGGATTTTTCTTCGTTCTGGTGATCGGAGTGTGATTGACAGGAAGTGGGTGTTTCTGGGCAGAAACTGGCCGTTTTATGGGTGTGTGAAAAAACGCTGCAGTTTCTGGGAAAAACGCGGGAGTGGCTGGAGAAACGGGGTAGTGTCAGGGCGAACGCTGGGTGTGTTTGTGACGTCAAACCAGGAACGAAACTGACTGAACTGATCGCAGTGGCAGAGTAAGTGTCGAGCTACTCAGAAACTGCTATGAAATTTCTATTCGCAATTTTGCGAATCTTTCGTTCGCAATTCTGCTAAGCTAAGATACACTCCCAGAGGGCGGCGGCTTAGCGTGTGCAATGCTGCTAAAAACAGCTAGCGAGCGAACAACTCGGAATGAGGGCCCATGTGCACTGCAGAGGGGGCAGATATAACATTTGCAGAGAGAGTTAGATTTGGGTGGGTTATTTTGTTTCCGTGCAGGGTAAATACTGGCTGCTTTATTTTTATACTGCAATTTAGATTGCAGATTGAACTCACCACACCCAAATCTATCTCTCTCTGCACATGTTATATCTGCCCCCCCTGCAGTGCACATGGTTTTGCCCAACTGCTAAAAAAATTCCTGCTGCGATCAACTTGAAATTACCCCCAATATGCATTTTTAGCTATGTGTATGATCAGAAATGAATATCTTATAGTTTTATTTCTCTCAGCTTCTTTCTGTACTGGCTCAGAGTACGAGTTCCTTAAACTTAAAATAATTTTATTCCATTTTGGAATAAGGCTATAACAACAAAGTGTGGAAAAAGTGAAGCGCTGTGAATACTTTCCAGATGCACTGTAGATACACATCTTTAATTACAATCAACATTGCAATTAAGGCAATTGTATTATGCAAGTTTTTCAGTATTATAATTTTCATCTATTGACAACCTGTTAAGTGTTGGGTGTTAATGTGCTCTATGAGTGACGTCGCCTAGTGTGTTCCCTTCCCTACAGGGGCGGTCGGCGGCAGTGCATACACACTAAGCGATATGCAAACGATATCACATGGTGACGTCACACAGACTCTGGGCCGTTCATGCAGTTTTTGGACCACAATCCAAACTGAGCTGCATGCACGGCCAACAGAGAGGATCATTAATGAACCGCGGTCCGCTCATCGTTCGTCAGCGTACCCTCTAGTCGATATATTAAACGTTGTCTCCTTAGGAATGGCAAAATGAGCAAAGTTGTTTGCTTTATCGGCAAGTGTGTGCCCACCTATAGGCAACTCAATAAAATAATGGAAACAACTCAATTTGAAATGTTGCATTCTAAAAATTAGTGCCAATTTTATACTTGCCTACTTTCCAGGAATGTCCAGGAGACGTCTGAAGTTTAGGTAGTTCAGAGAGAATGGATTACACTTACACATTTGAGAAGAAGTCACAGCATTGATGATGTGAAAAGCGTTATCATAGCCCCACTGCACAATGATACCTCTCCATAAAGTACCCACCATCTCCTGCATAATGAGTAGCATCTTTGTGCAGCAGGTTGAAGCCATGGTGATGTAACTTGCTTCACCTCTGCGCTTGAGTCTTGCTCCTCTGCCCAAGGAGATCACAGAGATCCTAGAAGGAGGTCAAAAGTAAAGGCATGTATGATAATACTGATTTCTCTTACGTCCTAGATGATGCTGTGGTCCCCATTAGTACCATGGGGTATAGACGGGGTCCTCTAGGAGACATTGGCACTTTAAGAGTTTGAGAGTGTTCGCTGGCTCCTCCCTCTATGCCCATCCTACCAGACCCAGTTTAGAAAATGTCCCCGGAGGAGCGGTCACAGCTAGGGGAGCTCTACAGAGCTTCTTTAGTAAAAGTTTGTTTTAGAGTTTATTATTTTACAGGGAGGCTGCTGGCAACAGTCTCCCTGCTTCCAGGGACTAAGGGGGGGAGTAGTGGCAGCCCTGCGGGGTCTGAGCCACTATCCCCGCTGACAGGACACTGAGCTCCTGAGGGGATCGAACATTCCCCGCCACAGGGGATAGCTCACCCCGGCAGCATGTCTCCACCCCCTTACAGAGCCAGAAGATCAGAAGAGGCGAGATATGGCGGCACAAGGGTAGGAGCGCAGCTCTGAGCGGCTGCGCTCCGGGAAGGCTCAGCGGCACACAGTGTTGGCACTTTGAGGGGCGTCCTGAGCCAGCGTCTTAATACCCTACACTGGTCACAGACGCTAACCGGAGACTGAATTGTGACAATCCTCCGTGCTCAGACGCTCAACAGCGGACGGAATCCCCCGCCTTGCAACGGAGTCCTCAGGCCAGTATAAAGAATTTGTTCGGGAAGACGCACCATCTTCAAGGGGTGGAGCTTCTCCTCAGAGCGGACCCAGCAGCGTTCAGCGCCATTTTCCTGCCTGCAGTTCCTGTACACAGACGCTGACAGAGCTGTCCCTCCAAGCAACTCCAGCTATCCTGTGCGGTACCAGGGGGTTGTAGAAGGGGGAAGAGGCCGTGAATTAGATCTGTGCAACTCTTGCAGAACACAGTGGGCGCTGATAAGGGGTGTCCTTTATATATAACAGCGCTGTGTGTGGGTTGGCTCCAATCTCTGTGTCTCTCTTGCCATTCTCAGGGGAGAAACTCTGTCTAACCTACCCTGTGTGTGTGTGTGTGTGTGTGTGTGTGTGTGTAGTGTTTGGGGTCTCCAGTTAGCTATGCCCAGGGACTCTGTGTCATATGCAGCTGAGGACATGTCTTCTCAGGATGATCTCTTTCCATGTAATCAGGATTGCACTGTTGTAGCGCAGATACCAGCAAGGGAGCCTGAGTGGTTATCCTCTATCAAAACTATGATTTCTCAGATTTCTGCTAGGGTTGCTCAAAATGAATCTGCAACTCCAGATTTTTCAGAATTCTTTGGCAGTTTGGTCTGGTTCTGTTACCTCAGGACCCCCCTCTGTGGGTTCCCACAAACGTGCTCTTGCCCAGATCATGCAAGACGACACGGATACCGACTCTGACACGGCAGACGGTGATGGGGACGTACTAAGGGGGGCCGCATCTCTTGCAAAGGGGGTGCAGTTGATGATAGAGGCTATTAGAGATGTGTTGAATATTACTGATACAACACCTGAGCAGGTTGAGGAGGCTTACTTCACTGACAATAAGAAAGCCTCGCTAACCTTCCCTGCGTCCAAAGAATTAAATGCTATTTTTGGAAAAGCATGGGAAAATCCAGAGAAAAAATTCCAGATCCCTAGGAAGGTTCTGGTTGCTTTCCCCTTCCCTGAGGAGGATAGAAAGAAATGGGAAAACCCACCCATAGTGGACGCGTCTGTATCCAGACTCTCAAAAAGAAGGAGCCGGCTGATCGCAAAATTGATACTACGCTTAAATCCATGTACACGGCTTCAGGGACGATACTACGTCCTACTATTGCCTGTGCATGGATTTCCAAAGCTATAGTAAAGTGGTCAGGCACGTTACTTGAGGATTAGGATACGTTAGATAAGAGTGACATTGAATTGTTTCTCCGTAACATTCAGGATTCTGCAGGTTTTATGGTGGAATCCATGAAAGACCTGGGTTCAATGGCTGCAGGAATTTCTTCTATATCCATCTCAGCTCGTCAAGGACTGTGGCTGCGCCAGTGGTCTGCCGACGCGGAATCCAGGAGAGGTGTGAAGACCCTACCCTACACAGGTCAGGCTCTATTTGGGAAAGCATTGGTGCGTGGATCACCACGGCTACAGCGGGTAAGTCCCCTTTTCTTCCCTCGGCAGCTCCTGCTACGAAGAAACCTTTTTCTTCACTTGCATCTCAGTCCTTTCGGGTTTCTAAACCAAGAAAGGTCAAACCGGCCAACACCTTATTTAGAGGGGGCTGACCAAAATCCAAGAAACCTGCTGCGGCGGGTTCCCAGGAACAGAAGCCTGCTTCAGGTGCGCCAAAGTCCTCCGCATGACTGTGGACAGCGCAGCCTGGAGGTAGGGCTGGTGGGGGCAAGACTCAGACATTTCAGTCACGTCTAGGTGTCGTCCGGACTGGACCCCTGGGTACTAGATGTTGTGTCCCAGGGGTACCGGCTGGAATTTCAAGATCTCCCTCCTCATCGGTTCTTCACATCTGGCTTGCCAGCTTTGCCGGCAGACAGGGCTACTCTACAGGGGGCCACCCAGAAGATGGTGGAGGCACAGGTCATTGTACCAGTCCCTCCTCAAATGCAACACACTGGTTACTATTCAAACCTTTTTGTGGTACTGAAACCGGATGGTTCGGTCAGGCCCATTCTGAACTTAAAATCACTGAACCCCTTTCTGAGGGAGTTCAAGTTCAAAATAGAGTCTCTAAGGGCGGTGATATCAGGTCTGGAAGAGGGGGAATTCCTGGTATCCCTGGATATCAAGGATGCATACCTCCACATTCCTATTTGGCTGCCGCATCAAGCTTATCTACGATTCGCTCTGTTGGACTGTCATTTTCAGTTCCAGGCCCTACCATTCAGCCGCTCCACAGCGCCGAGGGTATTCACCAAGGTGATGGTGGAAATAATGGTTCTCCACAAGCAGGGGGTGAACATAATTCCGTATCTGGATGATCTGCTGATAAAGGCTTCGTCCAAGGAGAAGCTGTTACAGTCGATAGCTTTCACGACCCAGCTTCTCAGGCAACATGGTTGGATCCTGAGTATCCCAAAATCACATTTGGAACCAACCAGGAGGTTGTCCTTTCTGGGAATGATCCTCGACACGGAAGTGCAGAGGGTGTTTCTTCCAGAGTAAAAAGCGTTGGTGATACAAACAATGGTCCGGGATGTCCTGAAGCCAGCCCGGGTGTTAGTTCATCAGTGCATTCGCCTTCTGGGAAAGATGGTGGCCTCTTACGAGGCTCTGCAGTACGGGAGAATTCATGCTCGGTCCTTCCAACTAGATCTCCTGGGCAACTGGTCGGGATCCCATCTACACATGCACCAGAGAATATGTCTGTCGCCAAAGGCCAGGATTTCACTTCTCTGGTGGCTGCAATTACCTCACCTTCTGGAGGGCCGCAGGTTCGGGATTCAGGACTGGATCCTTCTAACCACAGATGCAAGTCTCCGGGGCTGGGACGCAGTCACTCAAGGGGAAACCTTCCAAGGAAGGTGGACAAGTCTGGAAGCCGGCCTGCCAATAAACATTCTGGAACTAAGAGCCGTCTACAACAGTCTTCTCCAAGCGGCCCCTCTACTGAGAAATCGGGCCATTCAAGTGCAGTCGGACAATGTAACGACAGTGGCTTACATAAACTGACAGGGCAGAACGAAGAGCAGAGCTGCAATGTCAGAGGTAAAAAGGATCATCCTCTGGGCAGAAAAACACGCGTTGGCTCTGTCAGCAATCTTCATTCCGGGAGTAGACAACTGGGAAGCGTACTTCCTCAGCAGACACGATCTCCATCCCGGGGAATGGGGCCTCCATCTGGAGGTGTTCAAGGAGGTAACAGATCTTTGGGACATGTCCCAGATCGACATGATGGCCTCTCTCATCTC
Source organism: Pseudophryne corroboree (assembly GCF_028390025.1). Classification (NCBI taxonomy): domain Eukaryota; kingdom Metazoa; phylum Chordata; class Amphibia; order Anura; family Myobatrachidae; genus Pseudophryne; species Pseudophryne corroboree. The sequence goes on along the minus strand of NC_086444.1, from coordinate 401,288,662 downwards.
AGCAAGAAGCTTTGGCGGTATTGTTCCAGGTTGAGGGACCCGCAAGCAGTGGCTGTGGATGCCCTAGTGACTCCGTGGGTGTTCCAGTCGGTGTACGTGTTTCCTCCACTCCCACTTATTCCAAGAGTTCTCAAACTTATAAGGAGAACAAGAGTTCAAGCAATCCTCATCGCTCCGGACTGGCCGAGAAGGGCTTGGTAAGCGGATCTTCTGGATCTACTGCTAGAAGAGCCGAGGCCTCTACCTCTTTGGGAGGAATCTTCCATGAAGATAGAGCTGAGCTTCGGACACGTCAGCAGTTTCTTCCGAAGGTTGTGTCGGCATTTCATATCAACCAACCTATTGTGGTGCCAGTTGCGACTGACTCCTCAATTTCCTCAAGGTCCTTAGATGTTGTAAGGGCTCTAAAGATATGTGAGGAGGACTGCTCGTCACACACAAAGTCGGCCTCTCTGTTTGTCCTGTATAATCCCAAGAAGATTGGGTGTCCTGCTTCTAAGCAGACGATCTCTCGCTGGATCAGGTTCATTATCCAGCATGCGTATTCTACGGCAGGCTTGCCGTGTCCTACTTCTGTTAAGGCCCACTCTACTCGTAAGGTGGGTTCTTCCTGGGCGGCTGCCCGGGGTGTCTCAGCTTTACAACTCTGCCGAGCAGCTACTTGGTCGGGGTCGAACACGTTCGCAAAGTTCTACAAGTTGGATACTTTGGCCTTTGAGGACCTGAAGTTTGGTCAATTGGTTTTGCAGGAGCCTCCGCACTCTCCCTCCCATTCTGGAAGCTTTGGTACATCCCCATGGTGCTAATGTGGACCCCAGTATCCTCTAGGACGTAAGAGAAAATAGGATTTTAATTACCTACCGGTAAATCCTTTTCTCGTAGTCAGCAGAGGATGCTGTGCGCCCGCCCAGCGCTTTGTTATCCTGCAGTGGTTATTTAGTTCAGTACTGCTTAGTTCTTGTTCAGCCGTTGCTGATGTTTCAAGCTAGTTAGCTTGGGTTGCCTTGTGTGTGAGCTGGTGTGAATCTCGCCACTATCTGTGTAATCCTTCTCTCGAAGATGTCCGTCTCCTCGGGCACAGTTTCTAGACTGGGTCTGGTAGGAGGGGCATAGAGGGAGGATCCAGCCCACACTCTCAAACTCTTAAAGTGCCAATGGCTCCTAGTGGACCCATCTATACCCCATGGTACTAATGTGGACCCCATCATCCCCTATGGACTACGAGAAAAGGATTTACTGGTAGGTAATTAAAATCCTATTATTAGTGCAACACTTGCAGAAAACACTTTGAAAATACATCAGTAAAACTTGACCATAGCTTTATGTACAAATTATTATAAAGAGTGCTATGTGTGACATTTATTGTATATTGTTTAAATGGCGATGTGGGGGGGGGGGGGGGGGAGAATCCGTTTTAATATTTCTTCAATACTTTCCGATTTACATTTCTGCAGCAGGTTACATTGGTTTCCACAGGGAAATAATCGGGGTGTACAGTGGCAGCCTGTCCCAGGATGCATTGTGGTCTCTTCTATAACCTCTCCTCCAGGCACTGTGAGCTCAGTTACAGATGGTGTCTGCAGCAGCAGGTCACTTAACAGGTGGGCTGTACTGGACAGCCCTGAAAAAGCTTTTTGTGTCAGAAAACGTCTTCAAAAGTGAGCTGTCAGCTCTGTATGTCATGGTGACACTTCAGCGCTGCAGCTCCATCACCTCCCAAGCGGCGTCACTTACTCCCGCGGCCTGTTCCCGGGTAGTTGCTGCGGAGACGCTCCAGCTTTAGGCACACGGTCGCAGTCGCTCTCCCTGGCTTGCGTGGCTGCTACTGGGAGGAGGTAAGAGGGGACCGCTATTAAATCTCATTCCATCCGCGACCTAGGGAGATGGGTCGTGGAGCTGGCGTGGATACTGTCACCGAGCAGGGACCCCACTAGACCACCAGGGCAATAGAGCACAGGTCGGGTTTACTAACGCCCCATTTAATAAGGCTTGCTAGTTCCTGGGGTGGAAGTCCAGCATAGGGGAGCTGGCGCTTGTCCTGTAGCCTTTCCCCCGGCCCATGGCGACATCTACTTCAGATTTTCCCGCCCTGGAGCTGCCTCACACACTCTCACTTGCTGACTGGGACGCCATCTTATAAGCATAGTTGCGCCTAATCTCTGGGACTGCAGGGCAAAGTCTCCCTTGTAAAGACACCTGTATACGGCACTGTGACTTTACAAACACATGAGTATTCTACATGTCTTCATACAGACAGCGTTAGTTAAGAAAAAGTGTACCTATTACAGGATATATTGTACGGGTATACTGATATATACCTCCGGTCTAGGACCTTGCTGTGTTTTTATATATACACTGCTCAAAAAAAATAAAGGGAACACTTAAACAACACAATATAACTCCAAGTCAATCACACTTCTGTGAAATCAAACTGTCCACTTAGGAAGCAACACTGATTGATAATCAATTTCACATGTTGTTGTGCAAATGGAATAGACAACAGGTGGAAATTATAGGCAATTAGCAAGACACCCCCAATAAAGGAGTTGTTCTGCAGGTGGTGACCACAGACCACTTCTCAGCTCCTATGTTTTCTGGCTGATGTTTTGGTCACTTTTGAAAGCTGGCGGTACTTTCACTCTAGTGGTAGCATGAGACGGAGTCTACAACCCACACAAGTGGCTCAGGTAGTGCAGCTCATCCAGGATGGCACATCAATGCGAGCTGCGGCAAGAAGGTTTGCTGTGTCTGTCAGTGTAGTGTCCAGAGCATGGTTCCGGTATGAATGGTCGACCATGTTATGGTCGACAGTCATTAGGTCGACCACTCTTGGTCGACATTGACATGGACACATGGTCGACACATGAAAGGTCGACATATGAAAAGGTCGACATGGGTTTTTTTACTTTTTTTTGGTGTCGTTTTTTGCGTAAAGTGACTGGGAACCCCAATTAGTGCACCGCGTCCCCTCGCATGGTGCCTTCGCTTCGCTCGGCACACTTTACCGTTCCAATCGTTGTCCATGTGGATCGTAAAGTATGGAAAAGTTCATCGTAAGAAAAAAAAGTTAAAAAACTCATGTCAACCTTTTCATGTGTCGACCTTTCATGTGTCGACCATTTTCATGTGTCGACCATGTGTCTATGTGAACGGATACCCCAGAGCATGGAGGCGCTACCAGGTGACAGGCCAGTACATCAGGAGACGTGGAGGAGGCCGTAGGAGGGCAACAACCCAGCAGCAGGACCGCTACCTCCGCCTTTGTGCAAGGGGGAACAGGAGGAGCACTGCCAGAGCCCTGCAAAATGACCTCCAGCAAGCCACAAATGTGCATGTGTCTACTCAAACGATTAGAAACAGACTCCATGAGGGTGGGTATGAGGGCCCGACGTCCACAGGTGGGGGTTGTGCTTACAGCCCAACACCGTGCAGGTCGTTTGGCATATGCCAGAGAACACCAAGATTGGCAAATTCGCCACTGGTGCTCTTCACAGATGAAAGCAGGTTCTCACTGACAGACGTGACAGAGTCTGGAGACGCCAAGGATAATGTTCTGCTGCCTGCAACCAGGGCCGTAACTACGTGTGTGCCAAGGGGGCTTGGCACACAGCGCAGTTGCCCTGGGGGCGCAACGGCCAGCGGCATGTAATGAGTCAAATTGACTCATTACATGCCGCCTCTGTGTGCGCCGTGCGCCGTGCTGGAGGAGAGAGACCAGCGCCGGGTTCAAGGAGGAGGAGGGAGGGGGAGCACTGAGCCGCAGCAGCGCTATTTGATTGGTAGTAAGCGCCGCTGCAGCATCCCCCTCTCCTTCTGTATTGGCTGCCCGGCGCTGCTATGGATGCTGGGATGCGGTTCCTTCATCCCAGCATCCACAGCAGCGCCAGGCAACCAATACAGAAGGAGAGGGGGATGCTGCAGCGGCGCTTACTACCAATCAAATAGCGCTGCTGCGGCTCCCTGCTCCCCCTCCCTCCTCCTCCTTCTCACCTCACACAGCCTGCACCGAGAGGGAGCTGCACGATGAGCCTGTCAGCGGGGAGAAGGTAAGTATGTCTCTCTCTTTCTCTTTCTCTCTCCCTTTCTCTCTCTCTCTCTCTCTCTCTCTCTCTCAGGGGGACACCGTCTGCCGCAATGTGTAAAAAGGGGTCCTGGCTGCCGCAATGTATAAAAAGGGGGTCTGGCTGCCGCAATGTGTAAAAAGGGGGCCTGGCTGCCGCAATGTGTAAAATGGGGTCCTGGCTGCCGCAATGTGTAAAAAGGGGGACTGGCTGCCGCAATGTGTAAAAAGGGGGCCTGGCTGCCGCAATGTGTAAAAAGGGGGACTGGCTGCCGCAATGTGTAGAAAGGGGGACTGGCTGCCACAATGTATAAAAAGGGGGTCTGGCTGCCACAATGTATAAAAAGGGGGTCTGGCTGCCGCAATGTGTAAAAAGGGTGCCTGGCTGCCGCAATGTGTAAAGAGGGGGCCTGGCTGCCGCAATGTGTAAAGAGGGGGACTGGCTGCCGTAATGTGTAAAAAGGGGGGTCCTGGCTGCCGCAATGTGTAAAATGGGGTCCTGGCTGCAGCAATGTGTAAAGAGGGGGCCTGGCTGCCGCAATGTTTAAAGAGGGGGACTGGCTGCCGCAATGTGTAAATAGGGGGACGCTGTCTGCTGTAATGTATAAAAGGGGCTCTACCTGGTGTAGTGGCGCTACTGTGCAGCGTAATTTGAATAATGTAGACTACTGTGCACCGTAGTATGAATTGCTGTTATTTTGTGGCCACGCCCCTTCCCCGTGAAGCCACACCCCTATAAATTTTACTGCCCCTGTCTTACATGGGGGGGGGGGGTGGCGCCACTGTTGTTTCTTGCACACAGCGCTAAAATGGCTAGATACGGCACTGCCTGCAACATCCTCCAGCATGAACGGTTTGGTAGCGGGTCAGTAATGGTGTGGGGTGGCATTTCTTTGGGGGGCTGCACAGCCCTCCATGTGGTCGCCAGAGGTAGCCTGACTGCCATTAGGTACTGAGATGAGATCCTCAGACCCATTGTGAGACCATATGCTGGTGCGGTTGGCCCTGGGTTCCTCCTAATGCAAGACAATGCTAGACTTCATGTGGCTGGAGTGTGTCAGCAGTTCCTGCAAGACGAGGGCATTGATGCTATGGACTGGCCCGCCCATTCCCCAGACCCGAATCCAATTGAGCACATCTGGGACATCCTGTCTCGCTCCATCCACTAACGCCACGTTGCACCACAGACTGTACAGGAGTTGGCAAAGTTGGATCAGCCTGTAGTGTGTTTTTCTACTTTAATTTTGAGTGCAACTCCAAATCCAGACCTCCATGGGTTAATAAAATTGATTTCCATTGATAATTTTTGTGTGATTTTGTTGTCAGCACATTCAACTATGTAAAGAACAAAGTATTTAATAAGAATATTTCATTCATTTAGATCTAGGATGTGTAGTGTAAGTGTTCCCCATTATTTTTTTGAGCAGTATGTGTGTGTATGTATATATTTATATATATATATATATATATATATATATATATATATATATATATATATATATACAAACAAATTTTCACAAAGAGGATATTTGTTGAAAGATCTTGAAATTGCTAAAATTAAGGTGATGAAGCTATCACGTACGGAGTTGATTTCCACAGAAACAAAACGTAGTGGGAAAACAATTCCGTTTGTCACGAAGTTTAATACTGCCAGTAAGTTTGATAACAACACGACAAAAAGGCTATGGCCTTCAGTGAATACAGATCAACATATTCCAGCACCACTGGGGTCAAAAACCATGATGTGCCACAAAAGGGGAAAGAATTTAAAGGACTGGTTAGTTCACAATGACATCAGTGAAAGAGTTGACAATAAGGATGACCAACATTTTTTGAGGAGAAAGCCAGGGTGCTATCCAGTGGCGTAACTACTGCCCCCGCAGTCCTCGCGGTGGCTTGGGGGCGAGGGGCTGCGGGGGCGCCACTGATTTAGAACAGATTGACATGCGGGCTCGTCCGCATGTCAATCTGCGATCTCCTCTCCCTCCTTGCTGCGGTGCCTGCTCCCCCGGCTCTCCCCCCCCCCATGTGTTGGAGGGACACGAGCGCATCGCGCGTCTCTCCTGTGTCCCTCCTGGCTCTCCCCCGGCCGGTCTAAGGAAGCAAGTGCCGTTCGTGAGCTCTGATTGGCTCACGAACGGCACTTCCTTTATTAGACAGCTGGGGGAGAGCCAGGAGGGACACAGGAGAGACGCGCGATGCGCTCGTGTCCCTCCAACACATAGGGGGGGGGCCGGAGGAGCAGGCACTGGGGACATATACCTGGCACTGGGGGGGCATGTACCTGGCACTGGGGGCATGTACCTGGCACTGGGGGCATGTACCTGGCACTGGGGGCATATACCTGGCACTGGGGGGCATATACCCGGCACTGGGGGCATGTACCTGGCACTGGGGGCATATACCCGGCACTGGGGGGCATATACCTGGCACTGGGGGGGCATATACCCGGCACTGGAGGCATATACCTGGCACTGGGGGGGAAGCAGGCACTAGGGGGGAATATCTGGCACTGGGGGCATGTACCTGGCACTGGGGGCATATACCCGGCACTGGGGGGGCATATACCCGGCACTGGGGGCATATACCTGGCACTGGGGGGGCATATACCCGGCACTGGGGGCATATACCTGGCACTGGGGGGGAAGCAGGCACTGGGGGGGAATATCTGGCACTGGGGGCATATACCTGGCACTGGGGGCATATAACTGACACTGGGGGGGCATGTACTGGGCACTGGGGGCATATACCTGGCACTGGGGGGGAATATCTGGCACTGGGAGAATATCTGGCACTGGGGGGGCATATACCTGGCACTGGGGGCATATACCTGGCACTGGGGGGGCATATACCTGGCACTGGGGGAATATACCTGGCACTGGGGGGCATATACCTGGCACTGGGGGCATATACCCGTGACTGGGGGGGCATATACCTGGCACTGGGGGGGGAAGCAGGCACTGGGAGGGAATATCTGGCACTGGGGGCATATGCCTGGCACTGTGGGGGAATATCTGGCACTGGGGGCATATACCTGGCACTGGGGGGGGGGAATATCTGGCACTGGGGGGTCATATACCTGGCACTGGGGGCATATACCTGGCACTGGAGGGGGGGATATCTGGCACTGGGGGCATATACCTGGCACTGGGGGGGAATATCTGGCACTGGGGGGGAAGCAGGCACTGTGGGGGGAATATCTGGCACTGGGGGGGGGGGGCATATACCTGGCACTGTGGGGGAATATCTGGCACTGGGTGCATATACCTGGCACTGTGGGGGAATATCTGGCACTGGGAGCATATGTGGCACTGGGAGCACGGCCCTAGCAACAAGCACTACCCCCTAGCAACGAGCAGGACACCCAGTGCATGAAACCCCTGGCAACGAGCATGACACCCTGAGCATGAAAACCCCTGGCACCGTGCATGGAACCAAGAGCATGAAACCCCTGGCAACGAGGAGGTAATTTAAAAGTAATTGGAAGCCTTACTGTAGAACTTAATGTGTAATGGGCATTACGGTGTGTGGCATAATGTATCACGGACATTGCGGTGTGTGTCATAATGTATCAGGCATTACGGTGTGTTGTATACTATATCACGGGCATTGTGGTATGTGGTATAATGTCTCAGGATCATTGTGGTGTGTGTCATACTGTGTCACAGACATTGTGTGTGCTATAATGTATCAGGGGCATTGCAGTGTGTAGCATAATGTATAACTGGCATTGCGATTCCTGTCATAATGTGTCACAGGCATTACGGTGTGTGGCATAATGTGTCGGGGGCATTACGGTGTGTGGCATAATGTGTCGGGGGCATTACGGTGTGTGGCATAATGTGTAGGGGGCATTACGGTGTGTGCATATTGTGTCATGTGCATTATTGTCAGTGATCGCAAAAACGCGCCATGGCGCGTATTTTACCCAGAAACAGCCGCCCGGGACTCACATTTAGAAGATGAGCGGGTCCCACAGGACGCGCTCATCTGAATATGTGTTTGCATGTGTTAAGCCTGTCAGCGGAATGCAGGAGGTGACTGGCTGTTTCCTCGGCCAATCACCTCCTGTAGTCTCCATCCAATCACAGCCTGCAGCATCTCCCGCTTTGAATCCTGCTCCCCGCCAGCACATGAATCTGTGCTGCAGGGCTGACAGACTGGCCCCGCTCATCCGGCTCCACTGCCGCTCTGCCGCCAGCACCCTCCTCTGCGACTGGGAGTACAGCTCCGAATCTGCCCGCCGCCAACCCCCCTACCCGGGACCCGCTCAACGCCCCACCGAGACCCGACAACTACCTTCCAGCAGGAGCCGTCCGGGCTGCGCAGCTCCCGCTGTAGGTAAGCAGTAGACAGTGCTGCATCGCCCCGCTTCACCTGGAGTAGCTGGTGCAGATGCGGGATGTCCGGGGGCTGCAAGCTCCGTGTGTGCAATGTGAGGCCGCTCAGAGTGTCAGGGCCTCACTGACACCTTTTTTCTGACTGCACAGTGCAGTGAGTGCACTGGCACAAGTAGCCAGCCGGCGCCGCAGCATGAAGGAGCTATCTGTGAAATCGCAAGCAGAGGCTGGCAAGAAGGAGCTCCTCCGATCGCTTCCCCTGACGGGCTGGCCACTGCTAAATATACCAGTATATCAGTACAACTGTGCAGTGACACTGACTTTCCCATTGCACCTGGGGCTCCACTACTTTGACACAGTTGGAACTGATTATCGGTATATTTAGCAGTGGCCAGCCCGTCAGGGGAAGCGATTGGACGAGCTCCTTCTTGCCAGAGAACAGCCTCTGCTTGCGATTTCACATAGAGCTCCTCCAGGCTGCGGCTACTACAGGCGCAGGCTGGCTACTTGTGCCAGTGCACTCACTGCACTGTGCTGTCAGAAAAAATGGTGAGTGTCAGTGAGTTGCTGCTGGGGGCGGAACCACTTGTGTCAAACGGCCCCTTCGTGCAACTGGAGGTGATAAGTGAGTGGTTACTGCAATGTGCCTCAGTGCTCTACCAGGCGCATTGTGTATAATAACGTGTTCTACCTGGCGCAATGTGTATAATAACGTGTTCTACCTGGCGCAATGTGTATAATAACGTGTTCTACCTGGCGCAATGTGTATGATAATGTGCTCTACCTGGCGCAATGTGTATGATAACGTATTCTACCTGGCGCAATGTGTATGATAACGTGTTCTACCTGGCGCAATGTGTATGATAACGTGTTCTACCTGGCGCAATGTGTATGATAACGTGCTCTACCTGGTGCAATGTGTATAATAACGTGCTCTACCAGGCGCAATGTGTATGGTAACGTGCTCTACCTAGTGCAATGTGTATAATAACGTGCTCTACCAGGCGCATTGTGTATAATAACGTGTTCTACCTAGTGCAATGTGTATTATAACGTGCTCTACCAGGCGCATTGTGTATAATAACGTGTTCTACCTGGCGCAATGTGTATGATAACGTGCTCTACCTGGCGCAATGTGTATGATAACGTGTTCTACCTGGCGCAATGTGTATGATAACGTGTTCTACCTGGCGCAATGTGTATGATAACGTGCTCTACCTAGTGCAATGTGTATTATAACGTGCTCTACCAGGCGCATTGTGTATAATAACGTGTTCTACCTGGCGCAATGTGTATGATAATGTGCTCTACCAGGCGCATTGTGTATAATAACGTGTTCTACCTGGCGCAATGTGGCTGATAACGTGCTCTACCAGGCGCATTGTGTATAATAACGTGCTCTACCTGGCGCAATGTGTATAATAACGTGTTCTACCTGACGCAATGTGTATGATAACTTGCTCTACCTAGCGGCAATGTGTATGATAACTTGCTCTACCTAGCGGCAATGTGTATGATAACATGCTCTACCTGATGCAATGTGTATGATAACTTGCTCTACCTAGCGGCAATGTGTATGATAACATGCTCTACCTGGCGCAATGTGTATGATAACGTGCTCTACCTGGCGCAGTGTGTATAACGTGTTCTACCTGGCGCACTGTGTATGATAACGTGCTCTACCTAGCGGCAATGTGTATGATAACGTGCTCTACCTGGTGCAAAGTGTATGACGTGCTGTACCTGGTGCAAAGTGTATGACGTGCTGTACCTGGTGCAAAGTGTATGACGTGCTGTACCTGGAGCAAAGTGTATGACGTGATCTACCTGGATCAGTGTGCATAGGAGGTTCTACCTGGTGCAATGTGTATAAGCGCCACTACTGTGTGGTGTAATGTGAATTGACACTATTATGTGGCCACGCCCCTTCCCTATGAAGCCATGCCCCTAAAATTTTGCAGCGCGCCTACGGCGCGCACTACCTGTGCTTTTTGGTCTGAGTGGTCTAACACCAATTCACTTTCTGCCTAAGGGCACCAAAATGTCTAGTTACAGCTCTGGTGCAGGGTGTCCTGCATGCTACACAGCCCAGCAGCATTGTCACCCCATCCCCCCCATCTTGCAACACTTTTGTAGTGTCCAAACAAGATTAAAATTAATAAGAACCTTCATTCCGATGGGACCCAGAAAAAGACCGGTAGGACCCCAATTTTTAAAAGTGAAGGGTCCCTGGGACCCACTTTTTTTTTGGCTCAGCGCGATCACTGATTGTGTGTGGAATAATGTCTAAGGGCCATTGCAGTATGTGGAATAATGTATACTGGGCATTACTATAAGGAGGAAAAATGACAAATAATGTAAGGGGCATGAATCAGGATTATTTTTCTTTCCTGTGGTGGCCAACGTCTGGGCGTGCAGGTTGCAAAACTGGGGTATAAGGTAGTCTTTTCCTGCAATGCCACGCCCTCCACGCAAAGCCACGCCCATTTCGACAAAGCCACACACCCTTTTTGCCAGCGCGCGCCGCAGGCAATTACGGGGTGTATGGGGGGGGGGGGCGCCGAAGGATTTTTTGGCTTGGGGGAGAAAAATTTCTAGTTACGCCACTGGTGCTATCGCTGTACAGGATGCACCACATGTAGCTATCTGGAAGTGGGTGGTGTCATTGTGCATACACGATCTGGCAAAAAGATGCCTATACGCCATATCTTGTCCTGTATGAGCAAATATGTTGTTTATTATATAAAATGTCCCTGCAGCCTTCTTTATGTTGGCAAGACTGTGTGCAATTTCAGAGAACGGATGACCCAGCATCAGTCTGCCATCAGAAAATCTTTAGCGGGACAAGATATAGACCAACCTGTGGCTCGCCACTTTAGAGAGAAGAGACATTCCTTGGCAACTTTATCGTATAAAATAATCGATCATGTTCCTATTATGAAGTGTGGAGGAGATCGAGAAAGAAGATTACTTCAGGTGGAATCCTATTGGATCCACACGTTGAACACCCTAAGTCCATTGGGCCTTAATGAAACAATCTCCTTGTCTTACTTTTTGGAATAAGTTGATGTTGTTCCATTTTTCTCTAACCTTTTATTTTCAGATGCCGGCAGGTGTACTGGATGGGTAGATTGTTTTTGCACATAATGGAAGTAATGTATCTGACAGTTTACAGTATTTGATGTATATCACCTCTGGCTTGGTACGGGGAGAAGGTTTGTTAGGCTCATGTGGGTCGGATTAAGTTATATCTAGCCACATTAAGCTTGACCTTATACTGGTGGACGCACACTCGGTGGTGTCTTTTGTGCATGACCTGGGCGGTGGTTTTTGTTTTATAAGTTATAGCCAGGCCTTAGTCCCACTTGGCAGTAGGGGTCACATACAAGTGACCTTATGTAATGAACACATCAGGAGACACTCTTAAGACATATACTTGGGTTTACCGGATTGTGCCTTTGGTGCTCTTTCTTATGCCGTTTCTTATGCACAGGTAGGAATTTATGAAATACAGCTGGTTTATGAATCTATAGCCCTGTTTTGGGATTTGATATATATATATATATATATATATATATATATATATATATATATATATAAGCAGATAGATAATGTATAATATATGCCCTTCAGATAGTAGGTCCAGCGGATTTCTGTATTCTGCAGCATTATGCAGCGGCATTTTTATGTCAAATATATGTTGTGTTTTGTTTTACATTTGTTTGTCTTCCACTGGGGGCATATTTTTGTTCACTGGTGGTGGTGGTGGTGGTGGTGGTAGCAGCACCATAATGTGTGTTATATTGTGTTCTAGATTGTGTCTTTTGGTGGTTATTGTGATTTGTTATGCTGTTGCCTAGTAACCCCGTGATACGTGTGAAGCCACTTCCTGGATAGTGTCCGCCTGATCTATGACGTGGCTAGGCGTGTTCAGCGCTGAATAGCGCAGGGACGTTAGTGTGGAGAGGTTGCTACAGCAACGGACGCAGCCGTATGATGTCATCAGGGAGGGACGCACCGGCGGGCTGGCACACGCTGGAAAATGGAGGGCTGAGGTGTGCATAAAAGACATGTCTGTTTTCTGGTATGTATGGAGTTCTTGAAAAAGGTGATAAACCGAAACGTTGAACTGAACTGACTCGGACAGTCCTTCATTCATGTACAGCAAGTCTCGTGAGTGCCACCCTATACAGACCGGATAGATTGGGGTTCAGAAGACCCGAGAGGGCACCAGGGCAAGTAATGTTTTTTGCAATGGAGTGCCGACACCTGTGATCTTGTATATACATATACATACATACATACACCGTTGTCCAGTGCAGTTTTATTGTCATACTAATTATCTGCATTACCTGTATCTGCTGTGTGGTTTCACTTTCAGTGTTTTGCAGGTTTATCTATCACTATATTCTGTACCCTAGGGGACTAGGTGCGTCAGAGTTTTTACCTATTACGTGTATAATACTTTGTACTAAGTCACATAATACCGTATTTATTCACTGGTGTTGTGTACTGTGTCCACAGTCACATACTAACGCATTTATTCGCAGGTATTATACTCTGGCTTTATCGTACTATTTCGATCTGTTGTTGCATTTGTGTACAACGTCTAACAAGAAGGGCAGAAGAGCATGCGCCAAAAGATTTTCCAGAGGGGGAAGCTGTGTGTGATGGTCTGTGTACTATGTATCATACATCTCCCAGTCAGTCCGCAGCTCCTGTAACCAATCAGGAGCCACCCTGGGCTGCGTTCACAAACCTACTGGGTACTCTGGTGAAACGCCTTACGCCCCCTATGGGACCACCTGTGCCATTACACCCATAAATTGACCCTATGGTTAATCCGCCTTGGGCGGAAAATTAGTCTAGCCAGTTGCAGCAATTAAATCATTCCCTGGTCTGCCAAAAATCTACTCCAGGTCACTCTAGTGTCTCTGGGTCATCTAAGCGGGCTGCTTCCTCCTCACAATCCACAAATCACTCAGATGTTTCATCTTAAGAGAAGGGGAAGCATACTGTCCTGTCAGACACTGAATCAGGTGTTTCTGACTAGGATTCTCCGTTGCAAATTGATGTCCCTTCACTTGTGGTTTCTATTAAGCAAATCCTACAAATCACTGATGATGAGGATTCCACTACTGTAGCTAAGAAAACTGATATGTTTAACCGGCAGAAGGTGGTTAAAAATCTGTTACCCCATTCTGACAATTTGGTGGACATCAGGCAAGAGCCCTGGTCTAATCCAGGGAAGAAATCCCCTCTGTCTAAACGGACCTTGGCTCGCTATCCTCGTTCGTGGATGCACTGGCAATTCCATGGAATTTTCGGCTCCACTACGTGTTCCCTCCAGTGTCACTCCTGCCCATGGTCCTGCGGAAGTTCAAACAAGAATGAGGATTTCTACTTCTAGTCGCTCCAGCGTGGGCCAGACGGCATTGGTTCTCTGTGAAAACGATTATTAGGTTCTATGCCTTTGATACTTCTGCCTCCCAGGATGCTTCCTTTGGACTCCACTAATGCACGTCCCCTCCCTTGAGGAACTGCTTTAGGACATCCCCGATGTTTCCTGTGGAAACCAATTTAACCTGCTGCAGAAAAGGAGAGTTATGGTAGACTTACCATTGTTAACTCTTTCTGCGAGGTACATTGGGTTCCACAGGTCGCCCACCCTGACACACCTAGCTTCTATGGGTTTGTATGGCATTAGCCACTGGTCCCTTCTCCTGTCGTGATAATGTGGTTCTGCGCGACTAACATCTGCCTTCTCTTTTACCTGCTCCTGCATTGGACTGGTTAACGAAACTGAGCTCACAGTGTCTGGAGGCGGGGTTATAAAGGAGGCCCCAATGCATCCTGGGACAGTCTAAAGCTTTACCCTGTTGGTGCCTCTGGATCAAGATCCATCTCTACACCCCAATGTTTCCCTGTGGAAACAATGTACCTCGCAGAAAGGTACATTGTTAGGTACCAGGTACATTGTTAGGTACCATGGTAAGTCTACCATAAATCTTCTTTTTTGGGGGAGGATCAGCTTTTGCCTTGGTTAACATCGCATAATTTTCAACTGCAGCACAATTGTTAACGGACATTGAAAAATAATGAAGTAATTGAGTGCCTGTTATAGCACTACTGTATATTACACAATACTGTAGTGTAATTTTGATATTCATGATAAACATATCTCAGCTCCCCTGGGGCAAGGGCAAATTACCTTCGCTTCAGCGTTCACGTTGCCTTACGGTTAATTTTTAAGACAAGCTTTCAAAAGTTGTTCTCCCTTGTTTGGGTTGAGCAGCTATCCTCTTTTTTCACTTCAGTGCTTGATCTGATGATAGAAGAACAAGCTGCCGAGAAGGCATCTCTTGGAAAGCTTTCCAAACATATTAGTGCAAATAAAATAAAGTATCACTTATTATTACTATTGTTACTGAATTTTGTACATTACAATTTGACTATTACATCTATTTATTCTTATATGCTATGGATCAACACACTACAATTGTATATTTTAGTGTGCCACACAAGTCATTTAAACATAAAATGGTTTAATGCTATGAATGTTACGGTGAACCATACAGTTTTCTATTACTTCTGTAATACAGGTCCTGATTCTGAGATGGGAGTAAAACAAAAAAGTATCTGTGCACCTGGACAAACCACGTTGCAATGCAAGGGGTGCAAATAGATTTATTTTGCATGCGGGGTAAATATTGTCTGCTTTTGCATGGAACCCATAAATGCTGTGTAGCTTATTTTACACTGCTAATTTAATTTTGGGGTTGGACGCACCCATCCCAAATCTAATATTTCTGCACATGTTACATCTGTCCCTACTTGCAGTGCAACATGGTTTTACCAAGTAGCACAGTCACTTGCTCTCTTTTGCTTTGTTCCCACCTCAGAATCTGTCCACAAGGGGGGTAATTCCAAGTTGATCGCAGCAGGAAATTTTTTAGCAGTTGGGCAAAACCATGTGCACTGCAGGGGGGGCAGATATAACACGTGCAGAAAGAGGTAGATTTGGGTGGGTTATTTTATTTCTGTGCAGGGTAAATACTGGCTGCTTTATTTCGCTACGTCCTAGAGGATGCTGGGACTCCGTAAGGACCATGGGGATAGACGGGCTCCGCAGGAGACATGGGCACTTTAAGAATGACTTTGACTCTGGGTGTGCACTGGCTCCTCCCTCTATGCCCCTCCTCCAGACCTCAGTTTGATACTGTGCCCAGTGGAGACTGGGTGCATTTCAGGCGCTCTCCTGAGTTTCCTGTAAGAAAGCATTTTTGTTAGGTTTTTTATTTTCAGGGAGCCTGCTGGCAACAGACTCCCTGCATCGAGGGACTGAGGAGAGAGAAACAGACCCACTTCTGAGTTCAGGGCTCTGTTTCTTAGGCTACTGGACACCATTAGCTCCAGAGGGATCGGTACGCAGGTCTCACCCTCGCCGTCCGTCCCAGAGCTGCGCCGCCGTCCTCCTTGCAGAGCCGGAAGAAAGAAGCCGGTGAGTATGTGAGGAAAAGACCCATCTGAGGCGGCAGAAGACACTTGGATCTTCACTGAGGTAACGCACAGCACTGCAGCTGTGCGTCATTGCTCCCCTTCACCTCACACACTCCGGTCACTGTAAGGGTGCAGGGCGCAGGGGGGGGGGGCGCCCTGGGCAGCAATATAAACCTCTTTTATGGCACAGATGTATATATACATGTACAGCTGGGCACTGTACATGTATAAAAAGAGCCCCCGCCATGTATTGAAAAAATTGAGCGTGACAGAAGCCCTTCGCCGAGGGGGCGGGGCTTCTCCCTCAGCACTCACCAGCGCCATTTTTCTCCATAGCACCGCTGAGAGGAAGCTCCCCGGACTCTCCCCTGCTTGACACACGGTGACAGAAGGTTTTAAAGTAGAGGGGGGGCACATAATTGGCGTAGATACATAAAACAGCGCTACTGGGTATTCATTAATTTACTGTGTTATTCCTGGGTCATATAGCGCTGGGGTGTGTGCTGGCATACTCTCTCTCTGTCTCTCCAAAGGGCCTGGTGGGGAACCTGTCTTCAGAAAAGAGCTTCCCTGTGTATGTGTGGTCTGTCGGTACGTGTGTGTCGACATGTCTGAGGTTGAGGGCTCACCGAAGGGGGAGTGTATGAATGTTAGGTCTCCATCGGCGGTGCCAACGCCGGACTGGATGGATATGTGGAATGTTTTAAGTGCAAATGTTAATTTGTTAATTTATTGCACAAAAGGCTAGACGAAGCTGGGGCACAGTCAGGGAGTCAACCCATGCCTGTCCCTATGTCGCCGGGACCTTCGGGGTCTCAGAAGCGCCCACTATCCCAAATAGTTGACACAGATACCGACACGGATTCAGACTCCAGTGTCGATTACGATGATACAAAATTTCAGCCAAAGGTGGCTAAAGGTATTCGATGTATGATTATCGCAATAAAAGATGTGTTGCATATCACTGAGGAACCCCCTGTCCCTGACACGAGGGTACACATGTATAAAGGAAGGAAACCTGAGGTCTCCTTTCCCTCCTCACATGAGCTGAACGAAGTATGTGAAAAAGCGTGGGAAACTCCAGACAAAAAACTGCAGATTCCCAAAAGGATCCTAACAGCGTATCCTTTCCCGTCACAGGACAGGATACGGTGGGAATCATCCCCTAGGGTGGACAAGGCCTTGACGCGCTTATCAAAAAAGATAGCGCTTCCATCCCAAGATACGGCTACCCTCAAGTATCCTGCTGACCGCAAGCAGGAGGTTACCCTGAAGTCCATTTACACACATTCTGGTACGTTACTCAGACCGGCTATTGCGTCGGCCTGGGTGTGTAGTGCTGTAGCAGCATGGACAGATTCCTTATCAACGGATATTGAGACTCTTGATAAGGATACCATTTTATTGACCCTAGGGCATATAAAAGATGCGGTCTTGTATATGAGGGATGCTCAAAGAGACATTAGTTTACTGGGTTCCAGGATAAACGCTCTGTCTATTTCTGCTAGGCGTGTCTTATGGACCCGACAGTGGACTGGTGATGCCGACTCCAAGAGACATATGGAGTTGTTGCCTTACAAGGGTGAGGAATTGTTTGGAGAGGGACTCTTGGACCTCGTCTCCACGGCTACGGCAGGTAAATCAATTTTTTTGCCATATATTCCCTCACAATCTAAGAAAGCGCCTCATTATCAAATGCAGTCCTTTCGTTCCAATAAAAGCAAGAGAGCACGTGGATCGTCCTTTCTTGCCAGAGGTAAGGGCAGAGGGAAAAAGCTGCATAACACAGCTAGTTCCCAGGAACAAAAGTCCTCCCCGGCCTCTGCAAAATCCACCGCATGACGCTGGGGCTCCCCTGAGGGAGTCAGCTCCCGTGGGGGCACTTCTTCGACTGTTCAGCCACGTCTGGGTCCACTCACAGGTGGATCCATGGGCAATAGAAAAAGTTTCCCTGGGTTACAAGCTGGAATTCGGAGAAGTGCCTACTCGCCGGTTTTTCAAATCGGCCCTACCGAAACAACCCCTGGAAAGGGAGATAGTGTTACATGCGATTCACAAATTGTGTCTTCAACAAGTGGTGGTAGAGGTTCCCCTGCTTCAAAGACGGCAGGGGTACTACTCAACTCTGTTTGTGGTTCCGAAACCGGACGGTTTGGTCAGACCCATTTTACAATCCCTGAACCTTTACATAAAACGGTTCAAATTCAAAATGGAATCGCTCAGGGCGGTCATCGCCAGCCTAGAAGGGGGAGATTTTTTGATATCTCTGGACATAAAGGATGCATACCTGCATGTACCCATATATCCTCCTCATCAGGCGTACCTGAGATTTGCGGTACAGGATTGTCATTACCAATTTCAGACGTTGCTGTTTGGGCTTTCCACGGCCCCGAGAATTTTCACCAAGGTAGTGGCGTAAATGATGGTGCTCCTGCGCAAGCAGGGTGTCACAATTATCCCGTACTTGGACGATCTCCTCATAAAAGCGAGATCACGGGAGAAGTTGCTGAACAGCGTATCACTTTCACTGAATGTGTTACAGCGACACGGCTGGATTCTCAATATTCCAAAGTCGCAGCTGAATCCTACAACTCGTCTACCCTTCTTGGGCATGATTCTGGACACAAACCAGAAAAGGGTTTTTCTTCCGACGGAAAAAGCGCAGGAACTCATGACTCTAGTCATGAACCTGTTGAAACCAAAACAAGTGTCAGTACATCATTGCACTCAAGTTCTGGGAAAGATGGTGGCAACTTACGAAGCCATTCCATACGGCAGATTCCATGCAAGGACCTTCCAATGGGACCTATTGGACAATTGGTCCGGGTCGCATCTGCAATTGCATCAGCGGATCACCCTGTCCCCCAGTGCCAGACTATCTCTCCTGTGGTGGCTAAACAGTGCTCACCTTCTAGAGGGCCGCAGGTTCGGCATTCAGGACTGGATCCTGGTGACCACGGATGAGAGCCTCCGAGGTTGGGGAGCAGTCACACAGGGAAGAAATTTCCAAGGACTTTGGTCAAGTCAAGAGACTTGTCTTCACATCAACATCCTGGAACTAAGGGCCATATACAACTCCCTACGTCAAGCGGAGATCTTACTTCGCAATCGACCAGTTCTGATCCAGTCAGACAACATCACCGCAGTAGCTCATGTAAACCGCCAAGGCGGCACAAGGAGCAGAGTGGCAATGGCGGAAGCCACCAGAATTCTTCGCTGGGCGGAGAATCATGTAAGCGCTCTGTCAGCAGTGTTCATTCCGGGAGTGGACAACTGGGAAGCAGACTTCCTCAGCAGACACGATCTGCATCCGGTAGAGTGGGGACTTCATCAGGAAGTCTTCGCGCAGATTGCAAGTCGGTGGGGACTACCCCAAATAGACATGATGGCATCCCGTCTCAACAAAAAGCTACATAGGTATTGCGCCAGGTCAAGAGACCCTCAGGCGGTAGCTGTGGACGCCCTAGTGACACCGTGGGTGTTCCAGTCGGTATATGTGTTTCCTCCTCTTCCTCTCATACACAAGGTGTTGAGGATAATAAGAAAAAGAGGAGTGAGAACAATTCTCATTGTTCCAGATTGGCCACGAAGGACCTGGTATCCGGATCTGCAAGAAATGCTCACAGAAGATACGTGGCCTCTTCCTCTAAGGCAGGACCTGTTACAACAAGGTCCCTGTCTGTTCCAATACTTACCACGGCTGCGTTTGACGGCATGGCGGTTGAACGCCAGATCCTAGCGGAAAAAGGTATTCCGGATGAGGTCATTCCTACGCTAATAAAGGTTAGGAAGGACGTGACGTCTAAACATTATCACCGAATATGGCGAAAATATGTTTCTTGGTGTGAGGCCAGGAATGCTCCTACGGAAGAATTCCATCTAGGCCGTTTTCTTCACTTCCTACAAACTGGAGTGAATTTGGGCCTAAAATTAGGCTCCATTAAAGTTCAGATTTCGGCCTTATCCATTTTCTTTCAAAAGGAATTTGCCTCTTTACCTGAAGTACAGACTTTTGTGAAGGGAGTGCTGCATATTCAGCCTCCTTTTGTACCTCCGGTGGCGCCTTGGGACCTTAACGTGGTGTTAAGTTTCCTTAAGTCACATTGGTTTGAACCACTTAAAACAGTGGAGTTGAAATATCTAACTTGGAAGGTGGTCATGTTGTTAGCCTTGGCTTCGGCTAGGCGAGTTTCGGAATTGGCGGCTTTATCACATAAAAGCCCCTATCTGGTTTTCCATATGGATAGAGCGGAGTTGCGGACCCGTCCTCAATTCCTACCTAAGGTGGTCTCATCCTTTCATATGAACCAACCTATTGTCGTGCCTGTGGCGATACGTAACTTGGAGGATTCAGAGTCCCTTGATGTGGTCAGGGCTTTGAAAATTTACGTGGCCAGAACGGCTAGGATCAGAAAAACAGAAGCACTGTTTGTCCTGCATGCAGCCAACAAGGTTGGCGGCCCTGCTTCAAAGCAGACTATTGCTCGCTGGATCTGTAACACGATTCAGCAGGTGCATTCTACGGCAGGATTGCCGTTACCGAAATCGGTTAAGGCCCATTCCACTAGGAAGGTGGGCTCGTCTTGGGCGGCTGCCCGAGGGGTCTCGGCACTACAGCTGTGCCGAGCTGCTACTTGGTCGGGGTCAAACACCTTTGCAAAGTTCTATAAGTTTGATACCCTGGCTGAGGAGGACCTCCTGTTTGCTCAATCGGTGCTGCAGAGTCATTTGCACTCTTCCGCCCGTTTAGGAGCTTTGGTATAATCCCCATGGTCCTTACGGAGTCCCAGCATCCTCTAGGACGTTAGAGAAAATAAGATTTTAAACCTACCGGTAAATCTTTTTCTCGTAGTCCGTAGAGGATGCTGGGCGCCCGTCCCAAGTGCGGACAACTTCTGCAAGACTTGTATATAGTTATTGCTTACATAAGGGTTATGTTATAGTTTCATCGGTTTTGGGTCCGATGATATGTTGTTCTTCATACTGTTAACTAGATAGTATATCACAAGTTATACGGTGTGATTGGTGTGGCTGGTATGAATCTTGCCCTTGGATTACAAAAATCCTTTCCTTGTACTGTTCGTCTCCTCTGGGCACAGTTTCTCTAACTGAGGTCTGGAGGAGGGGCATAGAGGGAGGAGCCAGTGCACACCCAGAGTCAAAGTCTTTCTTAAAGTGCCCATGTCTCCTGCGGAGCCCGTCTATCCCCTTGGTCCTTACGGAGTCCCAGATTCCTCTACGGACTACGAGAAAAAGATTTACAATAGGTTTAAAATCTTATTTTTTACACTGCAAATTAGATTGCAGATTGAACACACCACACAACTCTTAACTCTCTCTGCACATGTTATATCTGCCTCCCCTGCAGTGCACATGGTTTTGCACAACTGCTAAAAAAATTCCTGCTGCGATCAACTTGGAATTACCCCCAATGTGCAGTGCTGCTGTAGGAGTTTGCCAGTCTGCAGAGAATTCCAGATTACACATGGCCATTCATCTGCAAAATCTGCTCTATTTTCTTTTCTCTCTTTGTTTCATTGCAGTGCTTACATGTAGAGTATGCTGAACATACATGGACTCGTGTTTCAATACTTGCATGTATACCAAGTGCCATACTTTATATTTAAACTACTTATCCACACATGGCTATATACTCTGGGTCTGATGCTGAGTGTGACTTAGGCCAGTTTGTGTAGTGTAACATACAGTATGCTAGTGGTAGGGATGTGGTTTTCTAACGTAAGCGGAGTACAGTAAAGGGTACTTTATGTAGTTGCTAACAGATGCAGACCTGCACAGAAACGTATATATACCTGTAAAAGTCATATAAATTTATATAAAGCTACAATGGTGTTACCTATCCAACAACAGAACATTTCTGTGTCCAGTGGACTCCAGTATCTTAATAGTCAAATTAGATTGGATGCATATATAGTTTCATAAATACCAGTACATATTCTACATGCAGTATTTGCAACAGAATCCTGTCTAGGGAAACACCAATTGAGTAGTGTACAATAATTACCTTGTCTACTTAGGAAATAGTCTTCACTTAGGTGGCCATCACACAGTTGTTCATGTAGTAACCACAGCACCAAGGCGTAATCCCGTTTAGTGTAGTCACGGCTTTTGATTAGTCATTCCAGGTTAAACAGTAGCTCTATTTCTATGTGACCAGCCACACTCATTTGTCTGATTTCAAGCAGCCATGGAAGCCTGATTGACTACCTTATGTGAGATTCTGTTAATTTAATGCAAGGGTTTGTGCATCTGCAAGTGGAAACCCTTGTCACTCATTAATTTTAGGCAAGCAGCCTTCACTGTCTTCATAAATATAAATACTAGATGCAAGATATCTATTTGAAATAGTTCTCCCCAGACTCCCATAACACTTTCCCAAGACTGGATTGTTCTATGCGCTCGCATCTTGCCATCCTGTTGCCAGACGGTTACATCCAATTTCATGGAAAGACGTATCCACCTAAGTTCTGTCCGACTCAAGGGCAGACATATATGCACAAAACATGTAGATTTGCATCTGCACATGTGCTGTATGTAAAACCTCAACTTTTACATCTGTACGCAGAGATCTGTCCCAATTCAGGATCTCAGAGCCCATTGACCTCTCAGACAAAAGCCTCCTTTGGAAAATCTAAACGGATGTAAATGTGCATTATTAAGATGGTAAAACAAGTCTGAACTATTCTTACTAATTTGGAAATTGTCGCTGTTCCTAATTTGACTGACACTAATCCATTCACCCCCCTATAGAAGATCCAAGATAATTCCGTAACCAAGATGTCAAATCATGCTCACAGCAGGTTGCTCCGCATACATTAATGTGTTTCTACTTTAAAAATATGTTTGTCTTGGTTCAGCTAGAGATGCTACAACTGCATGTTAATCTGACTGTTGTTGAGCTGACTAGCCTTTCCCAGTTCCCCCTTGTTTTGCAGAGGATTTCTCCACAGTCTCTAGTTTTCAGAAATTGTTTTAATTAATCAATTTGTAACTATATCTTTCCAAAGTGCAGTCTTAGGCATTTGCAGTTCTCATTTGAGAACAGTTTTATTTTTCCGTTTTACCTTCTTCCTTGCTGAGGTACTCTTGCCAAACCTTCCACTTATGTCAAGGGAGGATTATCTTTGTTCCCCATCTTGTTTCTTTACCCATGTTAGTCTTCAGAACTCTCTTCACATAGTGGCTATATTGACCAACCCTCACACACCCATGATATCTGTCTGCTAACTTGTATTTGTACAGAATTCTTTACTCTCTGTCCACCCTCATAGCTGCAGTCTTTTGCCCCAACTCACACCTTACTATGGGGGTCATTCCGAGTTGTTCGCTCGCAAGCTGCTTTTAGCAGCTTTGCACACGCTAAGCCGCCGCCTACTGGGAGTGAATCTTAGCTTATTAAAATTGCGAACGAAAGATTAGCAGAATTGCGAATAGACACTTCTTAGCAGTTTCTGAGTAGCTCCAGACTTACTCGGCATCTGCGATCAGTTCAGTGCTTGTCGTTCTTGGTTTGACGTCACAAACACACCCAGCGTTCGCCCAGACACTCCTCCGTTTCTCCAGCCACTCCCGCATTTTTCCCAGAAACGGTAGTGTTTTTTCACACACTCCCATAAAACGGCCTGTTTCCGCCCAGAAACACCCACTTCCTGTCAATCACACTCCGATCACCAGAACGAAGAAAAAACCTTGTAATGCCGTGAGTAAAACTCCAAACTGCATAGCAAATTTACTTGGCGCAGTCGCAGTGCGGACATTGCGCATGCGCATTAGCGACTATTAGCTCCGTTGCAAGAAAAAAATAACGAGCGAACAACTCGGAATGACCCCCTATGTACATTCATGGACCCAAATGTATTGTGCTCTTTCACTGTCACAAGTACAAGGAAATATTGAGTCAATTCAGTCAGTGCTGATCTGATACTGCTTCCCTAGCAGTATGCAGTCCAATGTGTGCACAGGTCTTTGCCAGGAATCACCACAAAAGGTGGTTTGTCATCTTTTGTGGATTTACACCCTCCAGGAAAGCACCAGACGTGAAAGGTTTACGCCCTCCAGGAAAGCACCAGACGTGATCATCAGGGTTTGCAAGGCGTGAGATAACTAGAAGTTATGAGGCAGAAGTCAGTGAAATAGACTGGAACCTTGTAGCTCTGAGAGATTCTGGGAGGATGTCAGTATAAGCGCCTTGAGTCCTAATGGAGAAAGAGCCCTATCTAAATAAAATGATTATTATTATTATTAGAGTCTATAACACTGGGGCATGAGACACCACAATGTCCACAGGAGCAGTGGCAGACACAGTATGGTTAGAAATGCCCTGACAACTAAGGAAGCAAAGGATATTTCTTAATAGGTCTCAATAGTGCGAAGAACCTTTGGCTGGAACATAGGAAATAAACTATGGCAAATGCATAGGAACTACAGTGTAACGTTTCTCTCATGTGCGTGCATGAAGTTACCTGAAGTAAAGTTAACAATGCAGCCAGAAATAGAAGATCATAGTTTATTTAACGCACTTAGGACAGGAATCAGGGATGGTTAGACAATTGTTTTAAACGGAGCATTTACTGAAACAAGTATTTGAAATATGCAGATAATTTGCAAAGCAGAACTTCACCGATGATAAATAGCATCCGCTAAACAGTCTGTAAGAGCATTAGCTAAACAGTACTGGTTGTAGAGCAGCACAGGCACTATGGTGGTAGTGGAGTTATATTATAGACAATCAGAATACTTGTCAGGAACAGAATGGAAATATATTCCAAATAATCAGGATACTTAGCAATGTTGATTAAATATATTGCAGTTTAAACAAGGAGTTGGGAAAATAATGCATGTTTGATATTGCAGATGGGATCTTTGTAATAATAGCGGCTTGCAAGTATTACAAGTTTGCTAAGAGTTTTCCTATAGGAAGATGGGCCAGACAGTGCAGGTATGCTCAGGGTCTTGTAAGGAATTACAGACTGTATTAGGCAATTCAGATTACCGGATGTCAGAAGACAGAGCAGAAAGTCCTTGGAATTAATAATGCAGGATGTCCAAAAGTCTGAAGATTGATGACTGGAAGTGCAAACAAAGGGTAGGGTGATGTGCAAACTGCGCAATCTGGTCAGCCTTGGAGAACCAGTTACCCAATTAAGTGTCTCTCCCAAAACACCAGAATACAACTATGTAAAAAGGAGTGTGTAACAGTAATCGACAAGGCGCCTCAGATATAGGATGTATAAAATTAACGTGTACATTCCTTGTTGACGAATGACAATTCCTCCTTTGCAAAGAGATCCTCTAATAGTGATCAACAGCACATGTAGAGAGAACAGAATCTCATCATGTGTAGTAATAACATTTAATGATACATCACAGATCACAATAAAACAATTGACATACAGTGTTTGAAATAAAAATGAAGAGGTCCCCCTATGTTCGTGTGCAATGAAAAAGAGGGGAGCGTAATTACCAGAAGGTGTTGAGAACTGTTAAGAAAGCCTTGACAAAGACCCACGGCTTAAGGGTTGAAACGTGTTGGATGCCACAGGAGGGGGACCCCGCTGTCTCTTTGTGGGACTGGAGACTCTGGAGCTGCTTTGCCCGAAGGAAAATCCCAGATTACCCACCCGGGGGGACACCTGGTGACTGTTAACACACGTATTTTGAGAACTGCTTTCTTAACAGTTCTCAACACCTTCTGGTAATGATGCTCCCCTCTTTTCCATTGCACAGGAACATAGGGGGACCTCTTCATTTTTATTTCAAACACTGTATGTCAATTGTTTTATTGTGATCTGTGATGTATCATTAAATGTTATTACTACACATGATGAGATTCTGTTCTCTCTACATGTGCTGTTGATCACTATTGGAGGATCTCTTTGCAAAGGAGGAATTGTCATTTGTCAACAAGGAATGTACACGTGAATTTTATACATCCTATATCTGAGGCGCCTTGTCGATTACTGTTACACACTCCTTTTTACATTGATGACTGGAAGTATTTGGGATTAAATGAAGTCTGGGCTAAGGACACATAGATAGAAACTACCATTAGGAATTCTAACACTGAGGGCCAAATGTAATAGAGTGAGAGTTTCAGAAAATGAAAGATTTGGTAAGGTTTTTCAGTCTTTTTTTTAAAGTGGCAGTCACTTACACTGCAAAACGAGGTTGATCTTGATGTGTAAATAAGTGCCTCCAATTCAAACAATCCATTTTCCAAAGGTTAGCCAACGGAAGTTAAGTGACTGGGTACGCTTGTCAAGTTTGTTTTCAGTGGCCCACCTCTGCTGGGACAAATGTCCAGGTTAGCATAAAATGTAAGTACACAGGTTCTCCATCACTTTTATATTATGGCTTCCAAAACATCTATGTCCACACACACCAACACACACACACAGTATGGGAACTCCTACACTAAAAAGCTTTGTGCTCTAGCTACCTCTCCCGCTTAATCATGATTTAGGTTTCAGATGTGCTCTCTCTCTCTCTTTCCTGAACCGCTCTCACTAAGGGTAACGCCCCCATTTGGGCTGATTGGAGAATCACTGTTATTGCCCTCATAATGGAAGACTGACGACTTTGGCAATTTGTATGCCTGCTAGACACAGGGAAGCTCTGGACTCCTTACCTCGCTTGTAAAAAAATGGAAGATCTTGGCTCAACATTCTGGATACTGAAAAAATATTTTCTGTGCTGATTAAACAGTAAAGTATAGCAGCATATGCACTATAGGAAAATTCACTTATTTCCCATACAATTACATAGACAAAAAATTACATGTATAATTGCACATACCCTGTTAGCATGATTACATATACAGTAGAACATCACTCATAGTATGAATCTCCTGAAGGGTATCGTGGTCAGCCTTCTTCTTTCATGAAAATTCATAGAGGAAGCACAAACAATCCTTTTCAAAGCAGAATTATGCCTTCAGATAAGATCCAACAAAGAGATGACTAGACTGCAAGAAAAGAAGGGACGCAATAGTGCAGGCAACCAAATAAAAAATAAGATTTTACTAACCGGTAAATCTATTTCTCGTAGTCCGTAGTGGATGCTGGGGACTCCGTAAGGACCATGGGGAATAGACGGGCTCTGCAGGAGGCAGGGCACTTTAAGAAAGAATTAGGATACCGGTGTGCACTGGCTCCTCCCTCTATGTCCCTCCTCCAGACCTCAGTTAAGGAAACTGTGCCCGGAAGAGCTGACAGTACAAGGAAAGGATTTT
Source organism: Pseudophryne corroboree (assembly GCF_028390025.1). NCBI lineage: Eukaryota > Metazoa > Chordata > Amphibia > Anura > Myobatrachidae > Pseudophryne > Pseudophryne corroboree. Next base: position 401,261,511 of record NC_086444.1, on the reverse strand, counting down.
GGAATCCAGGGTAAGACTCATACCAGCCACACCAATCACACGTATAACTCGTGATAAACTTACCCAGTTAACAGTATGAACAACAACAGAGCATCAGATAACCCTGATGCAACCATAACATAACCCTTATTTAAGCAATAACTATATACAAGTATTGCAGAAGAAGTCTGCACTTGGGACGGGCGCCCAGCATCCACTACGGAGTACGAGAAATAGATTTACCGGTAAGTAAAATCTTATTTTCTCTAACGTCCTAGTGGATGCTGGGGACTCCGTAAGGACCATGGGGATTATACCAAAGCTCCCAAACGGGCGGGAGAGTGCGGATGACTCTGCAGCACCGAATGAGCAAACACAAGGTCCTCCTCAGCCAGGGTATCAAACTTGTAGAATTTTGCAAAAGTGTTTGAACCTGACCAAGTAGCCGCTCGGCAAAGCTGTAATGCCGAGACCCCTCGGGCAGCCGCCCTAGATGAGCCCACCTTCCTTGTGGAGTGGGCTTTTACTGATTTTGGAAGCGGCAATCCAGCCGCAGAATGAGCCTGCTGAATCGTGTTACAGATCCAGCGAGCAATAGTTTGCTTTGAAGCAGGAGCACCCAGCTTGTTGGATGCATACAGGATAAACAGCGACTCAGTTTTCCTGACTCTAGCCGTTCTGGCAACATAAATCTTCAAAGCCCTGACTACATCCAGTAACTCGGAATCCTCCAAGTCACGAGTAGCCACAGGCACCACAATAGGTTGGTTCATATGAAAAGATGACACCACTTTTGGCAGAAATTGCGGACGGGTCCGTAATTCTGCCCTGTCCATATGGAAAACCAGATAGGGGCTTTTATGTGACAAAGCCGCCAATTCTGACACAAGCCTAGCCGAAGCCAAGGCTAATAGCATGACCACCTTCCACGTGAGATATTTTAACTCCACGGTTTTAAGTGGCTCAAACCAGTGTGATTTCAGGAAACTCAACACCACGTTAAGATCCCAAGGTGCCACTGGAGGCACAAACGGGGGCTGAATATGCAGCACTCCCTTTACAAACGTGTGAACTTCAGGAAGAGAAGCCAGTTATTTTTGAAAGAAAATGGATAGGGCCGAAATCTGGACCTTAATGGACCCCAATTTTAGGCCCAAAGTCACTCCCGACTGTAGGAAGTGAAGGAAACGGCCCAGCTGGAATTCCTCTGTAGGGGCATTCCTGGCCTCACACCAAGCAACATATTTTCGCCATATACGGTGATAATGTTTAGCTGTCATGTCCTTCCTAGCCTTTATCAGCGTAGGAATAACCTCATCCGGAATGCCTTTTTCTGCTAGGATCCGGCGTTCAACCGCCATGCCGTCAAACGCAGCCGCGGTAAGTCTTGGAACAGACAGGGCCCCTGCTGTAACAGATCCTGTCTTAGAGGTAGAGGCCATGGGTCCTCTGTGAGCATTTCTTGTAGCTCTGGATACCAAGTCCTTCTTGGCCAATCCGGAACAATGAGTATTGTTCTCACTCCTCTTTTTCTTATGATTCTCAGTACCTTGGGTATGAGAGGAAGAGGAGGAAACACATAAACCGACTGGAACACCCACGGTGTCACTAGTGCGTCTACAGCTATCGCCTGAGGGTCTCTTGACCTGGCGCAATACCTCTGTAGCTTTTTGTTGAGGCGGGATGCCATCATGTCCACCTGTGGCAGTTCCCATCGCCTTGCAATCTACGTGAAGACTTCTTGATGAAGTCCCCACTCTCCCGGGTGGAGGTCGTGCCTGCTGAGGAAGTCTGCTTCTCAGTTGTCCACTCCCGGAATGAACACTGCTGACAGTGCTCGTACGTGATTCTCCGCCCAACAAAAAATTCTGGTGGCTTCCCCATCGCCACCCTGCTCCTTGTGCCGCCTTGGCGGTTTACATGAGCCACTGCGGTGATGTTGTCTGATTGAATCAGCACCGATTGGTTGCGAAGCAGGGTCTCCGCTTGACTTAGGGCGTTGTATATGGCCCTTAGTTCCAGGATATTGATGTGAAGGCAAGTCTCCTGACTTGACCACAGACCCTGGAAATTTCTTCCCTGTGTGACTGCCCCCCACCCTCAGAGGCTTGCATCCGTGGTCACCAGGACCCAGTCCTGAATGCCGAATCTGCGGCCCTCGAGAAGGTGAGCACTCTGCAGCCACCACAGAAGAGACACCCTGGCCCTGGGGGATAGGGTGATCAGCCGATGCATCTGTAGATGCGATCCGGACCACTTGTCCAACAGATCCCATTGAAAAGTCCTCGCATGGAACCTGCTGAAGGGAATGGCCTCGTATGACGCCACCATCTTTCCCAGTATTCGTGTGCAGTGATGCACCGACACCTGTTTTGGTTTTAAGAGGTCTCTGACCAGTGTCATGAGTACCTGAGCCTTCTCCGTCGGGAGAAAAACCTTCTTCTGGTCCGTGTCCAGAATCATGCCCAGGAAGGGCAGACGCGTCGTAGGAATCAGCTGCGACTTTGGAATATTCAGAATCCAGCCGTGCTGTTGTAACACTTCCCGAGAGCGTGCTAAGCTGATCAGCAACTGCTCTCTGGACCTCGCCTTTATGAGGAGATCGTCCAAGTATGGGATAATTGTGACTCCCTGCTTTCGCAGGAGCACCATCTTTTCTGCCATTACCTTGGTAAATATTCTCGGTGCCGTGGACAGACCAAACGGCAACGTCTGGAATTGGTAATGACAATCCTGTACCACAAATCTGAGGTACTCCTGATGAGGTGGATAAATGGGGACATGAAGGTAAGCATCCTTTATGTCCAGAGACACCATAAAATCCCCCTCCTCCAGGCTTGCGATGACCGCTCTGAGCGATTCCATCTTGAACTTGAACCGTTTCAGGTATATGTTAAGGGATTTTAAATTCAATATGGGTCTGACCGAACCGTCCGGTTTCGGTACCACAAACATTGTCGAATAGTAACCCCTTCCCTGTTGAAGGAGGGGAACCTTTACCACCACCTGCTGGAGATACAATTTGTGAATCGCTGCTAACACTATTTTCCTCTCTATGGGGGAAGCTGGCAGGGCCGATTTGAGGTAACAGTGAGGGGGCATCACTTCGAATTCCAGCTTGTATCCCTGAGACACAATCTCTATAGCCCAGGGATCCACCTGTGAGTGAACCCACTTGTGGCTGAAATTTCGGAGACGCGCCCCCACCGGGCCTGGCTCCGCCTGTGGAGCCCCAGCGTCATGCGGTGGATTTAGTGGAAGCCGGGGAGGACTTCTGTTGCTGGGAACTAGCTGTATTGTGCAGCTTCTTTCCTCTACCCCTGCCTCTGGCAAGAAAGGACGCACCTCGGACTTTCTTGCCTTTTTGTGATCGAACGGACTGCATTTGGTAATACGGTGCTTTCTTAGGTTGTGAGGGAATATATGGCAAAAAATTTGACTTTCCAGCCGTAGCTGTGGAGACCAGATCCGAGAGATCGTCCCCAAACAATTCCTCACCCTTATAAGGTAAAACCTCCATGTGCCTTTTCGAGTCGGCATCGCCTGTCCATTGCCGAGTCCACAGGACCCTTCTGGCAGAAATCGACATAGCATTTATTCTAGAGCCCAGTAGGCTAATGTCTCTTTGGGCATCTCTCATATATAGGACAGCGTCTTTTATATGCCCCAGGGTCAGTATTATAGTATCCTTGTCCAAGGTATCAAGTTCCTCAGATAAGGTATCTGTCCATGCTGCTACAGCACTACACATGCAGGCCGACGCAATTGCCGGCCTTAGCAGGGTACCTGAATGTGTATAAATGGATTTCAGGATACCCTCCTGCTTTCAATCTGCAGCATCTTTTAGGGTGGCCGTATCCTGTGACGGCAGGGCTGCCCTCTTAGATAAGCGTGTTAAAGCATTGTCTACCCTAGGGGAGGATTCCCAGCGTAACCTGTCCGTTGGCGGGAAAGGATACGCCATAATCATCCGTTTGGAAATCTGCAGTTTCCTATCTGGAGATTCCCAAGCCTTTTCACATAACTCATTTAACTCCTGTGAAGGGGGAAAGGTCACCTCTTGCCTTTTTTCCCCATACATATAAACCCTCTTGTCAGGGACTGGGGTTTCCTCTGTGATGTGTAACACATCTTTCATTGCTATAATCATGTAGTGGATGGCTTTAGCCATTTTAGGCTGCAACTTTGCATCATTGCCATCGACACTGGAGTCCGAATCCGTGTCGATATCTGTGTCAACAATCTGGGATAGTGGGCGCTTCTGAGACCCTGACGGCCTCTGCGCTGTAGGATCAGGCATGGGTTGAGACCCTGACTGTCCCAAGGCTTCAGCTTTATCCAACCTTTTATGCAAGGAATTAACATTATCATTTAAAACCTTCCACATATCCATCCAATCGGGTGTCGGCGCCGTCGGTGGCGACCCCACATTCATTTGTACCCGCTCTGTTTCCACATAGCCTTCCTCGTCAAACATGCCGACACAAGCGTACCGACACACCATACACACAGGGGATGCTCTATATGAAGACAGTTCCCCCACAAGGCCCTTTGGAGAGACAGAGACAGAGAGAGAGAGTATGCCAGCACACACCCCAGCGCTATATGACCCAGGAATTACACAGTAACTTAGTGTTAACCCAGTAGCTGCTGTATATATTGTTTTTACGCCAAATTTATGTCGTCCCCCCCCCCCTCTCTTTTTCCCCCTCTTCTATCGTGCTTCTGTAGGGGAGAGCCTGGGGAGCTTCCTCTCAGCTGAGCTGTGGAGAGAAAATGGCGCTGGTGAGTGCTGAGGAAGAAGCCCCGCCCCCTCAGCGGCGGGCTTCTGTCCCGCGTTTTGTGCAAAAATAATGGCGGGGGCTCATGCATATATATAGTGCCCAACTGTATATAAGCTGCTTTTGCCAAGAGGTACCTAATTGCTGCCCAGGGCGCCCCCCCTGCACCCTGCACCCTACAGTGACCGGAGTGTGTGGGTTTAGTGTGGGAGCAATGGCGCACAGTTGCAGTGCTGTGCGCTACCTCATATGAAGACTGGAGTCTTCTGCCGCCGATTTCGAAGTCTTCTTGCTTCTCACGCCAGCTTCTGTCTACTGGCTCTGCGAGGGGGACGGCGGCACGGCTCCAGGATCGGACGACCAAGGGTGCGTTCCTGTGTACGATCCCTCTGGAGCTAATGGTGTCCAGTAGCCTAAGAAGCAGGACCTATCTTCTAGTCAGTAGGGCTGCTTCTCTCCCCTCAGTCCCACGTAGCAGAGAGTCTGTTGCCAGCAGATCTCTCTGAAAATAAAAAATCCTAACAAAATACTTTCTTTTCTAGCAAGCCCAGGAGAGCTCACTAAGGTGCACCCAGCTCGTCCGGGCACAGATTCAAACTGAGGTCTGGAGGAGGGACATAGAGGGAGGAGCCAGTGCACACCGGTATCCTAATTCTTTCTTAAAGTGCCCTGTCTCCTGCGGAGCCCGTCTGTTCCCCGTGGTCCTTACGGAGTCCCCAGCATCCACTAGTACGTTAGAGAAAGAATGGCTTTTTTTAATGGTTTACAATTTGCACTCACAAGCATCCAAATAATAAAGCATGTAGTAAATAGCTGGTGCATGGCAACACATCAAATCATGTTGATCTCTTGATAACTTCTCAAATCGAATTGATAAGAACACTGGAAAATAGAATGAACACAATAGTGCGGACACCCACTTATAGGGAAAAATATTTAATTAAAAATTAGATGCACTCACAAACATTCATAAATCAAAAAACATGTCACAATTGACTGGTAACAGAGGTCCACATATACTCATCGGATAATGGAGGTCATTCCGAGTTGATCGCTAGCTGCCGTTGTTCGCAGCGCAGCGTTCAAGGCTAAAAATCTGCATTTTTACGCATGCGTATGCACCGCAATGCGCACGCGCGACGTACGGGTACAAATTCCTTTGTGGTTTTGCACAGGTTCTAGCGAAGCTTTCAGTCGCACGGCAGAACGCAGGAAGGTTGACATGAACTGGGCGTTTCTGGGTGGCAACCGACCGTTTTATGGAAGTGCTTAGAAAAACGCAGGCGTGTCGGGGAAAACGCAGGTGTGGCTGGTCGAACGATGGGCGGGTGTGTGACGTCCAAAGCAGTCCCTCCGTCGTTAGAAACAATGCACATGAAGAGTAACTACAGGGCTGGTCTTGTTTTGCACTAAATGATTGTGCAGCCGCTCTGCTACACAGACGTTTGCACTTCTGCAAAGCGAAAATACACTCCCCGGTGGGCGGTGACAATGCATTTGCACAGCTGCTAAAAGTAGCTAGCGAGCGATCAACTCGGAATGACCCCCAATATACACTGCCTTGCTAAAGTATTCACCCCCCTTTGCATTTTTCATGTTTTGTTGCCAAACAACCTGGAATTTAAATGGATAGTTTGAAGGTTTGCATCATTTCATTCACAGAACATGGCTACAACTTTGAAGATGTTTTTTTTTTATTGTGAAGAGAACAACAAATAGGACAAAATAACACAAAACTTCAGCGTGCATAACTATTCACCCCCCTAAAGTCAGTAGTTTGTAGAGCCACCTTTTGAGGCAATTATAGCTGCAAGTCGCTTTGTATAAGTCTCTGAGCTTGTCACATATTGCCACTGGGATTTTTGTCCATTCTTCAAAGCAAAACTGGTCCAGCTCCTTCATGTTGGTTAGTTTCCACTTGTGAACAGCAATCTTCAAGTCTGACCACAGATTCTCAATTGGATTGAGATCTGGGCTTTGACTAGGCCATTCCAACACATTTAAATGTTTCCCCTTAAACCACTCGAGTGTTGCTTTAGCAGTATGCTCCGGGTCATTGTCCTGCTGGAAAGTGAACCTCCGTCCCAGTCTCAAATCACAGGCAGACTGAAACAGGTCTGAAACAGGTTTTTGCTCAAGAATATCCCTGTATTTAGCAACATCCATCTTTCCCTCGACTCGAAACAGTGTCCCAGTCCCTGCTGCTGAAAAACATCCCCACAGCATGATGCTGCCAGCACCATGGGGTGATGGGATGTGTTGAGTTTGTATATAGTGTGGCAGATGCTCAATTAGCTTAGTGATATCATTCAGGTGCTTGAAAGGGAGAGGTGTTTCTAATCAAGAAAAAAAGGCATTTGGTTTCTCCCATCAACCTGAATGATAACCGTAACCAGATTTAAATCCCACACAATATTAGAATTCAGACTGAAACAGGTTTTTGCTCAAGAATATCCCTGTATTTAGCAACATCCATCTTTCCGTCGACTCGAAACAGTTTCCCAGTCCCTGCTGCTGAAAAACATCCCCACATCATGATGCTGCCAGCGCCATGGTGTTCTTGGGGTGATGGGATGTGTTGAGTTTGTATATAGTGTGGCAGATGCTCAATTAGCTTAGTGATATCATTCAGGTGCTTGAAAGGAATGGGTGTTTCTAAGCAAGAAAAAAAGGCATTTGGTTTTACCCAGCACCCTGAATGAGAACAGTAACCAGATTTAAATCCCACACAATATTAGAATTCAGAGATCTCGGTTACATATATTTGCGCAAATGCATGAATAAGCCCCAAAGCCGCATCAAGGCGTCTCTGTATATTTGGGGGTCCCTAGCGCTATATCTAGGTGCAGGGTGTGGCACCCCAAAACACCAGCATAAGCCAGAAAGCCCAGGGCAGCATACCAGTGAAAAAACTATAGTGTTAATAAATTAGTGTTAGGCAGCTGAAGCTATAAAGAAGGTGATACAAAAATTAGATGTAATTAAAATGGAGAAATAGTGTTGAAGAAATTGGTATGTGAAAAGTGTTAATAGAATGTAAAAGTATGCCACACTAAAGCCATCCAGCTCAACCAGTCCAGAGGCACCACACCCCACACCTCAATCTGGGTCTATGATTAACCAGCAAGGAGCCACATGATAATGGCCTCTTACTTAAATATATCTAAGCTAAGAGCTACCTACTTTGGAGCAACTCCATAATGCTCCATATGGCATGTCAGGGCCTGCACCTTCTCCTAATGCAGGAACCTCTCTGCCTCTCACAACAGACATATATAGTGTGGCAGATGCTCCATTAGCTTAGTGATATGTGTTGGGTTTGTGCCAGATATAGCGTTTTCCTTGGTGGCCAAAAAGCAAAATTTTAGTCTCATCTGACCAGAGTACCTTCCTCCATACATTTGGGGAGTCATTAACATGCCTTTTTGCAAACTCAAAACGTGCCTTCTTATTTTTAACACTAAGTAATGGCTTTTTTTCTGGCCACTCTTCTATACAGCACCGCTCTATGGCGTGTATGGCTTATTGTGGTCACATGCGCAGATACATCAGTCTCTGCTGTGGAACTCTGCAGCTCCTTCAGTGTTACCTTTAGTCTCTGTGCTGCCTCTCTGATTAATGCCCTCCTTGCACGCTCTGTGAGATTTGGTGGCCAGCCCTCTCTTTGCAGGTTTATTGTAGTACTATGTTCTTTCCATTTGAAGATGATGGATTTGATGGTGCTCCGGGGGATCATCAAAGATTTGGATATTTTTTTATAACCCAACCCTTACTTGTACTTCTCAACAACTTTGTTCCTGACTTGTTTGGAGAGCTCCTTGGTCTTCATGCCTCTTGCTTAGTGGTTTTGCAGCCCCTGGGGCCTTTCAGAGAAGGTGTGTTTATACTGACAGATCATATGACACTTATATTGCACACAGGTGGACTTCATTTCACTAATTATGTGACTTCTGAAGGTAATTGGTTGCACCAGAACTTTTGAGGGGCTTCATAGCAAAGGGGGTGAATACATATGCACATGCCAATTTTCATTAAAAAAAATTATATAAATTTTTCTCATTTCATGTCACCAACTTAGACTATTTTGTGCAGATCCATCACATAAAATTCAGATTAAAATAAATAAATTACAGGTTGTAATGTAACAAAATAGGAAAAAAGCCAAGGGGGGTGAATATTTTAGCAAAGCACTGTAGTTCCAAGGGTCCCACAGAGTTCCGGATACTCAATAGTCCACCACAAGATAAGTCCAGATAAGGTTCCTCTGTTATAATAACACATAACCTACCACACTTCAGGAGTAATTTGTCTTATCACCTCACGGGTGTGAGCTCATAGGGGAATGTCTGCTATGGTGGATGCAGGCTGGTGCGTTGACGACCCTACGGATTTCGTCCACTTGCTCGACTTCATGGATACAGTTCAAGAGAAAAATTCAATGCGTTTTCCAGCAAGTGGATGAAATATATAGATACTGAAAAGGATAAGGTTTTGGGATAAGCGCGCTGGACTTATACCATGTACCGGAATTATATTAGATCTTAAATTGATAAAATACTTAATGTATAGAGTATATAGAGCAATTTGAGGAACCTGTGGTGCTCCCTATAGTTGTGTATATAATCGAAAGGAAGGAAGAAAAATAAAACTTTTTGGGGGGGCACTTTTAGTTATAATTAAAACCTAACTTTTATTAAAGAAAACAAAAAACGCACATCTACAAACAAACATTCCGGAAATTATTTAAAATGTATAGAACAGTATATAACGAGCTTACCTAGGCCTAGTTTGAACAATTAAGTATCTGTTCCCCTTAAAATATTTATTGTAATGCCCACCAATTGGTCTAGTCTCTTGATAAGCAGGAATATCCAACAATTTGTTTCCTTTATATAGAATAGATTGAAGATGTGTGTCTGTTATTTAGCTCTAACAAGGAATTCCTAGAGTGTAAGTCATCTGTTGGTGAATTATTAAACTGTTGCACTTATATATAAAGAACTCTTGCTGTTTCTATTTACTGTAACAATTTCATTAGCAACATTGTCCTAAACTGCAGATGCGTCACCGAGTGTGGTGACATCCGGTGTGCACCCTTGCAATCCCAGCGCTCATTGCAAATAAAAGGGGCGTGGCTTCACAGGATCGTCACTCCGGGGGCGTGCCCAGCATCTTCGGAGATGCTGGGCTGTACTGGGCTGCCCCCGAAGACTGTCTCCTAGCGCTGTCGGCTCCACTTCTGTGACAGGAGCTTGGTGCTGTAGCAGACTTTCACACTACAGCACCTTGCTCCTGTCACTGTGGAGGAGCCCGCAGTGTGGTGTCACCCCTTCCAGGTTTCACACCCGGATGCAAGCTGCACACCCTGCACCCGCCTTGTGACAGCACTGCTAAACTGTAATCAACAGATACATTGTTCTTCCTACTGAAATATATATCTAGATAGTGCATGAACACAGCAGCAGTAAATCTGTTACTCTTTTACAATTTGTCATGCAGTGCAATACTATTTGAACCCTACCTGAATGAATGGTGTGTTTTTATATACTAAAATCCATTACTCAGTAAAATTAGTTAGCATTTTCATTTCACCTGTAAAATAAAGGGAAATGAAAAATAGTTTAGTCATTATCCGCAGGAAGGTGATTGGGAACATAATGTATGTTTAATCCATTCTGCAATTTTACATATTACCACTGTATATGCAAGAAGCTGATGTGCAACATCTGTTTGCTGTGATTATATTACTTTGCATATTTGAAACCTGCTTGGGTAAGAGTCTGAAAGGGGTTCGGTATATATTGTAGACCTTTATTAGTGTTCATTATAGCACTATGCACCTTTTAAAACACGTGCAGTTTTCTCTTTCCTGCCTGGGGTGTCGCTCTCTGCTCTGGTACTTCTCAGAACACTCTGCTCTGTATCGCAGCACTAAAATACGCACCAGAAAGTGCTGAGAAGCACCAGAGTAGAGAGCGACACCACAAGCAGGAAAGAGGAACTGCACGTGTTTTGAAAGGTGCAGGGTGCTAGAATGAACACTACCTTTATAATGTTGACATGGTCGTAATGTTGACGTGCCTGGTATGTTGACATTGACCACGTCCGCATTCATCATGCTGATGAAATGTCAACAAAACATTCCTGGTGGTCTAGCAGTGACTTGCAAAGTCCATTGGTCCGGCGGATCCAGCTGTGTCTTTTGAGTCTGGCATCTGTACGCCCCACCCCCAGTGCATAAGCTGCTACAGCCTAACCCTAGCCCTTTGGTTCATCTGGAATTGTATTATAAACAAGTTGACATTCTGCAGATATTTATATGTTCGGTTTTGTCATTTTCAACATAACCATGTAAATGTTGACATAATGACTGAATCCTGTCTGAATGAATTTTAGATGATCCTTGTAGTACATAACATATTTGCAGTCTCTCCAACACCCTACATACATGAAACAAATCTACCCTCGCAACAGAGATAATAAGATAATAGATCATTTCTCTAACGTCCTAGTGGATGCTGGGGACTCCGTAAGGACCATGGGGAATAGACGGGCTCCGCAGGAGACATGGGCACTTTAAGAAAGAATTTAGATTCTGGTGTGCTCTGGCTCCTCCCTCTATATCCCTCCTCCAGACCTCAGTTTGAATCTGTGCCCGGACGAGCTGGGTGCTGTTTAGTGAGCTCTCCTGAGCTTGCTATAAGAAAGTATTTTGTTGGGTTTTTTTATTTTCAGGGAGCTCTGCTGGCAACAGACTCCCTGCATCGTGGGACTGAGGGGAGAGAAGCAGCCCTACTCTCTGCAGATAGGTCCTGCTTCTTAGTGTACTGGACACCATTAGCTCCAGAGGGATTGTACACAGGATCTCACCCTCGTCGTCCGATCCCGGAGCCGCGCCGCCGTCCCCCTCGCAGAGCCGGAAGACACAAGCCGGGTGAAAGAAGCAAGAAGACTTCGAAATCGGCGGCAGAAGACTCCAGTCTTCACTGAGGTAGCGCACAGCACTGCAGCTGTGCGCCATTGCTCCCACACTACACCCACATACTCCGGTCACTGTAAGGGTGCAGGGCGCAGGGGGGGGCGCCCTGGGCAGCAATTAAGAGACCTCTTTGGCAAAAGTTTGCATATATACAGCAGTGTTCGCAAAAACTCGCTATGGCGCGTATTTTACGCGATATTGGTGCCCGGTGACTCACTTTTTCAAAGTGGGTGGTTCCCCGGGGACGCGCTCCGCCTGGATTGGCTACAGGTTTAATAATTGATGTCTCCCTTGCCCAGCTGCAGAGAGGACTTTACAAGTGGAGGAGGAGCTGCCGGGCAAGGCAGACGTTGATTAAACTTATAGCCAATCCCACAGGACGCGTCCCCACTGACCCCCACCCATTCTGAAAAAGTATATGTGCCGTCAGCAGGGAGCCGCGATCAGGAGCGTTAACTTCCGCCTGCCCACTAGTCCCTCCCGCGCGAACAGCACCTGCAGCCGATGCCAGAGCCGCTGGAATCCCGATACCGTGGGCCGCATCCCCCGCACCAGACACACTGCAAACATCCCTTCTAGCGGTGCTGAAGCGGTGGCTGCAGTTCGGAGAGACTGCGCAGAGGGACCCACCACTGGGCGGAATCTGCTGTGCCCAGGTTGTGGGGTATTCTTTGTGAGCGGTCACACGTACGGCTGGCCCTGCATGAGTGGGGAGCCAAGCAGGAGCTGCCGGGTGTCCCAGGGGGACATGGGCAGCTCTTCCCGCCAGACATACGTACTGATCCTACAGCTTGTGAATTGATGTGTGCCCGGGAGCCAGGGCTAGCAGTACCAGGACAACGCTGAACTGCTGGGTGCTGGACACAGGTAACTTACAGCCCGGGGACCGTACCCTGCCTGTTACTGCCCATGCAGTCATTGTGTGACAAACTACCACTGTGTGTGTGTGTGTGTGTGTGTGTGTGTGTGTGTGTGTGTGTGTGTGTGTGTGTTATTTCTTGTACCTACCCAGTGTATGACACCCTGTACTGTATGTGTGACACACTGTACCCCCCTATACTCCCATGTGTGACAGTGTACACCCCCTTCCCCTGTGTGACACCCTGTACCCCTCTGTGTATGTGACACCTTGAACCCCCACCCAGTGTATGACACCCTGCACTGTACCCCCTACCCTGTGTATGTGTAACACAATGTACACACCCTTCCCACTGTGCGTGACACCCTGCACCCATTACCCCGTGTGTGTGTGTGTGTGTGTGTGTGTGTGTGTGTGTGTGTGTTGGTGTGTGTGTGTTTGTACTCCTCTACCCATATGTGTATGGCACTCTGTACCCCTTACCCCTGTGTCACACTCTGTACACCCTATCCTTCTGTGTGTTTATGCCACCTTGTACGCACACGCTACCCGTTTCTGTGTTACGCTGTACTCCCACTCTATCCTTGGGTTTTTGTCACCCTCTACCTCCCCTCTCTGTATAAAGGTGACCCTTTACAAAATTTTGCTATGGGGCTCCCAAAGTTCTAGTTATGCCCCTGCCGATATCCCGTGGCCTCAGCGCCGCTCCACAGTTCTCCACAGACCGTTCTGCTGTGCTATCGGCAGAGGGGAGCTGGCCACCTGAGAGCACTGCCCCCTGGATTGGTGAACCAGACAGGCCGATGCCTCACCTCGCGGGGACCTCCAACAGAGGCCAGGACCGCCAGAGGCTGGCATCCACAAGGTGACGGGCCGCTGCAGGCAGGACATAGTTGCAATAAGAACGGAGAAGGGGAAGCAGAGAAAGTACACAGAAGGCAGTGTGTCGCTGTAGTGGCAGGGTAGTAGTGATTGCGGTGTGTGGCAGTAGTGAGGGCGCAGTGATTGCAGTGTGTGGCAGTAGAGAGAGCGCAGTGATTGGAGTGTGTGGCAGTAGTGAGAGCGCAGTGATTGCAGTGTGTGGCAGTAGTGAGAGCGCAGTGATTGCAGTGTGTGGCAGTAGTGAGAGCGCAGTGATTACAGTGTGTGGCAGTAGTGGGGGTGCAGGGATTATAGTGTGTCTTTAGTAAGGGTGCAGTGATTGCAGTGAGGGCGCAGTGATCGCAGTGTGTGGCAGTAGTGGGGGTGCAGTGATTATAGTGTGTGTCTTTAGTAAGGGTGCAGTGATTGCAGTGTGCGGCTGTAGTGAGAGCGGTGAGCTAGGATCACAGGATTTTTTTAAGTGTTATTACACTTACAGCATTGAACACTACTTGCCCCTGCTGCTATCTATCCTTTCCTCCTCCTTACCCCCAGTATTGACTGCCCCTAACCCCCGTCTTGCCCCCCCAGTACTACCCCAACTGCTATCTACCTTTAGCCCCTCACTACCCCCAGCACTGCCTGCCCCTATCCCCTTCCTTGCCCCTCAGCACTATCCCAACTGCTGTCTGCACTTACCCCTCTCTACCCCCAGCACTTCCTGCCCTTACCCCTTCTACCCCTAGCTCTACCCTAACTTCTCCCTGCCTCTACCTCCAGCTCTAACCAGCTTCCCCCTGCTTCTACCCCCATAATACGTGATAGGACCCCGAAACAGTGGAGTAGGACCCCAATTTTTTAACGTAATGGGTCCCTGGGACCCACAATTTTTTTCGCTTGGCGCGATCACTGTATACAGTTGGGCACTGTATATATGTATAAGCCCCCGCCAAAAATTGTACATGAAAGCGGGACAGAAGCCCGCCGTCGAGGGGGCGGGGCTTCTTCCTCAGCACTCACCAGCGCCATGTTTTTTCTCCACAGCACCGCTGAGAGGAAGCTCCCCAGCCTCTCCCCTGCAGTTACACGGTAGAAGAGGGTAAAAAGAGAGGGGGGGGGGCACATAATTAGGCGCAAAAATCAATATAAACAGCAGCTACTGGGTTAACATTAAGTTACTGTGTTATTCCTGGGTTAATAGCGCTGGGGTGTGTGCTGGCATACTCTCTCTCTGTCTCTCCAAAGGGCCTTATGGGGGAATTGTCTTCAGATGAGCATTCCCTGAGTGTGTGGTGTGTCGGTACGTGTGTGTCGACATGTCTGAGGTAAAAGGCTCCCCTAAGGAGGAGATGGAGCAGATATGTGCGTGAGAGGGTGTTTCCGTCGACAACGCCGACACCTGTTTGGATATGTGTAATTAAGTGCTAAGGTGAATTTATTGCACAAAAGATTAGAGAACAGACAGGGAATCTACCCATGTCTGTCCCTATGTCGCAGAGACCTTCAAAGTCAGTCAATGATCACTATCCAATATAATAGACACTGATATCGACACGGAGTCTGACTCCAGTGTCGACTACGATAATGCAAAGTTACAGCCAAAATGGCAGAAAAGTATTCAATATATGATTATTGTAATAAAAGATGTTTTGCATATCACTGATGACTCATCTGTCCCTGACACAAGGGTACACATGTTTAAGGGGAAGAAAGCTGAGGTAAATTTCCCTCCTCTCATGATGAAAAAGAGCGGGAATCTCCAGACAAGAGACTGCAGTTTCCCACAAAGAATTCTCAGGGAGTATCCTTTCCCTGCTAGGGCCAGGATACGATGGGAATCTTCCCCTAGTGTTTCACGTTTGTCCAAAAGGTAGCCCTGACGTAACCGCTATCCTCAGGGATCCTGCAGATAGCGTGCACATTCTGGTACACTACTCAGACCGGCGATTGTGTCGGCATGGGTTTATAGCGCTGGGGCAGCGTGGACAGGTACCTTATCAGCAGAGATTGAGACCCTAGTATGTGTATATATATATGTATATATAGAGATACATATATTAAAGATGCTGTCTTAAGAGATATATATATATATATATATATATATATATAAAACATGCCCAAAGTGACATGAGTCTACTGGGTCCTAGAGTCAAAGCTATGTCGATTTCTGCTTGACGTGTCCTGTAGAATATGCAATGGACAGATGATGCCGACTTAAGAGGCATATGGAAGGCTGAGGATTGTGTGGAGAAGGGTTCTCGGACCTGGTCTCCACAGCTATAGCTGGTAATTCTGATATTTTGCCTTATATTCCTGCACAGCCTAGGAAAGCACGACATTGTCAAATGCAGCCTTTCGAACAAAGAAACAAGAAAGTCCGAGGTGCGTCCTTTCTTGCCAGAGGCAGGGGCAGAGGAAAGAAGCTGCACAACACAGCTAGTTCCCAGGAACAGAAGTCCTCCCCGGCCTCTACAAAATCCACCGCATGTCGCTGGGGCTCCACAGGCGGAGCTAGGCCCGGTGGGGGCACGCCTTCGTAAGTTCAGCCACAAGTGGGTTCACTGCCGGCTTCCCCCCACGAGAGGGAAACAGTGTTAACTGCAATTCACAAATTGTATCTTCAACAGGTGGTGGTCAAGGTTCCCCTCCTTCAACAAGGAGGGGGTTATTATTCGACCATGTTGTAGTCCCGAAACCGGACGGTTCGGTCAGACCCATATTGAATTTAAAATCCCTGAACATATACCTGAAAAGGTTCAAGTTCAAGATGGAATCGCTAAGAGCGGTCATTGCAAGCCTGAAAGGGGGAGATTTTATGGTGACTCTGGACATAAAGGATGCATACCTTCATGTCCCCATTTATCCACCTCATCAGGCGTACCTCAGAATTGCGGTACGGGATTGTCATTACCAATTTCAGACGTTGCCGTTTGGTCTCTCCACGGCCCCGAGAATATTCACCAAGGTAATGGCGGAAATGATGGTGCTCCTGCGGAAGCAAGGTGTCACTATTATCCCGTACTTGGACGATCTCCTCATAAAAGCGAGATCAAGAGAGCAGTTGCTGAACAGCGTATCACTTTCTCTGGAAGTGTAACGGCAACATGGCTGGATTCTATATATTCCAAAGTCGCAGTTGGTTCCTACAGCTCATCTGCCTCTCCTAGGCATGATCCTAGACACAGACCAGAAAAGGGTTTATCTCCCGATACAGAGAGCTCAGGAGCTCATGACACTGGTCAGGAATCTTTTAAAACCAAAACAGGTGTCAGTGCATCACTGCACTCGAGTCCCGGGAAGGATGGTGGCATCATACGAGGCCATTCCCTTCGGCAGGTTCCGTGCGAGGACCTTCCAATGGGACTTAATGGACAAGTGGTCCGAATCACATCTTCAGATGCATCGGTTAATCACCCTATCCCCCAGGGCCAGGGTGTCTCTCCTGTGGTGGCTGCAGAGTGCTCACCTTCTCGAAGGTCGCAGATTCGGCATTCAGGACTGTGTCCTGGTGACCACTGATGCAAGCCTCCGAGGGTGGGGGGCAGTCACACAGGGAAGAAATTTCCAAGGGCTGTGGTCAAGTCAGGAGACTTGCCTTCACATCAACATCCTGGAACTAAGGGCCATATACAACGCCCTACGTCAAGCAGAGTCCCTGCTTCGCGACCAACCGGTTCTGATTCAGTCAGACCACATCACCGCAGTGGCTCATGTAAACCGCCAAGGCGGCAAAGGGGCAGGGTGGCGATGGTAGAAGCCACCAGAATTCTTCGCTGGGCGGAGAATCACGTAAGCGCACTGTCAGCAGTGTTCATTCCGGGAGTGGACAACTGGGAAGCAGACTTCCTCAGCAGGCACGACCTCCACCCAGGAGAGTGGGGACTTCATCAAGAAGTCTTCACGCAGATTGCAAGTTGGTGGGAACTGCCACAGGTGGACATGATGGCATCCCGTCTCAACAAAAAGCTGCAGAGATATTGCGCCAGGTCAAGAGACCCTCAGGCGATAGCTGTGGACGCATTGGTGACACCGTGGGTGTTCCAGTCGGTCTATGTATTTCCTCCTCTTCCTCTCATACCCAAGGTGCTGAGAATCATAAGAAAAAGAGGAGTGAGAACAATACTCATTGTTCCGGATTGGCCAAGAAGGACTTGGTATCCAGATCTGCAAGAAATGCTCACAGAGGACCCGTGGCCTCTGCCTCTAAGACGGGACTTGTGCAACAGTGGCCCTGTCTGTTCCAAGACTTACCGCGGCTGCGTTTGACGGCATGGCGGTTGAATGCCGGATCCTAACAGAAAAAGGCATTCCGGATGAGGTCATTCCTACGCTGATAGAGGCTAGGAAGGATGTGACAGCTCAACAATATCACCGTATATGGTGAAAATATGTGGCTTGGTGTGAGGCCAGGAATGCCCCTACGGAGGAATTCCAGCTGGGCCGTTTCCTTCACTTCCTACAGTCGGGAGTGACTTTGGGCCTTAAATTGGGTTCCATTAAGGTTCAGATTTTGGCCTTATCCATTTTCTTTCAAAAAGAACTGGCTTCTCTGCCTGAAGTTCAGACGTTTGTAAAGGGAGTGCTGCATATTCAGCCTCCTTTTGTGCCTCCAGTGGCACCTTAGGATCTTAACGTGGTGTTGAGTTTCCTGAAATCACACTGGTTTGAACCACTCAGAACGGTGGAAGTAAAATATCTCACGTGGAAGGTGGTCATGCTATTAGCCTTGGCTTCGGCTAGGCGTATGTCAGAATTGGCGGCTTTGTCACATAAAAGCCCTTATCTGGTTTTCCATGCGGATAGAGCAGAATTGCGGACCCGCCCACAATTTCTGCCGAAAGTGGTTTCATCCTTTCATATAAAACAACCTATTGTGGTGCCTGTGGCTACTACTGACATGGAGGATTCCGAGTCACTGGATGTGGTCAGGGCTTTGAAGGTTTATGTAGCCAGAAAGGCTAAGGTCAGGAAAACAGAATCTTTGTTTATCCTGTATCCTTCCAACAAACTTGGGGCGCCTGCTTCAAAGCAAACTATTGCTCGCTGGATCTGTAACACGATTCAGCAGGCTCATTCTGCGGCTGGGTTGCCGCTGCCTGAATCAGTTAAGGCCCATTCCACAAGGTAGGTGGGCTCTTCTTGGGCGGCTGCCCGAGGGGTCTCGGCATTACAGCTTTGCCGAGCGGCTACTTGGTCAGGTTCAAACACCTTTGCAAAGTTCTACAAGTTTGATACCCTGGCTGAGGAGGACCTTGTGTTTGCTCATTCGGTGCTGCAGAGTCATCCGCACTCTCCCGCCCGTTTGGGAGCTTTGGTATAATCCCCATGGTCCTTACGGAGTCCCCAGCATCCACTAGGACGTTAGAGAAAATAAGATTTTACTTACCGGTAAATCTATTTCTCGTAGTCCGTAGTGGATGCTGGGCGCCCGTCCCAAGTGCGGACTTCTTCTGCAATGCTTGTATATAGTTATTGCTTAAATAAGGGTTATGTTATAGTTGCATCAGGGTTTATCTGATGCTCTGTGATTGTTCATACTGTTAACTGGGTAAAGTTATCACAAGTTATACGGTGTGGCTGGTATGAGTCTTGGATTCCCAAAATCCTTTCCTTGTACTGTCAGCTCTTCCGGGCACAGTTTCTCTAACTGAGGTCTGGAGGAGGGACATAGAGGGAGGAGCCAGAGCACACCAGAATCTAAATTCTTTCTTAAAGTGCTCATGTCTCCTGCGGAGCCCGTCTATTCCCCATGGTCCTTACGGAGTCCCCAGCATCCACTACGGACTGCGAGAAATAGATTTACCGGTAAGTAAAATCTTATTATATGTATGCAATTCTTTCCTTATGTCATTTTATGTTAATTATTGTATCTAAACCACAGTGTAGTAGTTGCCACCTCTAATCTAACCTACCCACACCATTTCCTCTCTGGGTATAATTTTCTCTTCTCGTACAAACTTTCTGGTAAATCCGTCCCCTCTCTGAACTTCAATTGCTCCGTTCAGCTGTGTCCTCTTTCAATTAAAATGTGAGCTTTTTCATATGCAGGGCCCTCCAAACCTTTTGTATTCATGTCTGCATTTATCTTGCCTACCATGTATGTCCCTGTTTTATGTACAGGTAGGTTCACGCATCGCAATAGCCACCCACGGGTGCATACGCACCAATACGTTTCTGTCGGCAGTGGGCACACTTGTCGTGGCAATCTACTTGCGATTGGGGTGGCAAGCATTCTAGCTGACCATGGGCAAATCTGTATATCCTGTTCCTTCCTACTATACAGCAATGTGGAGAAAATCTATGATTATACTTTTTTGCCCGCATGTTTGGATTTCCATTTTTCTTTTTTATTTATGTTCTTACCCACAGTTTCTAATAATTGTTAGTTTGCTTTATTTATTGATTACATATTTTTGTGTTAGTTTATTTTACACTTCTTTTTTTCTTCTCTCTCCACCGCTAATAGACTGTACTGTCTTGTGCCCCCCAGCAGCCCACATGTACAACATCCTCCTGCTGCGTTGGTTCTTTTTGAACGCAGACGGAGTAGAATGAGGTCTCCAATTCTTATTAATTATTACCCTTGAAATACCTCATTTAGGTTTTTGGAAATAAAAATTCTAATTATGTGTCTGACTACTTTGAGATTCCTGGCTGTTGATAATAATTAAAATTTTAGTATGGAAAACTGCATGGACTGTTTTATTCAAATGTCTACTTGCATTAGAGACATTAACCATATTGATTGTATAAAGGATGATGTTTGCCAGCAGTTTATTTTTTCTGAAGCTTAATTTCCTTTGCTTTTGCGTCAGCTGCTTAACAAAAACCACAAAGAAATCCCCAACATTTTAAAGCTACATAAATTTAATAAATAACATTTTAAGTGTTCACTTTTCGTGCAGTGTGCCAAAATTGGTAAATATTTTTCACACCATTACCATTTATAACATGATACTTGTTTTTGCTTTTATCTGCTGTCCTTGTCATTTGGGTGTGATTAATTTCAGTTTATGTTTGTTTCTACGTAGGTAAATGTGAGTCAATAGGATTGCTGCACAATGTACAGTAGTGGTAACCCAAAATTAAAATATTTATAAGGACAAAACTCGTGGTGGAAAAAATATACTCCTTTTTAAAATGTAATTGATTTTTTGTAATAATTTTACACAATTGTTATTTTTTCGTAATAAAAGAGTCCTACTTTTTGCTGGCTTGGACAGTGTTATTAATGGCACAGCAAGAACCACAGGTTTTTCTCGGTGGTTAGAAGAAATACACCCATTTGCTTTAATAATAGTTAATTTTCTTGTATTTAACTGTTAACATTTACTGAGAATGGTTTATTTTTTTTTTATTTGTTGTGTCAGCAAGAGTAAGCAAATTGGAGTTATATAGTCTAAAAATTACAAATCTACTTAAACAAGCCCTACTATTTTTTTGTTTTTGTACTGCATAAAACATGACTGATATTGATGTTGGAATGTGAATAACCCAATAAGAGCCAAAATATGCTCAGTACAGGGATGAGAAAAGCCTTAGTGATGAAGATGTAAAATCATTTTTTGCTAACCTCTTCTACAGCTGCCTAGGGCTGCTGGCTCCTTTGGGGTGCCTCTGGATCCTCCTACCACAAAAATGAAGTCTATCTTTGAACTAGATAGACATCCTTTATGTGCATGATGGTGGTGGTGGGTGCCGATCTAACTAATTGCAGCCTTCACTATTTGCCCCTGTAGCTCAGCTCTCTCCGGTATGGTGCAGGCTGGCCACACATAGAACACATGACATGTCGGATGCTGTTATCCAGCCAGTGTTGCCTGTGCGGGGTGTGCTCTCGGCCTTTGTTCTCTCCTTCCTTCCTTGATGAACTGGGTAATCAGCTGCTGCATAGGATGGCATGATGAGCTGGGCTGACCAGCATTGGCTTGATTGAACTTCCTTCCCCACTGCTTGGACATCCACTGTGTACCGGCTGCCAGGGTTATGTAATGTTGGAGGCAAGGGGATGCCGGCGGCCCGCATGCACCTCCTTTACATTAAAAGAGGTTATAAATCACTGCATTGGGCAGAGGGTCCCAATCATTTCCTCTCCAATGGCTATACTTCATCCCGAATCCTGTCTGACTGCAGATGGCAACAGTGGTGACACCACAGTGAGGATCATCACCAGTTAAGTGTATGTGGAGCTGGGGAGAATGGAGGGAGGGGGGGCATGGGCATAGTTTAGTAAAGTTAATCAGTATGAGAGAGTAAGCTATGTGGGTTTTATTACAGGGTAATGGTTAATGCTGTATGGTTGGTTTAACTGGGGTTAATAATAGATTCATTGAGCGGATTGAGGTGCTTAATGAATATCAATGTAATTAATGTAGGATATGAGGGGGCTTATGATTATTAAGTGGCTAATTATGTTGCTGAAGAAATTAATTTTTAAGGAAGGATATTTAATGAAGGGATTATATGCATGGCGGTCACAAAAATGCTCTTAGTATTGGGGGAGGTCACTAAAATGTTGTCACTATTGTATGGCGGTCACAGTAATGATCCTAGTATTGTCTGGTGTTCACTTAAATGTTCACCGTATCATATGGTGGTCACTTAAATGCTCTTAGTATGACATGGGGTCTTGTAGACATTGTTAATGTTATTGTTTATAGTGTTATTATTTATATAATTTATGTTGTTGATGCATGTAAAACTTAATCTAATATTTAAAGAAGTAAATTATGTGTGTGAGTAGCTGCATTGGGGTATTAAGGGGAGCAGAGGCAGTATTGTGTAACATTGCCCAGGGTGTCTAGAAACCTTGCACCAGCCCTGCTCCTTTAGAGTATCTTTTATAACATGGAAAACACAAACAAATATTGCTTCTAGATTGCTTCCTCTCCAAATAGCTAGTCTACAATAGCCTTCTAAAGCTGAATTCATTAGTCTTCTTCATTTCCCTTTGTGACAGTTTCATCAAAGCATTTATTTCAGATGCAGATGAGAAAAAGCCGCCTCATTTCTAAGTGAAACAAACTTAATTAATTTATAAAACTTGTTTACTATTTTACATTATGCAGAGGGTGTTTGTAGCAAACAAGGTGCAATGAGCATGGTTCTGAGCAGATGGACAATTGAGTTTGAAGCAGTTATTGGAAAGTGCTATCCCAGCTGAAGATTATCAAAGAATACGTAATGTATTGAAACCAGCAGTTCAGTTTTTGCTGACCTGCTCCTTCTGTTAATTATACTCTAAAATACATTTTTCTGTGGGCTCTTCTATTTCTGTAGAACAGCATCAGAGTTAGAATGGGATGTAATTATGTGACTGGCGGTCTCCATTACCTCCCGCTACATCCCCCCCCTCACAATCCCGACGGGCGACATGCCGGCCAACAGGGACTACTCCCACTTGCGGTTGTCCCCACGACACCCATAGAGTGGGAATAGATTCTGGTCACCACTAAGCCCGCAGCGTGGTGAGCGCAGTGAGCCCGCAAAGGGCTTGTTGCGCTCCCCCGCCCCCATTCCGCTGCCTGGATGCCACGCAATATCAACCCCTCTGAGCTTGCAGCTTCTTTTTGGCCCTGCCACTCACATCTTCGTAGGCTTTAATACGTAATAGAGTGCCCCGCGAGAAGTATTTCAATGTGTATGTTCTGGGATAACCCAATAAAAAAAAATGCATGGATGCTTTGTATTGATCTTTGTGCAGAATCCAGCTGCAACAAACCCAAGAAGGTGGTGAGTTACAGCTTTTTATGACCTGTTTAAACTATAATGTTTTGTGCATATGTGTAGACTTAGTCATGCAAAGCTTAACCACAAACTGCAGCCACCTTCCATGCTCAGAAATAAATGTAGCTCTTCGTCTGAGTCATCTGCTCATGTGTGACCGCACCGTCTCCTTCCATCCTCATGTGAGAGCCATCTGAAATCAGGTGGCTATATCCCTACAGAGATATGAAAGGTATCTGTGCAATACTGTAGATTATCTATGGTATAGGTTTTTATTATGTTGCCTTAAGAAAAAACAATGCACCTCTCCATAGCTGGAATTCAGCCTACACACCAATGATACACTTATCCTTTTTGTCAACGACCAACTGCCGCGCAGTCCGCCCACTGAGCCACGAGCGGAGTTGCCATACAGAGGCTCTGAGTCACCTCATACATTTGAAAGTGTGTCATAAATTGGGCTGTATAAATACTGTGGTTAAAAAGTGTTAAGATTGAGTTGTACAGAAGAAGGTGATTGGGAAAGAAACCCAAATATTTTGGTGGAGTCTGAATGTGTTCAAGAACCTCTGCAAAGTAAGAGTTTCTGCGAGAAGAAATAAAGAAATTGTTACTGTGACTAATGTTAGTTATTGTGCCACACCTCATGCCAAGTAAAGTTTTTTGGCTGCATAAAAGTAGTTGAGTTTTCAAAGTGTGCATCACACACAAGTGCAGGAGTGGCAGTCTTATGCATTACAGTTGTATCTCCACTTGTGACTGAAGGGGAGCAACTGGGTTGTAATGGGTCATTCACGGGTAGGCAATGTTCAGTATAGGTGGAATTGTGGGCTATGCAGAGCTGATCTGAAGCGTAAATATGCATGTTTCTAAACATTAGGATAAGGTGGTTCAAGTGCACACTATTGATGGGTATCATAGCAAACAACTCTTCATGCTGGACTACCCTTAGAGCTTGGTCACCACAGATAATAGTAATGCCAATGCCCCTGCCTGCTAGTCAGGATTGTGTTAGAAAAGGATGATGTATAATACACACTTTTTGGTTTATAACTGGATAACAACATTTAGGGACCTTTTAGATTGGTGTTAATTGCAGTGTTATCTTATTGTTATATTACATTAAACTCTTGTTTCTGATACGTCCTAGAGGATGCTGGGGACTCCAAAAGGACCATGGGGTATAGACGGGATCCGCAGGAGACATGGGCACACTATAATACTTTGAATGGGTGTGAACTGGCTCCTCCCTCTATGCCCCTCCTCCAGACTTCAGTTAGATTCTGTGCCCAGGAGAGACTGGACACACACTAGTGGAGCTCTACTGAGTTTCTCTGAAAAGACTTTATGTTAGGCTTTTTTATTTTCAAAGAGACCTGCTGGCTACAGGCTCTCTAATTCGTGGGAGTGAGGGGAGAGAAGTCAGACCTACTTCTTCTGAGTTAAGGGCTCTGCTTCTTAGGCTACTGGACACCATTAGCTCCAGAGGGTTCGATCACTTGGTGCGCCTAGCTACTTGTTCCCGGAGCCGCGCCGTCAACCCCCTCACAGAGCCAGAAGAAAGAAGCCGGGTGAGTATAAAGAACATCAGAAGACTTCAGTGACGGCAGAAGACTTCAGATCTCTGAGGTACCGCGCAGCGGTCGCGCTGCGCGCCATTGCTCCCACACACACAGGCAGCACTATATGGGTGCAGGGCGCAGGGGGGGGGCGCCCTGGGCAGCAATTTACCTCTTGGCTCTGACCTGGCAAAGTAATATACAGTGCTTAGGCACTGTATAATGACCCCCGCCAGTATAAAAATACACAGGAATATAGGGACTAAAGCGCGCTGAGAAGGGGAAGTGGTTTAGCCCTCACAACTCTATACAGCGCCATTTTCTCCTCACAGAGATGCTGCGCCCGCCAAAAACACTGCTAAAACTGTTTCCAGTGTAAAAGAAGGGGGGGCACAGTTATTAAGTGCAGTAATAGGCATGAAGCACTATATATATATATATGTATGTATGTATGTATGTATATATAAGGGGCGTGTGTAAAGTGAGTTGCTTAAAATTTCTGTGTTTTCCCTGTCAGAAATCTGCCTTTTTAACAATGTTGGTGGGGGTTTAGTACACGTGTGTCAGTGCTCTACCACAAACAGATAGGGGAATCCCTCTGTGTCGGCTTTGCCGACTTCAGATGGTACATGATTCATGTGATTAAGTGTCAGTAGGTCAGTAGTGTAAGCTTTTCTAAAGTACACACTGTTTGGGAGACACAGACGTATGTGGGTGACCCTGTCGGCACCACCTATTAGGACTGGGTGTACAATAATGTAAAAAACCTATAACTGTTTTTCTCTAACGTCCTAAGTGGATGCTGGGGACTCCGTAAGGACCATGGGGAATAGCGGCTCCGCAGGAGACTGGGCACAAAAGTAAAGCTTTAGAACTACCTGGTGTGCACTGGCTCCTCCCCCTATGACCCTCCTCCAAGCCTCAGTTGGGATTTTGTGCCCGAACGAGAAGGGTGCACACTAGGTGGCTCTCCTGAGCTGCTTAGTGAAAAGTTTAGTTTTAGGTTTTTTATTTTCAGTGAGACCTGCTGGCAACAGGCTCACTGCATCGAGGGACTAAGGGGAGAAGAAGCGAACTCACCTGCGTGCAGAGTGGATTGGGCTTCTTAGGCTACTGGACATTAGCTCCAGAGGGACGATCACAGGCACAGCCATGGATGGGTCCCAGAGCCGCGCCGCCGGCCCCCTTACAGAGCCAGAAGACAGAAGAGGTCCGGAAAATCGGCGGCAGAAGACGTCCTGTCTTCAACAAGGTAGCGCACAGCACTGCAGCTGTGCGCCATTGCTCTCAGCACACTTCACACTCCGGTCACTGAGGGTGCAGGGCGCTGGGGGGGGGGCGCCCTGAGACGCAATAAAAACACCTTGGATGGCAAAAAATGCATCACATATAGCTCCTGGGCTATATGGATGCATTTAACCCCTGCCAGAATACATAGAAAAACGGGAGATAGGCTCCGCCCCCTTATCGGCGGCCTTATCTCCTCAGCACACTGGCGCCATTTTCCCTCACAGCTCCGTTGGAGGGAAGCTCCCTGGCTCTCCCCTGCAGTCACTACACTACAGAAAGGGTTAAAAAAGAGAGGGGGGGCACTAATTACGCGCAGTATTAAAGATACAGCAGCTATAAGGGGAAAAACACTTATATAAGGTTATCCCTGTATATATATAGCGCTCTGGTGTGTGCTGGCAAACTCTCCCTCTGTCTCCCCAAAGGGCTAGTGGGGTCCTGTCCTCTATCAGAGCATTCCCTGTGTGTGTGCTGTATGTCGGTACGTTTGTGTCGACATGTATGAGGAGAAAAATGATGTGGAGACGGAGCAGATTGCCTGTAATAGTGATGTCACCCCCTAGGGGGTCTACACCTGAGTGGATGAACTGTTGGAAGGAATTACGTGACAGTGTCAGCTCTGTATAAAAGACAGTGGTTGACATGAGACAGCCGGCTACTCAGCTTGTGCCTGTCCAGACGTCTCATAGGCCGTCAGGGGCTCTAAAGCGCCCGTTACCTCAGATGGCAGATATAGACGCCGACACGGATACTGACTCCAGTGTCGACGGTGAAGAGACAAATGTGACTTCCAGTAGGGCCACACGTTACATGATGGAGGCAATGAAAAATGTTTTACACATTTCTGATAATACGAGTACCACCAAAAAGGGGTATTATGTTCGGTGAGGAAAAACTACCTGTAGTTTTCCTGAATCTGAGAAATTAAATGAGGTGTGTGATGATGCGTGGGTTTCCCCCGATAACAACTGATAATTTCTAAAATGTTATTGGCGTTCTATCCTTTCCCGCCAGAGGTTAGGGTGCGTTGGGAAACACCCCCTAGGGTGGATAAAGCGCTCACACGCTTGTAAGGGCTCTACCCTCTCCTGAGATGGCCGCCCTTAAGGATCCTGCTGATAGAAAGCAGGAGGGTATCCTAAAATGTATTTACACACATACTGGTGTTATACTGCGACCAGCAATCGCCTCAGCCTGGATGTGCAGTGCTGGGTTGGCGTGGTCGGATTCCCTGACTGAAAATATTGATACCCTAGATAGGGACAGTATATTTTTGCCTATAGAGCATTTAAAAGATGCATTTCTATATATGCGTGATGCACAGCGGAATATTTGCAGACTGGCATCAAGTCTAAGTGCGTTGTCCATTTCTACCAGTAGAGGGTTATGGACACGACAGTGGTCAGGTGATGCGGATTTCAAACGGCATTTGGAAGCAACATGAGAAGACGCCGTATTATCAGGCGCAGTCTTTTCGTGGACAAGCGGGCAAAAGGTTCCTCATTTCTGCCCCGTGACAGAGGGAGAGGAAAAAGGCTGCAGAAATCAGCCAGTTCCCAGGAACAGAAACCCTCTCCCGCCTCTGCCAAGCCCTCAGTATGACGCTGGGGCTTTACAAGCAGAATCAGGCACGGTGGGGGGCCCGTTTCAATGAATTTCAGCGCGCAGTGGGCTCACTCGCAAGTAGACCCCTGGATCCTTCAGGTGATATCTCAGGGGTACAAATTGGAATTCGAGACGTCTCCCCCTCGCCGTTTCCTAAAGTCGGCTTTACCGATGTCTCCTTCTGACAGGGAGACAGTTTTGGAAGCCATTCACAAGCTGTATTCCCAGCAGGTGATAATCAAGGTACCCCTCCTGCAACAGGGAACGGGGTATTATTCCACACTGTTGTGGTACCGAAGCCGGACGGCTCGGTGAGACCGATTCTAAATCTAAAATCTTTGAACACTTACATACAGAGGTTCAAATTCAAGATTGAGTCACTCAGAGCAGTGATTGCGAACCTGGAAGAAGGGGACTACATGATGTCTCGGGACATCGAGGATGCTTACCTTCATGTCCAAATTTACCCTTCTCACCAAGGGTACCTCAGGTTTATGGTACAGAACTGTCACTATCAGTTCAGACGCTGCCGTATGGATGGTCCACGGCACCCCGGGTCTTTACCAAGATAATGGCCGAAATGATGATATTCCTTCGAAGGAAGGGAATTTTAGTTATCCCTTACTTGGACGATTCCCTGATAAGGGTAAGACCCAGGGAACAGTTGGAGGTCGGTGTAGCACTATCTCAGGTAGTGTTGCGGCAGCACGATTGGATTCTCAATATTCCAAAATCGCAGCTGGTTCCGACGACTCGTCTTCTGTTCCTAGGGATGATCCTGGACACAGTCCAGAAAAAGGTGTTTCTCCCGGAGGAGAAAGCCAGGGAGTTATCCGAGCTAGTCAGGAACCTCCTAAAACCGAGCCAAGTCTCAGTGCATCAATGCACAAGGGTTCTGGGTAAAATGGTGGCTTCCTACGAAGCAATCCCATTCGGCAGATTCCACGCAAGAACTTTCCAGTGGGACCTGCTGGACAAATGGTCCGGGTCGCATCTTCAGATGCATCAGCGGATAACCCTGTCACCAAGAACAAGGGTGTCCCTCCTGTGTTGGTTGCAGAGTGCTCATCTTCTAGAGGGCCGCAGATTCGGCATTCAGGACTGGGTCCTGGTGACCACGGATGCCAGCCTGCGAGGCTGGGGAGCAGTCACACAGGGAAGGAATTTCCAGGGCTTATGGTCAAGCCTGGAGACATCACTTCACATAAATATCCTGAAGCTAAGGGCCATTTACAATGCTCTAAGCTTAGCAAGACCTCTGCTTCAAGGTCAGCCGGTGTTGATCCAGTCGGACAACATCACGGCAGTCACCCACGTAAACAGACAGGGTGGCACAAGAAGCAGGAGGGCAATGGCAGAAGCTGCAAGGATTCTTCGCTGGGCGGAAAATCATGTGATAGCACTGTCAGCAATCCCGGGAGTGGACAACTGGGAAGCAGACTTCCTCAGCAGACACGACCTCCACCCGGGAGAGTGGGGACTTCACCCAGAAGTCTTCCACATGATTATAAACCGTTGGGAAAAACTCGACAGGTATTGCGCCAGGTCAAGGGACCCTCAGGCAATAGCTGTAGACGCTCTGGTAACACTGTGGGTGTACCAGTCAGTGTATGTGTTCCCTCATCTGCCTCTCATACCCAAGGTACTGAGATTGATAAGATGGAGAGGAGTAAGCACTATATTCGTGGCTCCGGATTGGCCAAGAAGGACTTGGTAACCGGAACTTCAAGAGATGCTCACGGAGGATCCGTGGCCTCTACCTCTAAGAAGGGACCTGCTCCAGCAAGGACCCTGTCTGTTCCAAGACTTACCGCGGCTGCGTTTGACGGCATGGCGGTTGAACGCCGGATCCTGAAGGAAAAAGGCATTCCGGATGAAGTCATCCCTATCCTGATCAAAGCCAGGAAGGATGTAACCGCAAAACATTATCACCGCATTTGGCGAAAATATGTTGCGTGGTGCGAGGCCAGTAAGGCCCGACGGAGGAAATTCAACTGGGTCGATTCCTACATTTCCTGCAAACAGGAGTGTCTATGGGCCTGAAATTGGGGTCCATTAAGGTTCAAATTTCGGCCCTGTCAATTTTCTTCCAAAAAGAACTAGCTTCAGTCCCTGAAGTTCAGACGTTGTAAAAGGGGTACTGCATATACAGCCTCCTTTTGTGCCTCCAGTGGCACCTTGAGATCTCAATGTAGTTTTTGGGTTCCAAAAGTCACATTGGTTTGAACCACTTAAATCTGTGGAGTTAAAATATCTCACATGGAAAGTGGTCATGCTGTTGGCCCTGGCCTGGGCCAGGCGCGTGTCAGAATTGGCGGCTTTATCCTGTAAAAGCCCTTATCT
Organism: Pseudophryne corroboree; assembly: GCF_028390025.1. Classification (NCBI taxonomy): domain Eukaryota; kingdom Metazoa; phylum Chordata; class Amphibia; order Anura; family Myobatrachidae; genus Pseudophryne; species Pseudophryne corroboree. The sequence continues at coordinate 401,231,529 of NC_086444.1, read as the reverse complement.
GATTTTCCATTCGGACAGGGCGGAATTGAGGACTCGTCCTCAGTTTCTCCCTAAGGTGGTTTCAGCGTTTCACCTGAACCAACCTATTGTGGTGCCTGCGGCTACTAGGGACTTGGAGGACTCCAAGTTGCTAGACGTTATCAGGGCCCTGAAAATGTATGTTTCCAGGACGGCTGGAGTCAGAAAATCTGACTCGCTGTTTATCCTGTATGCACCCAACAAGCTGGGTGCTCCTGCTTCTAAGCAGACTATTGCTCGTTGGATTTGTAGTACAATTCAGCTTGCACATTCTGTGGCAGGCCTGCCACAGCCAAAAATCTGTAAATGCCCACTCCACAAGGAAGATGGGCTCATCTTGGGCGGCTGCCCGAGGGGTCTCGGCTTTACAACTTTGCCGAGCAGCTACTTGGTCAGGAGCAAATACGTTTGTAAAATTCTACAAAATTGATACCCTGGCTGAGGAGGACCTGGAGTTCTCTCATGTGGTGCTGCAGAGTCATCCGCACTCTCCCGCCCGTTTGGGAGCTTTGGTATAATCCCCATGGTCCTTACGGAGTCCCCAGCATCCACTTAGGACGTTAGAGAAAATAAGAATTTACTTACCGATAATTCTATTTCTCGTAGTCCGTAGTGGATGCTGGGCGCCCATCCCAAGTGCGGATTGTCTGCAATACTGGTACATAGTTATTGTTACCAAAAAATCGGGTTATTGCTGTAGTGAGCCATCTTTTCTAGAGGCTCCTCTGTTATCATGCTGTTAACTGGGTTTAGATCACGAGTTGTACGGTGTGATTGGTGTGGCTGGTATGAGTCTTACCCGGGATTCAAAATCCTTCCTTATTGTGTCAGCTCGTCCGGGCACAGTATCCTAACTGAGGCTTGGAGGAGGGTCATAGGGGGAGGAGCCAGTGCACACCAGGTAGTTCTAAAGCTTTACTTTTGTGCCCAGTCTCCTGCGGAGCCGCTTTTCCCCATGGTCCTTACGGAGTCCCCAGCATCCACTACGGACTACGAGAAATAGAATTATTGGTAAGTAAATTCTTATTATTTATATATATATGGTACGTTTGCATTGAGCTGTAGCTCGAGTACAATAGTATTTATGGGGGCGTCCTAGTGAACTTAGGTATATGTTTCCCTCAGACCCCTCGGGGTCACAAAGATGTTATTTTGCCCAGTTAATACTCCCCGTTGTCGACACGAATACTGTGTTCTATGTCGGCCATAATGTTTCCTGATTATATCCGCAACATTGGCATCCAGTACATGTTCATACACATTAATGTCACTAGGGACCCTGATGTTCCTGACAGATATTTTATATATATATATATATATATATATATATATATATATGAGATGTGTATATATAGCTATATGTGTATTTAAATGTGTACATTGATATTACAGTTTATTATGAATGCTGAAGTAAAGCTATTCCTTCTCATGTGCTGGTTGCTCTGTTGATGAAGCTCTAGGTCAGCCGTGACAAGATGGTCTCGAATCCTCACGAGGAGTCCGAGCGTTTATTCTTTTCCCGCCGTGGATAGGATAAAGTTAAAGTCAATCCCTGGTCTGCACGGGGCCCTGTCACAATGTATCGCATACAGGAAGCTAAGTGATATTTTAATTATATGCTCTGATGATATTTGCATTACATACGCATGGGGGAGTGCTTGTATTCAGAGATGGTCGATTACCTTGTTAGCCGATATAATTACCCTGGGGAGAAATGGGATATTCCTTGGGTCTTATCTAGTACATTGCAGCTTGCTGCCATGCGACTACAAGAGGTATGGGCTGACTCCGAGAAAAACGGGGGTATCTTCCCTATGCAGGGATAATCTGGTTTGGGGATGACTTGGTTAAGTTGATCTCTGCAGATACCACTGGTAAGTCTACCTTCTTGGGCTATGTTCCATCACGACGGTTGGTGACGCATTTGTTGTGGGATGCAGTCATTTTGACCGGTTGGATACCGTTGTTATTCCCCCTCTTTGTAGGGAGAGGGAGGTGGAAAGGTAAGCAGCCTTTTCAAATGCACAGAACCTGATATCGTCCTATGTCTACCACATCCTCAGCTGGTTGCTGGGTCGGTCTTGCTGGAGCCCACACCGGAGGGAACTCGACTAATACTCTTCAGTCAGTCCTAGAATGGACTTGACACAGTGAGTTAAGAATAAAGTCCAAGGGGGGACATACTCGAGTTGTCCAAATGATTCCCCTCACTGAATTTCCAAATTGATCTTACCGATTCTCCTCGGAAGAGGTAGTATGCGACGCCTTACAAGTGTTGGGTCAGAATCAGGACATTGTCCTGCTGTCCCTGTCACAAAAAAAAAAAAAAAGCTGTTATTCAAGCTTTTTCGTGCTTCTGAACCAGGACAGCTCGGTCAGAAGAATTCCATAAAATATTTCTACTCAAGAAAATGAACTACAAGATGGAATCTCTCAAGGCCCGGATCTCCATCCTGTAGAAGTAGAAAGAGGGTTTAAATGCGGTCATCCGCATTAAGCTTACCTAGTTTTGCTATTCAGGATTGTCATTGCCATTTCACTGGAGTGATAGCAGTATGATGGTTTTCCTTCTATAGTAAGGACCATTATTATCCTGTACTGGGACGCTCTCCTGACTAAGGCGAGGTCAAGAAACAAGTGGTACAATTCGTTGTTTCTCTCTGACAGTTCTTAAACACAAAAAAATTGTTGTTGATCCCTCCGACGTAGAGGTTGGAGTTGGGAATAAGATTAGATACTGATCTGTTAAGAGTTTCTTTTTTCCTGCGGAAAGAGATCTGATGATCCAGAGTCGGATCAGATTTGCAACAGGGTAAACCCGTCAATACGTTCCGTTGATGCAGAAGATGGTTGCGGCCTACGAGGCCATTCAGTGAGCGGTCAAATGCCAGAGTTGTTTTGCGGGACCAGGTGGTCGGGGCCTTACCTGCACATGCATCGGAGAATAATCCTATTTTCCAGGACCAGGATATATCTCCTGTAGTGGCTTCTCAGTTCTCACCTCCTAGAGGGACGAAAGTTCGGGATTCAGGATTAGATCCTGGTGTCCATGGATACAAGTCTCCGAGGCTGGGGAGCAGTCTTTCCAGGGGGAAAGGATCAAGCCGGGAAGCTTGTCTGCAATAAGCATTCTTCGATTAGACGCTATTTACAACGGAACATCTTCTTCGTGTTCTGCCCGTCTTATTTCTGTCGACTAAACAGCAGTGGCGCAAGTAAGCCGCTAGGGCAGAACGAGGTGCAAAGCAAAAAAGTTCCCGAGGAGCGAAAAGGCATGTAAACGCTCTATTAGAGGTCGTCGTTCCGGGTGAAGACAACAGAGAAATAGACTTCCTCAGCAGACACGATCTCCATCCAGGAGAGTGGGGTCTTCATCAAGAAGTTTTCACAGAAGTGACAAGTCTCTGGCGAATTCCTCGATTGGATATGCTGGCGTCTCGCCTCAAAATGAGACTTCAGGGATATTGTTCCGGGTCGAGGGACACTCAAGCAATAGCGGTGGACGCTCTCGTGACACCTTGAGTGTTTTCAGTCGGTCTATGTGTTCCCTCCTCTTTCACTCTTTCCGAAGGTGATAAACTTAAGAAAAATAATGGTTCAGGCGATCCTCATTGTTCTGGTCTAGCCAAAGTGGGCTTGGTATCCAGATCTTCAAGACTTACTCATAAAAGATCCCTGGCCTCTTCCTCTACGAGAGGACCTGTTACAGCAAGGACTGGGCGTGTATCAAGGCTTACCGCAGCTGTGTTTGACGGCATGGCGTTTGAACGCCATATCCTAGCCCGAAAGGGCATTTCCGGGGAAGTCATTCCCACATTGCTTCAGGCTAGGAAAGGAGTAATGGCGTAGCTTTGCCTCCGTATTTGAAGGAAGTATGTGTCTTGGTGTGTATCCAAGAAGGCTCCTACGGAAGAATTTCAGCTGGGTGGTTTCTCCATTTTTTGCAAGCAGGTGTGGATGCAGGCCTAAAGCTAGGCTCCATTAAAGTGCAGATTTCGGCCTTTTCAATTTTCTTTCAAAAGGAATTGGCCACCCTTCCAGAAGTTCAGACTTTCGTGAAAGGAGTGCTGCACATCCAACCTCCATTTGTGCCCCCAGTGGCGCCATGGGACCTTAACGTGGTGTTGCAGTTTCTTATGTCACACTGCTTGGAACCTTTTATGAGGTTGAGTTAAAATTTCTCACTTGGAAAGTGGTCATGCTATTGGCCTTGGTGTCCGCAAGGCGGGTGTCTGAATTAGCGGCTTTGTCTCACAAGAGCCACTATTGGATCTTCCATGTAGATAGAGCGGAATTGAGAACTCGGCAACAATTTCTGCCAAAAGTGGTTTCTGCTTTTCACATGAACCAACCTATTGTGGTGCCTGTGGCTACTGAAGCCTTGGCTGATTCGAAGTCTCTCGATGTAGTCAGAGTTTTGAATATTTGTCGCCAGAACGGCTCAGATTGGAAAAACAGTCGCTCTGTTTATCCTGTATGCTCCCAACAATAGTGGGGCCCCTGCTTCTAAGCAGTCTGTTTCACGCTGGATCTGTGATACGATTCGGCATGCTTATTCTACGGCTGAATTGCCGGTGCCGAAGTCGGGGAAGGCCCATTCTACCAGGTCGGTGTGCTCTTCTTGGGGCAGATGCCCGAGGAGTCTCGGCGGTTCAACTTTGCCGAGCGGCTACTTGGTTGGGTTCAAACACTTCTGATAAGTTCTACAAGTTTGATACCCTGGCTGATGAGGACCTCATGTTTGCTCAATCGGTGCTGCAGAGTCGTCCGCACTCTCCCGCCCGGTCTGCAGCTTTAGTATAGACCCCATGGTCCTTTTGGAGTCCACAGCATCCTCTAGGACGTATGAGAAAATAGGATTTTAATACCTACCGGTAAATCCTTTTCTCTTAGTCCATAGAGGATGCTGGGCGCCCGTCCCAGTGCATACTATATCTGCAGCTATTGGTTCTGGTTACACTCAAGTGGTGTTTCTTTTCAGTCAAGTCTGTTGCTGCTGTTATTCATGCCATGGCATGCGGTATGTAATTATTGGTCGTGTTTACGCACAGGTTGTGTTACATTTTGATCAGCATATTGCTGTATGTTTTTCCATGCCGTCAGCTGGTGTTCTATTGAATGCCACGTTCTGCGGCATGTCCGAGGTGTGAGCTGGTATAACACTCACCGTGTTTAAACAATAAATTCTTTCCTCGAAATGTCCGTCTCCCTGGGCACAGTTTTCTAACTGAGGTCTGGAGGAGGGGCATAGAGGGAGGAGCCAGTTCACACCCATTCAAAGTCTTATAGTGTGCCCATGTCTCCTGCGGATCCCGTCTATACCCCATGGTCCTTTTGGAGTCCCCAGCATCCTCTACGGACTAAGAGAAAAGGATTTACCGGTAGGTATTAAAATCCTATTTTTGTACCACGCTGTTCTGCAAAATATTCACTTTAACGCTTTAGCTGTGTTGGACATATCATATCTGCATCTGCAGCAAAGTGTCCCATGAAAAAACAAATACCACCTACCTGCTTTCCACTGGGACTAAACTGCAGTGGGGATTATCAGGCAGCCATGGGAGCAGTCTCTATCACACCCATAATTGCACCTGAAACCACAAACGAAACGGGGCAGTCCTCCTTAAATTATGTGCTTCCCAGTAGCATTTGGCAGGTGATCAACTGTGATCGCCAGTCAGTATTAATCTGCACTGCGGAAAACAAACATTTTCTGTACATGGATCGGAGGGCACTATGTTCCCTATCAAGCCCATAATTGCACCTGTACACATGGAGGCATACACATATGCAAGAGGGGACTCCACTCTTTTCAAATTATAGCCGGCATTATCAAGGATTTTGTTTCACCTGCCCAAAGGGAGGAGAAACAACATCTCCGATAACTGACCCTTTTTGGTGGCCGAGAATGCGAAAACATATAGATCTGGGATCTTATCCCGGGATCCTGTGTGTTTTCACTCAAAAATGGGTAATGTGTGCACAGTAAAAACATTACCCCCAAAAAAGTTCAGTTTTTACTGTGCGAAAAATTATCCGGAACAATTAAATTCCCCCCTATGAAGGATGATTATAGAGAAAGGAAATAATCTGGAACAATCGTTAGTTTGCATACTATTGCAGTAACTTTTCTTTTGTGCTGTTTGTAGGTAAAACAAATCATGGAAGAAGCTGTTACCAGAAAATTTGTCCACGAAGACAGCAGCCATATCATCTCTTTTTGTGGTAAGTTTATATTTAACGCTATAATATATTTAATATATATTTCTATAATATAACAGTATATTTAAAACTGTGGGGTCAATTCAATTAATCACAAGTCTGCTTGCGTCGCAACTAAGTGCAACCATTTGTTGCACTTCCTGTAGCCTTGGACTTGCAGAATTTTGTTTGCAGCCCCTTAGGGATTCATACAAAAATCCACAAGTCCAGGGCGAGATGAGGTGCCATTGACTGCATTTCTACCCTTTTGCGACAGCATTTTGTTCCACTTGCTCCTAATTGAGTTGACCCCTATCTGATTCCATGGAAAACATACTGCTTCATCTATAAATGTTTCATTTAGAACTATGTGCCAGCTTTACCAGTAGTCACCAGTAGTGAACAATGGTACATGTGTCACATTGACTCTAGCACAAAACAGTAATTTATGCAACTGGTTCTCACCGATGTTGTCTGACAGTGTCCGCAATACATTTTAAAGTAACAGTACACAATTCATACACTATATAGTACTTTCATTAATAAAACATACACAACACTGCGTCTGGACAGTGTTACCAATAAATAATAAGTTGAATTTGCTATGTAAAATATACATAGATTCTCAAATTCAATATTAATGTAATAACTTAGTTCAATTAAATATAAACATCCGTATTCAACTTTTAAAAACAAATGGGTATTTCTAATGCAAATGGATCACGGCAGTGCTGAATTAACTGGAAATAATGGTGGTTGGATTGTGAATGTCTTTTTTTAGCTGGGTTATGCAAAAATCCACATGAGCTAGATTTACTAAGCATCAGCTAATAAAGCGGTTTGAAACCAACAAAGTTTACCAAGGATACTTAGGGGTATATTCAATTAAAGTCGGATCCATTCCGACATGTATTTGTCGGAATGGATCCGACAACCCCTATTCAATCGCATCTTAATTCGACTTTTTCAAGTCGAATTTAGATGGGACACAGAGGAGGAGAAGGGGGGGAGACCAGCGGGGGACAGCCGGCGGGCATACAGGGAGATCAGCGCTACAGTAGCGCTGCAGCAGGATGTCACTCAGCCGCCCGACCTCACGGCAGCTTCCACCCGGCTCATCCAATTCTTTCCCTGCCTTTCATCTTTTCTTCATCTATTCGCACAGATTATTTACTCTTCTTATATTCCAACTCATCTTTGCTAATGTATAATCTTTCTATCTTTCTTGCATGCTGTGATTGCTCCTCTCCTGAATTTTTTTTTTACATTTTTTTGCCATTCCATACTGGATGTCCTATCGCCATGTCAATATCAATATTTCAGACATTAAGTTCATAATATTCCCACCAGCCAACTGATGTTACCTACTGTACCTGACATCTCTATTTCTGTTGACAACACAACAATAAACCCTACCCCTAGACCTGTCCTTCCCCCAGTTTGAATCTGTATGTAAATCCTGTTAATTGCATCTGAGAAACATTTGCAAAAGAAACACCTATATCACACGTAAACTTTAATTTATGCACTCATCCCCTACTGACAATGACAGTATCTTCCATATTGGTTTTCCCCAACCAGGCTTCCACACCTATAATTTATTTTGAAGGCAGCAACTAGATTGATTTTCAATGTAGAAATGTTCTTCTCTATGCCTGCTCACATAGACATGTACCTGTAATTTCTATACTCTAATAACCCACTGATCCCCGACCAGCATTACTGTGTGACTGTATCACATAGTCCATAATACACTTGGTACTCATGGGGGTATATTTACTAAAGTTCGATTTTTATTGATTTCAATTTGATGAAAATCGATCTAAAGTTATGTTGTGTTTCCAGTGTTACAACACACATTTACAAACTATAATATATAGGAACCTATTCCTGCAGTTAGTAATTACTCTACCTTCAACAATGAGTTCCAAAATCCAGCCACTCCCAATACATTGTACACAGGTAAACCGCACAACACAAGCTCTCTTGTTCTGTTTTTGTTTAGTCAATGGACTTTTAGTGCGTAACATTCATCTACTCAGAACTCTTTCTGTGAATACCACCAACCAATCTATTCATTCTTTTTACCTGTAGCAGACTTTTTTCCTTCATAATGGTATAAGCTCAGTGATAATCTTGCCTCAAGGAGTAACAGGTTTGCAGCTGTAGGTGTTTATTACATAGTGTAGAAATAAATTATTCACCAAAAGACTTTTGTCTGTAGTGCAGTTTAAAAAAAAAAAAATCAATAATTTCTCTGACGTCCTAGTGGATGCTGGGACTCCGTCAGGACCATGGGGAATAGCGGCTCCGCAGGAGACAGGGCACAAAATTTAAAAGTTTGACCACTAGGTGGTGTGTACTGGCTCCTCCCCCTATGACCCTCCTCCAAGCCTCAGTTAGGTTTTTGTGCCCGTCCGAGCAGGGTGCAATCTAGGTGGCTCTCCTAAAGAGCTGCTTAGAAAAAGTTTGTTAGGTTTTTTATTTTCAGTGAGTCCTGCTGGCAACAGGCTCACTGCAACGAGGGACTTAGGGGAGAAGAAGTGAACTCACCTGCGTGCAGGATGGATTTGCTTCTTAGGCTACTGGACACTAGCTCCAGAGGGACGATCACAGGTACAGCCTGGATGGGTCACCGGAGCCGCGCCGCCGACCCCCTTGCAGATGCCGAATAGAGAAGAGGTCCAGAAACCGGCGGCAGAAGACGTCTCAGTCTTCATGAGGTAGCGCACAGCACTGCAGCTGTGCGCCATTGCTCTCCGCACACTTCACACCAGCGGTCACTGAGGGTGCAGGGCGCTGGGGGGGGCGCCCTGGGCAGCAATGTAATATACCTATTCTGGCTAAAATATATCACATATAGCCCCTGGGGCTATATGGATGTATTTAACCCCTGCCAGGTTCCAAAAAAACCGGGAGAAGAAGCCCGCCGAAAAGGGGGCGGGGCCTATTCTCCTCAGCACACAGCGCCATTTTCCTGCCCAGCTCCGCTGCGAGGAAGGCTCCCAGGACTCTCCCCTGCACTGCACTACAGAAACAGGGTAAAAACAGAGAGGGGGGGCACTTATTGGCGATATTTATGATATTTGAGCTGCTATAAAGGGAACACACTTATTAAGGTTGTCCCTATATATATTTATAGCGCTTGGGTGTGTGCTGGCAAACTCTCCCTCTGTCTCCCCAAAGGGCTAGTGGGGTCCTGTCTTCTATCAGAGCATTCCCTGTGTGTCTGCTGTGTGTCGGTACGTGTGTGTCGACATGTATGAGGACGATGTTGGCGTGGAGGCGGAGCAATTGCCTGTAATGGTGATGTCACCCCCTAGGGAGTCGACACCAGAATGGATGGCTTTGTTTATGGAATTACGAGATAGTGTCAGCACGCTACAAAAGTCGGTTGACGACATGAGACAGCCGGCAAACCAGTTAGTACCTGTCCAGGCGTCTCAGACACCGTCAGGGGCTGTAAAACGCCCTTTACCTCAGTCGGTCGACACAGACACTGACACTGAATCCAGTGTCGACGGTGAAGAAACAAACGTATTTTCCAGTAGGGCCACACGTTATATGATCACGGCAATGAAGGAGGCTTTGCATATCTCTGATACTGCAAGTACCACAAAAAGGGGTATTATGTGGGGTGTGAAAAAACTACCGATAGTTTTTCCTGAATCAGAGGAACTGAATGAAGTGTGTGATGAAGCGTGGGTTACCCCAGATAGAAAACTGCTAATTTCAAAGAAGTTATTGGCATTATACCCTTTCCCGCCAGAGGTTAGGGCGCGCTGGGAAACACCTCCTAGGGTGGATAAGGCGCTCACACGCTTATCAAAGCAAGTGGCGTTACCGTCTCCTGATACGGCCGCCCTCAAGGATCCAGCTGATAGGAGGCTGGAGAATACATTAAAAAGTATATACACACATACGGGTGTTATACTGAGACCAGCAATCGCCTCAGCCTGGATGTGCAGTGCTGGCGTGGCTTGGTCGGAGTCACTGTCTGAAAATATTGATACCCTGGATAGGGACAGTATTTTACTGACTATAGAGCAGTTAAAGGATGCATTTCTTTATATGCGAGATGCACAGAGAGATATTTGCACTCTGGCATCAAGAGTAAGTGCGATGTCCATATCTGCCAGAAGAAGTTTATGGACGCGCCAGTGGTCAGGTGATGCGGATTCCAAACGACATATGGAAGTATTGCCGTATAAGGGGGAGGAATTATTTGGGGTCGGTCTATCGGATCTGGTGGCCACGGCAACGGCCGGAAAATCCACCTTTTTTACCCCAGGTCACCTCCCAGCAGAAAAAGCCGCAGGCTTTTCAGCTGCAGTCCTTTCGTTCCTATAAGAACAAACGAGCAAAAGGACATTCCTATTTGCCCCGAGGCAAAGGAAAGGGTAAGAGACTGCAACAAGCAGCTCCTTCCCAGGAGCAGAAGCCCTCCCCGGCTTCTACAAAGGCGTCAGCATGACGCTGGGACCTTACAAGCAGACTCAGGGGCGGTGGGGGGTCGCCTCAAACATTTCAGCGCACAGTGGGCTCACTCGCAGGTGGACACCTGGATCCTGCAGGTAGTATCTCAGGGTTACAGGTTGGAATTCGAGAAGTCCCCTCCTCGCCGTTTCCTAAAGTCTGCTTTGCCAACGTCTCCCTCCGACAGGGCGACGGTATTGGAGGCCATTCACAAGCTGTATTCTCAGCAGGTGATAGTCAAGGTACCCCTCCTACAACAGGGACAGGGGTATTACTCCACGCTATTTGTGGTACCGAAGCCGGACGGCTCGGTAAGACCGATTCTAAATCTAAAATCTCTGAACCTGTACATACAAAAATTCAAGTTCAAGATGGAGTCACTCAGAGCAGTGATAGCGAATCTGGAAGAAGGGGATTTTATGGTGTCCTTGGACATCAAGGATGCTTACCTTCATGTTCCAATTTGTCCTTCACACCAAGTGTACCTCAGGTTCGTGGTCCAAAACTGTCATTATCAGTTTCAGACGCTGCCGTTTGGATTGTCCACGGCACCCCGGGTCTTTACCAAGGTAATGGCCGAAATGATGATCCTTCTTCGAAGAGAAGGCGTCTTAATTATCCCTTACTTGGACGATCTTCAAGCCTGGAGACGTCTCTTCACATAAATATACTGGAGCTAAGAGCAATCTACAATGCTCTAAGCCTGGCAAAACCTCTGCTTCAGGGTCAGCCGGTGTTGATTCAGTCGGACAACATCACGGCAGTCGCCCACGTAAACAGACAGGGCGGCACAAGAAGCAGGAGGGCAATGGCAGAAGCTGCAAGGATTCTCCGCTGGGCAGAAAATCATGTGTTAGCACTGTCAGCTGTGTTTATCCCGGGAGTGGACAACTGGGAAGCAGACTTCCTCAGCAGACACGATCTGCACCCGGGAGAGTGGGGACTTCATCCAGAAGTCTTCCACATGATTGCGGTCCATTGGGAAAGACCAATGGTGGATATGATGGCGTCCCGCCTCAACAAAAAACTGGACAGGTATTGCGCCAGGTCAAGAGACCCTCAGGCAATAGCTGTAGAAGCTCTGGTAACACCATGGGTGTACCAGTCAGTGTATGTGTTTCCTCCTCTGCCTCTCATACCAAAAGTACTGAGAATTATACGGCAAAGGGGAGTAAGAACGATACTCGTGGCTCCGGATTGGCCAAGAAGAACTTGGTACCCGGAACTTCAGGAGATGCTCACGGAAGATCCGTGGCCTCTACCTCTAAGACGGGACCTGCTTCAGCAGGGACCGTGTCTATTCCAAGACTTACCGCGGCTGCGTTTGACGGCATGGCGGTTGAACGCCGAATCCTAAGGGAAAAAGGCATTCCGGAAGAGGTCATCCCTACCCTGGTAAGCCAGGAAGGAGGTGACTGCACAACATTATCACCGCATTTGGAGAAAATATGTTGCGTGGTGTGAGGCCAGGAAGGCCCCGACGGAGGAATTTCAACTGGGTCGATTCCTACATTTCCTGCAAACAGGATTGTCTATGGGCCTCAAATTAGGGTCCATTAAGGTTCAAATTTCGGCCCTGTCGATTTTCTTCCAGAAAGAATTGGCTTCAGTTCCTGAAGTCCAGACTTTTGTAAAAGGAGTACTACATATACAGCCCCCGGTTGTGCCCCCAGTGGCACCGTGGGATCTTAATGTAGTTTTGGATTTTCTCAAATCCCATTGGTTTGAGCCACTCAAATCGGTGGATTTGAAATATCTTACATGGAAAGTAACCATGCTACTGGCCCTGGCTTCAGCCAGGAGAGTGTCAGAATTGGCGGCTTTATCGTATAAAAGCCCATATCTGATTTTCCATTCGGACAGGGCAGAACTGCGGACGCGTCCTCACTTTCTGCCTAAGGTGGTTTCAGCGTTTCACCTGAACCAGCCTATTGTGGTGCCTGCGGCTACTAGCGATTTGGAGGATTCCAAGTTGCTGGACGTTGTCAGAGCATTGAAAATATATATTTCAAGGACGGCTGGAGTCAGAAAATCTGACTCGCTGTTTATACTGTATGCACCCAACAAGCTGGGTGCTCCTGCTTCTAAGCAGACGATTGCTCGTTGGATTTGTAGCACAATTGAACTTGCACATTCTGTGGCAGGCCTGCCACAGCCTAAATCTGTCACGGCCCATTCCACAAGGAAGGTGGGCTCATCTTGGGCGGCTGCCCGAGGGGTCTCGGCATTACAACTCTGCCGAGCAGCTACGTGGTCAGGGGAGAACACGTTTGTAAAATTCTACAAATTTGATACCCTGGCTAAGGAGGACCTGGAGTTCTCTCATTCGGTGCTGCAGAGTCATCCGCACTCTCCCGCCCGTTTGGGAGCTTTGGTATAATCCCCATGGTCCTGACGGAGTCCCAGCATCCACTAGGACGTCAGAGAAAATAAGATTTTACTTACCGATAAATCTATTTCTCGTAGTCCGTAGTGGATGCTGGGCGCCCATCCCAAGTGCGGATTGTCTGCAATACTTGTACATAGTTATTGTTACAAAAAAATCGGGTTGTTATTGTTGTGAGCCGTCTGTTCAGAGGCTCCTACGTTTGTCATACTGTTAACTGGGTTCAGATCACAAGTTGTACGGTGTGATTGGTGTGGCTGGTATGAGTCTTACCCGGGATTCAAAATCCTTCCTTATTGTGTACGCTCGTCCGGGCACAGTATCCTAACTGAGGCTTGGAGGAGGGTCATAGGGGGAGGAGCCAGTACACACCACCTAGTGGTCAAACTTTTAAATTTTGTGCCCTGTCTCCTGCGGAGCCGCTATTCCCCATGGTCCTGACGGAGTCCCAGCATCCACTACGGACTACGAGAAATAGATTTATCGGTAAGTAAAATCTTATTTTTTGTACATGCATAAGACAGTGGGCCTGCCAGATTGGTATTCGATAGCTTATTATAAATTATTCGGAGGCATACTTGCCCCTATGTTATTGCGAGCGTTTACTCAGATCTCGGAAGACTCTCCCTTTTCTTCCCAATCCCTACTTGCATACATCTCTGTCATTCTGAAGGAGGCCAAAGACCCGGCCATGGTACCAGTTACAGACCCATCTCCCTGTTAAACATAGACTTGAAGCTGTTTGCTAAATTGATTGCTAACTGTATAAAGCAACTACTCCCATATTTAATCCATACTGACCAGGTGGATTTTGTCCCTGGTCGTGAGGCCAGGGACAACACTACCAAAGTTTTGGATTTGATCCATTTATCCTCCAAATTTAGCCCCCGTTGATCCTGTTTTCCACAGATGCAGAGAAAGCATTTGACAGGGTTGATTTGGACTTCATCACAGGGGTGCTGGAACATTTGGATCTGAAACAAGTGGTTTATAGAGGATCCATGCCTTGTATGCTCACCCTATGCGCATAAATGGTGACCGTTCGGAACAGTTTCCGATTTCGAATGGCACTCGTCAGGGATGTCCTCTATCGCCTTTGATCTTTGTATTATGTATGGAAGCCCTGGTGAGGGCCATTCGACAAAATGCGAATATACAAGGGTTGAGAGTTGGGGAGACAGAATATAAACTTGCTTTGTTCGCTGATGACCTATTAGCGGTAATCTCCAAACCTCTAACGTCGATTTCCAAATCTTCTTTCAGAATTTAGACACTTTGGAGTGCTATCCAACTTTAAGGTTAATTTATCTAAATCTGTGGCTTTGAATCTTACTCTTGACCAGACAAGCCTGAGCGTGCTCCAATCCATATCTCCTTTTTCATGGCAACCCACGCAGCTTAAATATTTAGGGGTTATCTTGAACAGAGACATTTCTCAAACATTTACTTCAAATTTTCCTCCTTTGTTGGCTAAACTTCAATCTGATCTTTCTGCCTGGGGTGCCAAGAGAATATCTTGGGTAGGACGTATTGGAGTTGTTAAAATGAACATTTTACCTAGACTACTCTTATCTCCACCAGACCTTGGCTATCGTGATCCCTCACGCCTGGTTTACCGTGCTCCAAAGGAAAATTAGGGACTACATCTGGGCAGGGTGTAAACCCAGATTTAAACATGAAATATTATTTAGAAGGAAGCATCAAGGTGGTCTTCAACTGCCCCACTTCCTTTCCTATCATTATGTGTTCCTTATCACTAGGATGATGGAAAGGAGTTGTGCGCTTGAGAGGAAGCATTGGCCCTCATTCCGAGTTGTTCGCTCGCTAGCTGCTTTTAGCAGCCGTGCAAATGCTAAGCCGCCGCCCTCTGGGAGTGTATCTTAGCTTAGCAGAAGTGCGAACGAAAGGATAGCAGCACTGTTACAAAAAAAAACACTTCAGACTATTTAGTTCCTGTTTTGACGTCACAAACACGCCCTGCGTTCTCCCAGCCACGCCTACGTTTTTCCAGCCACTCCTGCTTTTTTATCTGGCACGCCTGCGTTTTTTCACACTCCTCAAACGGTCAGTTACCATCCAGAAACACCCACTTCCTGTCAATCACTCTGCGGCCAGCAGTGTGACTGAAAAGCATCGCTAGAGCTTGTGTAAAACTGCATCAGCTTTTGTGAAAGTACGTCGCGCGTGCGCAGTGCGCAGAATTGCGTTTTTTTTGCCTGATCGCTGCGCTGCGAACAAAAGCAGCTAGTGATCAACCCGGAATGAAGGCCATTGAGTAGAGATTGAATTACACTCCCCTCTTTAGCCCTTAGCCTTCCTTGGCTTTTGATGCTACCTTCCGTTACCCACCAATTAGTAAATCCAATGCTTAGGTGTTGGCATCGTTTACGTTCCCTACTCCTTCTTTCGTCCATCCCCTCACCTTTTATGCCTTTATACAGAAACCCGGATTTCCCCCCTGGGTTCCCGGACTCCTCATTTTATTGGTGGTGCCTTAGAGGTATTTATAGGATAGATCAACTTTTGGACTCTACGGGCATTCTGAGCTTCCCAGCAATTCAATCTACCTGGGATCCACTTAATAAAGAAATCTGGATGTATCTGCAGATCAAGCATTTCTTATCTAGCTTAAGCCTTCCTGGAACTACCTTGCATTCGACTACCCCTTTTGAGAACATGTGCCTCTCCCAATCTTATCCACGTCATTCCCTCTCAACCATTTATACATTTTTAATTAAACTTGCCTTTCATACCAAACCCAAATTTGTTGGCTATTGGGAGGCTGATCTGAATGGCTTGATAGGGGATGATGACTGGACTGAAATTTTAAGTTTTCATCTTTGAATATAATGATGATGGAAACGCACTATAAAGTACTGACAAGATGGTACCACTGCCCTAGTCTGCTGGCTAAAATGTACCCAGGGGTCCCAAACACTTCCTGGAGATGCAAGTAGATGGTGGAAACTCCCTTGCATATCTGGTGGGAATGTCCCCTGCTTAAACCATACTGCCAGAAAGTAATAGAGATGGCCAGTCTTATTTTTGGGGAGGACCTCCCTTCATGCCCTAGTTTTTGGCTGCTTAACCTACTAAAATGCCCTCAATCCCAATTCAAAAAAACACTTCTCTACCACATTCTCAGTTCCTCTAAAGCAGTGATCCCGGGGCACTGGATGTCCAATGTTGTCCCCTCCATGTCTGAATGGTGTGCTAGGATAGACCATTATTTTATTATGGACAATCTTATTTCCTTCCTGTCATCTAATAATCAGAATTTCACTGCTACTGTACAAAAAGACATTGCTAGCTCCCCCTTTATTTTCCTTTATCCTAAATCGTACAAATGATTTTTATCCTGGCGTTGCAAAGCTCTCTTTTTGTTCTGTCCTCTCCCCCTCCTTTTACTACTTAACTTTTCTTTCCTTTCTTTCCTACTATGGTTCTATCCAGGGGGCTAATTCAGACCTGATTTTTGCAGCCCTGCAATTGGATAGTCAACGCCTACGGGGAGGGGGTGTATTTTTGCCATGCAAGTGTGCGATCGCATGTGTAGCAGAGCTGTACAAACAGATTTTGTGCAGTCTCTGCGCAGCCGAGGACTTACTCAGCCGCTGCGATCACTTCAGCCACTTCAGGACCCTTCCCTGCAAAAGCATGGACATGCCTGCGTTTTTCCAAAATCTACTGTTTACCGTGACCTAAAATTTTGATACAACGTATCAGATTTTGGGGGATATTCAATTATCCGCAAATTCGCGGCAATTTTTCGCCCGAAATTTTTTCGCGGTAATCGGCCGAAAATTGCCGCGAAAACGCTCCATTTTTCGACCTATTCAATTCCGACCGGGTTTCACGTGAAAATTCTTGCAGTGAAAAGTTCAGGTGAAAATGGGGAAATCAGCCTGTACCCCAAAAAATGCTAAACTAACATAGGAAAACAGAAGAGAAGTGTGTTAGAAATCATATTAGAGAGTTTTTGGGGACTTAAATTGTGTGAAATGGCGGTTATATGCATTTTTTTTTAAATGCAAAAAAATGATAGAAAGCAAGTTTTTTTGAGCAAAATAAATGCTCTCATTAAATTTGGGGTACATGAAAATGGGTATAAGTATATATTTGGGTCATTTTAGGGTACTTTAAAAAAAAGTGGAAACAGACCGATTACTCCCATCTGCAAGCCTAAAAAACACCTGTCCCACTCATAAAGCACCCCAATATACCTGTCCCATACCTTGAACCCCAATTTCCATCACTTTTTACTTTTTCACCCCGAAAATGACGTCATTATTGGCCAATTAAAAATAATTAAAAACTTCAACGTGCCTAATTAGTCATAAAGGGGGGTGTCCCAGGAGTTCTGTACCATATCCAAAATTTTTTACCTTAAAATAGTGACTTTTCCCAACTTTTCACCTGCTTCAGAGAAGGTGAAGTGAAATTAGTGAAAACATGATCACCGATACATTTTCCAGGATAATTGAATAGGCTGTAATTGCATTTCACGTGAAAAGTCCGGTTTTTCACCCGAAAACCGTACTTTTCACGTGAAAAGTCCGTTATCACTGCTAATTGAATATGGCCCTTTGTGTGTGATGAGGAGAATTTATTTTATGTCATCTTCCTTTATGAATCTAAAGTATCTGTAAAATATTCGTTAAAACGATTTGCAAAAAAAAAAAAAAAAAAAGACAGTGGGCCTGATTCAGATGTGGTGGGAGTGTGCAATGCTGCAATGTACAGGTATGGTAATGCAGCAGGAGGCGTCTGGTATAAGTAGACGCCTCTTACATGCATTTGTGATCCAGAGCTGTGTCCTAGGATGTAGCATCGGATCACTTATGACACCATCAGACAGCTGTGTGACCCATGGGTTCATGCAAGCCGACCACCGCAGCACCTACAAAGAGGCCAGGAAATCTCAGTTTGAAGACAGAGTTCCTGACCTCTGCACTCCCCAAAAAACCTCAAATGGCTGCAGACTGTCAGTCAACTGACCTCTGCAGCCATTCTGCTTCTGATAGTGCAGGAGCCGTACTGCACATTGGTACTAAGCAACATGGGCCGCAGATCCTTTTTTATATGAATCAGGCAGAATGAGAGGTCATAAGGCAAGGTCTTACTAGAAAGACGGTTGGGGGCAGGTAGCGAGGAGCGACAGTTAGGAGCAGAGCACAAGTCTGGGCTGACATGATACAAAAGAAGTCAAGGATTTAGGCAAGAATCAAAGCAGAAAATAGCAAAAATTCAGCATCCGAAATACAACTAACTTGAACCGATAAAAATCTGAGTAAGCCCCTTTTAAATAGATTGCAATTGCCAATCAGGAATCATGCCTGGTCAGACTTTCCTCGCCTAGTCACTAATGTGTACTCAAGAAGAGGTAGTTGCCAAATAGAGCATGCACTTTTGGTTCTGTATCCCAGCAGTTTGGAGACTCAAGGACTTCGGAGAGTTGTGTCTCATGAAGGTGAGCAGGTGCCATGTGGAACTAAATCTGGGTACACACCAGGCACGAGTGCATGATTTTGATACATCAGATCAATATATCGTTAGTAAAAGCACAAATTGTGTACCTTTCACTAACGATAACTAACCGATGCGCGGTCCCGCGAGTCGTTTGTCGTATCTCTAGATCTTCCTTGCTGCAGGGAAGAACTGAAGCTATTGTTAACGACAGCATGCTCCTGGATGTGGCCATCCTAGATCTTTTGCAAGAGCTGTAAGATCTATCTTTTGTGTAGTGCACTATGGGCCTAATTCAAACCTGATCGTAGCAACAACTCTGTTAGCAGTTAGGCAAAACCATGTGCACTGCAGGGGGGGGGGGCAGATATAACATTTGTAGAGAGCGTTAGATTTGGGTGGGTTATTTTGTTTCTGTGCATGGTAAATATTGGCTGCTTTGTTTTTACACTGCAGTTTAGATTTCACTTTGAACACACCCCACCCAAATCTAACTCTCTCTGCACATGGTTTTGCCCAACTGCTAACAAATTAGCTGCTGTGATAAACTCTGAATTACCCCCTATGTCGTTTGTCAAGGACTGCCTGGGAACTGCCGAGGAGTTCAAGGGAAATCTTTAATGACTTTGTTTGCCAGTCGTTCTGGCATGTACCCAGCATAAAGCCGGTCACACACGGAGTGATGTGTGCGGCTGATGCAAAAGGAGCATAAGAGGGCCGACATACGGGCGGTCCCCATACTTGGGGCGATAGTGTTCACTCTAGGAATTTTTTAGGGCAGGGTGCTGATCACGGGTAGGGCACATTTTTCATTCGGGAGGGCACATTTTTCGTTCGGGAGGGCACATTTTTCAATTAGAAGGGCAAAATTAGGTACATACTATAATGCTTGGTCCTCCCATTCCCACATGATAAAGAATGGGCAGTGCGCGCCAAAGGCGAAAATTTAGGGGCGTTGTTTTTCGTGGGGTTAGGGGCATGGCCACATAATAGTGGCAATTCACATTACACCACACAATAGTGCAGCTAATACACACTGCACCAGGTAGAACCTCCTATACACACTGCGACAGGTAGAGCACGTTATACATATTGCGCCAGGCAGAGCACATTCTACACTTTGCGCCAGGCAGAGCACGTTATACACATTGCGCCAGGTAGAGAGCACTGAGACACACTGCACCAGGTAGAGAGCACTGAGACACACTGCACCAGGTAGAGAGCACTGAGACACACTGCACCAGGTAGAGAGCACTGAGACACACTGCACCAGGTAGAGAGCACTGAGACACACTGCACCAGGTAGAGAGCACCGAGAAACATTGCACCAGGTAGAGAGCACTGAGAAACATTGCACCAGGTAGAGAGCACCGAGAAACATTGCACCAGGTAGAGAGCACTGAGAAACATTGCACCAGGTAGAGAGCACTGAGAAACATTGCACCAGGTAGAGAGCACTGAGAAACATTGCACCAGGTAGAGAGCACCGAGAAACATTGCACCAGGTAGAGAGCACCGAGAAACATTGCACCAGGTAGAGAGCACCGAGAAACATTGCACCAGGTAGAGAGCACCGAGAAACATTGCACCAGGTAGAGAGCACCGAGAAACATTGCACCAGGTAGAGAGCACCGAGAAACATTGCACCAGGTAGAGAGCACCGAGAAACATTGCACCAGGTAGAGAGCACCGAGAAACATTGCACCAGGTAGAAAGCACTGAGACACATTGGAGGAGGAGGGGGGGGGGGGGGGTAGATGGTTCCGCACACACATAAGACAAGGAGTAGTGGGGCCACACACAGGGGGTTGGGGGGGGCAGGAGGGCACAAGGTGTCACACACACGGGGGGGGGGGGGGGGCGCACAAACCAGGGTGAGGGGGGTAAAGTGTGCCACACACAAAGGCTGGGGGTAAATGGGGTCACATGCAGGGGGTGGGGGCAGGATATGGCAATGCATTAAAATACATGTTCATTACTTTGTGTGTATCTACTTACTCACACTCTGGCAGCTGAGGGTCACACTCCGGTAGATGGGTACGCTGGCCAGTGGCACTGGCTGGTGGGAGATGGGGGCTGCCCGCGGGTGTCTGGCCATGCACACAGAGAGGAGGGAGGGCTGGGTTTGCCTCGGCGGGAGAGGCAAACCCAGCCCTCCTGTCTCTCGCAGAGGAGGGGAGATGCGGCGGCTGACAACTAAGGACGGACGAGGTGGGCGGGACAGATGGGGCGGTACAGACGGGGCGGGCCGCGGAGGTCTCTGTCTCTCATGCAGGGAGACAGTGTGACTGTGATTAAGCACACTGGATTACTGCAGTAATGTGTCCGGTGGCTTGGCGGGGTCCGGCGGGCAGCAAAGTGCGGGGCGGGAGGGCGCACACAAATGGGCAGGGCGGCATTCAGGTGTCTAAAAAAGGGGCAGGGCGCAGCGCCCTGTGAAAGACACCTAGAGTGAACACTAGGCGAACCGGTGCCTGTCCACGTGCTGTACTGGCCCTCCTACGCATAGCACTGCATGGGATCGTCTGCCAGCATCAGAAAGATCTAGTCCTGCGGGCGGAAGAGCTCACATGTGTGTGTAATGGATGACATCATGCCCACACATGAACTATATAGCTACTATATCGTACCAATTTGTTAGATCGACAGGTATATCGTGCCGTGTGTGGGGGTCTTAAGACTGATGTTTCCAGCAGTTCAGGGGTGTTTTAGGGGAGGGGAGTTGTGCATGGCCAAACATTTCAGATCCACTAGAGGAGGAGGCACACTTCAGTGTTGTTCACGGGCGCTCCCAGCATGAAACAACCATCTCATCTTTTCGGGTGCACTCCCAAAAGTATAACTTTGGGATTTGTGATATCTGTTGGGACAAAACACAGTAAAATACATGCTCTTGCTGATGGTCGGTAGATTATGTTTTTGGTGCTGCAGTATTCTCGTTAAATTGTCTTTCTGTTTGTGTTAATGCACATTACCACTTTAAAACCGTTTGGGTAACATTCTACAGTAAACTTGATGTGTTCAAGCCTAGTTTTATTAATATTCTGTGTTTTAAGAAATTAGTAGAACCAATGTACTGTATACTTTTATAATACGTAAATAAATGTTGAAATGGTGGACAATTTATATCTGCTTTAACATTTAAGGTAGAATCACATAAATGAGTAGAAATTGTATATTTATTGTTCTGGAAGAGTTTTGTTTAAATGTGTGATTTGATACTATAATTTCTTGTTTATATTCTATAAATGTTTCATTTTTACACAAATTTTGTTGTATTGCTTTATTTTATCATGTGAATTGGCTGTTAGTGCTAAACTCCAGCGTTGTGGCTCTCAAACTTGTCAAGGGCCTTTGTCTCCCTATCCTAAAATTTTCATACCGTCCTAGATGACCGGATCACGGAGCCCGATTCAAATGTGGTTGCTAATGCAATCACAACTGCAATTTTTTTTATTCCCCTGCCGTGCGAAAATATGTTAATGCTACAGCCGCCTGGGAATGTATTGAGAGGGCAAGTGGTGGACTCTCGGATCTAAGCAACAGTGGTGGTCATTCCGAGTTGTTCGCTCGGTAATTTTCTTCGCATCGCAGTGATTATCCGCTAACTGCGCATGCGCAATGTTCGAACTGCGCCAAGTAAATTTGCTATGCAGTTAGGTATTTTACTCACGGCATTACAAGGTTTTTTCTTCGTTCTGGTGATCGTAATGTGATTGACAGGAAGTGGGTGTTTCTGGGCGGAAACTGGCCGTTTTATGGGAGTGTTTGAAAAAACGCTACCGTTTCTGGGAAAAACGCGGGAGTGGCTGGAGAAACGGAGGAGTGTCTGGGCGAACGCTGGGTGTGTTTGTGACGTCAAACCAGGAACGACAAGCACTGAACTGATCGCACTGGCGGAATAAGTCTCGAGCTACTCAGAAACTGCACAGAGAAGTCTTTTCGCAATATTGCGAATCTTTCGTTCGCAATTTTGATAAGCTAAGATTCACTCCCAGTAGGCGGCGGCTTAGCGTGTGCAATGCTGCTAAAAGCAGCTTGCGAGCGAACAACTCGGAATGAGGGCCAGTGTACAAACACGCAGCTTTGGTCGCAGTTCATTCAATAATTGACCATTTAAGTATCCCTAAGGTAACACAGAATTTCTGAGGGTGCTGAGATGTTGGCGCCATGTTTTGTGCATGTTTTTCAGATGTAAGCAGATACATGCCACCAAAACGATCACAACACCTGCGTTTTTGCCGCCATTCCCTGGTCCAATCCACAAAACGGCCCAAGTCTGTCAATCACTTAAGAATAAATCCTCACTGCAAGCGTAACCGCATTTGATAGCAACTCAGTCACTGCTCGTGTACATTGCAGCTAAGATGCATATCCAGTTGGACGATAATCGCTCAGCTGCATAAATATCTAAATAGCGACCACATCTGAATCAGGCCATCAGTGAATTAAAGTTTTACCTTTTACTTTCTCTGTGTTGTAGCTAGCCATTTTAAAAATAAGATTTTACTCACCGGTAAATCTATTTCTCGTAGTCCGTAGTGGATGCTGGGGACTCCGTAAGGACCATGGGGAATAGACGGCTCAGCAGGAGACTGGGCACATCTAAAGAAAGCTTTAGGACTATCTGGTGTGCACTGGCTCCTCCCCCTATGACCCTCCTCCAAGCCTCAGTTAGGACACTGTGCCCGGAAGAGCTGACACAATAAGGAAGGATTTTGAATCCCGGGTAAGACTCATACCAGCCACACCACTCACACCATATAACTCGTGATAGGAACCCCGGTTAACAGTATGATAACAATGGAACCTCTGAATAGATGGTTCGCAATAACAACCCGATTTGTGTAACAATAACTATTTACAAGTATTGCAGACAATCCGCACTAGGGATGGGCGCCCAGCATCCACTACGGACTACGAGAAATAGATTTACCGGTGAGTAAAATCTTATTTTCTCTGACGTCCTAGTGGATGCTGGGGACTCCGTAAGGACCATGGGGATTATACCAAAGCTCCCAAACGGGCGGGAGAGTGCGGATGACTCTGCAGCACCGAATGAGAGAACTCAAGGTCCTTCTCAGCCAGGGTATCAAATTTGTAGAATTTTGCAACGTGTTTGCCCCTGACCAAGTAGCAGCTCGGCAAAGTTGTAAAGCCGAGACCCCTCGGGCAGCCGCCCAAGATGAGCCCCCTTCCATGTGGAATGGGCTTTTACAGATTTAGGCTGCGGTAGTCCCACCGCAGAATGCGCAAGCTGAATAGTGCTACAAATCCAGCGCGCTATAGTCTGCTTAGAAGCAGGAGCACCCAGCATGTTGGGTGCATCTAGGATAACCAGCGAGTCAGTTTTCCGGACTCCAGCCGTCCTGGAAATATAATTTTTCAGGGCCCTGACTACGTCCAGTAACTTGGAATCCTCCAGGTCCCTAGTAGCCGCAGGCACCACAATAGGTTGGTACAAGTGAAAACCTGATACCACCTTCGGGAGAAAGTGAGGACGAGTCCTCAACTCTGCCCTATCCATATGGAAAGTCAGGTAAGGGCTTTTTTTATGACGAAGCCGCCAATTCTGACACATGCCTGGCCGAAGCCAGAGCCAACACATGACCACTTTTCATGTGAGATATTTCAAATCCACGGTTTTAAGTGGCTCAAACCAATGTGATTCCAGGAACTTCAAAACCACATTGAGATCCCAAGGTGCCACTGGGGCACAAAAAAGGGGCTGAATATGCAGCACTCCCTTACAACGTCTGCACTTCAGGCTGACATCCTTCCTGGCTTTGATCAGGATAAGAATGACTTCCTCCGGAATGCCTTTTTCACTCAGGATCCGGTGTTCAACCGCCATGCCGTCAATGCAGCCGCGGTAAGTCTTTGAACAGACAGGGCCCCTGCTGCAGCAGATCCTGTCTGAGTGGCAGAGGCCATGGGTCCTCTGAGATCAACTCCTGAAGTTCCAGGTACCAAGCCCTTCTTGGCCAATCCGGAACCATGAGTATAGTTCTTACTCCTCTTTTCCTTATTATTCTAAGTACCTTGGGTATGAGAGGGAGAGGAGGGAACACATAAACCGACTGGTACACCCGCGGTGTCACTAGAGCGTCCACAGCGATCGCCTGAGGTTCCCTTGACCTGGCGCAATATCTTTTTTATTGAGGCGGGACGCCAACATGTCCACCTGTGGTCTTTCCCAACGGTTTACCAGCATTTGGAAGACTTCTGGATGAAGTCCCTATTCTCCCGGGTGGAGTCTGCTGCGGAAGTCTGCTTCCCAGTTGTCCACTCCCGGAATGAACACTGCTGCCAGTGCTACCACATGATTTTCCGCCCAACGGGGAATCCTTGTGGCTTCTGCCATCGCCCTCCTGCTTCTTGTGCCGCCCTGCCTGTTTACATGGGCGAGCGCCGTGATGTTGCCTGATTGGATCAGTACGGCTGGTGAAGCAGGGGCCTTGTTTTGCTTAGGGCCTTGTAAATGGCTCTTATCTCCAGAAAATTTATGTTAAGTGAAAACTCCTGTTTTGGACCATAGTCCTTGGGATTTTATTCCCTGTGTGACTGCACCCCAACCCCGAAGGCTGGCATCCATGGTCCCCAGGACCCAGTCCTGTATTCCGAATCTGCGGCCCTCTAGCAGATGAACCCTCTGCAGCCACCACCGCAGCGACACCCTGGTTCTTGCCGATCGGGTTATCCGCTGCTGTATCTGGAGATGGGACCCGGACCATTTGTCCAACAGGTCCCACTGGAAAATCCTTGCGTGGAACTTTCCGAATGGAATTGCTTCGTACGAAGCTACCATTTTTCCCAGGACTCGTGTGCATTGATGTACCGACACCTGTCCCGGTCTTAGGAGGTTTCTGACTAGAGATGACAACTCCTCGGCTTTTTCCATTGGAAGAAACACTTTTTTCTGGTCTGTTTCCAGAATCATTCCCAGGAACAGAAGACGTGTCGTAGGGACCAGCTGTGACTTTGGAATTGAGAATCCAGTCCTGCTGTTGCAGCACTTCCCGAGAAAGTGCTACCCCCTTACCAACTGTTCCTTGGACCTCGCCTTTATCAGGAGATCGTCCAAGTACGGGATAATTAAAACTCCCTTCTTGCGAAGGAGTATCATCATTTCGGTCATTACCCATGGTAAAGACCCTCGGTGCCGTGGATAATCCAAACGGCAGCGTCTGGAACTGATAGTGACAGTCCGGTACCACAATCTTGAGGTACTCCTGGTGAGGAGGGTAAATGGGGACATGCAGGTAA
Source organism: Pseudophryne corroboree (assembly GCF_028390025.1). NCBI lineage: Eukaryota > Metazoa > Chordata > Amphibia > Anura > Myobatrachidae > Pseudophryne > Pseudophryne corroboree. Next base: position 401,205,716 of record NC_086444.1, on the reverse strand, counting down.
GTATCCTTGATGTCCAGAGAGACCCTGTAATCCCTCTCGTCCAGGATCGCAATAATCACCCTGAGCGATTCCATCTTGAACTTGACTCTTTTGTTATATGTGTTCAAGGACTTTAAATTTAAGATGGGTCTCGCCGAACCGTCCGGTTTCGGTACCACAAACATTGTGGAAAAGTAACCCTTTTCCTGTTGAAGGAGGGGTACCTTGATAATCACTTGCTGTGAATACAGTTTTTTGGATAGCCACCAACACTGCCTCCCTGGCAGAGGGAGTTGCCGGTAAGGCAGATTTTAGGAAACGGCGGGGAGGGAGACGTCTCGAATTCCAGCCTGTACCTCTGAGATACTGTTTGAAGAACCCAGGGATCCACCTGTGAGAGAGCCCACTGTGCGCTGAAATTTCTGAGACGGGCCCCCACCGTACCCGGGTCCGCCTGAGCAGCCCCAGCGTCATGCTGTGGACTTACCGGACGCAGGGGAGGACTTCTGCTCCCGGGAACTAGCTGTGTGCTGCAGCTTTTTCCCTCTACCTTTTCCTCTTGGCAGAAAAGATGAGCCTCTAGCCCTCTACTTTTCTGGGGCCGAAGGGACTGTACCTGATAATACAGTGCTTACTTTTGCTGTGGGGTAGCTTGTGGCAAAAGTTTTGATTTCCCAGCCGTAGCTGTGGAAACGAGGTCTGAAAGACCATCCCCAAACAGTTCCACCCCCTTCTAGGGCAAACTTCCATGTGCCGTTTTGAATCGGCATCGCCCGACCATTGCCGAGTCCATAAACCCCGTCTGGCGGCAATGGTTTTAAATAGCGCTTATTAGTGATGCCAGTCGGCAAATATCCCTCTGTGCATCACGCATGTATAAGACGGCGTCTTTTATATGCTCTATTTTCAGCAAAATATTGTCCCTATCTATAGTATAAATATTATCCGACAGGGAATCTGACCACGCAGCTGCCGCACTGCACATCCATGCCGAGGCAATAGCAGGTCTCAATATAATGCCCGTGTGTGTGTATATAGCTTTAAGGGTAGTTTTCTGCTTTCTATCAGCAGGTCCTTCAGGGCGGCCGTATCCGTGACAGTAGTGCCACCTTTTTTAATAAGCGTGTAACCGCTTTATCTACCCTAGGGGTTATTTCCCAACGTGACCTAGCCTCTGGCGGAAAAGGGTACGCTGCTTAGAAATTATCAATTTCTTATCGGGGGAAGTCCACGCTTCCTCACACACCTCATATCAATTTCTCAGATGCAGGAAAACTACTGGTAGTTTTCTGTCACCAAACATAATACCCTTTTTTGTGGTATCTGGGGTATTATCAGAAATGTGTAATACATTTTTAATTGCCTCAATCATGTAACGGGTGGCCCTATTGGAAGGTACACTAGTCTCATCGTCGTCGACACTGGAGTCGGTATCCGTGTCAACATCTGTGTCTGCCATCTGAGGTAGCAGACGTTTTAGAGCCCCTGATGACATGTGAGACGCTTGGACAGGCACAAGCTGAGCAGCCGGCTGTCCTATGTCGTCAAACCTTTTATGTAAGGAGTTGACACTGTCACGTAATTCCTTCCATAAGTCCATCCACACCGGTGTCGACCCCGCAGGGGGTGACATCCATTCACAGGCATTTGCTCCGCCTCCACATCATTATCCTCATCATACATGTCGACACAGCAGTACCGACACACAGCACACACACAGGGAATGCTCTGACAGAGGACAGGATCCCACAAAGCCCTTTGGGGAGACAGAGGGAGAGTATGCCAGCACACACCAGAGCGCTATATATCACAGGGATATCACCTATAGAGAGTGTTTTCCCTTATAGCTGCATAATATATATATATACTGCGCCTAATTTTTGTGCCCCCCCTCTCTTTTTAACCCTTTTCTGTAGTGCAGGACTGCAGGGGAGAGCCAGGGAGCGATCCCTCCAGCAGAGCTGTGAGGGAAAATGGCGCCAGTGTGCTGAGGGAGATGGCTCCGCCCCTTTTTCGGCGGGCTTTCTCCCGCTATTGTAAAAGTTCTGGCAGGGGTTAATAAACACCTATATAGCCCCTGGGGCTATATATGGTGTCAGTTCACCAGCCAAGGTGTTCATATTGCTGCTCAGGGTGCCCCCCCCCCAGCGCCCTGCACCCATCAGTGACCGCAGTGTGTGGTGTGCATGAGGAGCAATGGCGCACAGCTGCAGTGCTGTGCGCTACCTTGGAGAAGACAGAAGTCTTCAGCCGCCGATTTTCCGGACCACCTTCTTGCTTCTGGCTCTGTAAGGGGGACGGCGGCGCGGCTCCGGGAACGGACGACGAGGTCGAGTCCTGTGTTCGATCCCTCTGGAGCTAATGGTGTCCAGTAGCCTAAGAAGCCCAAGCTACCACCACTTAGGTAGGTTCGCTTCTTCTCCCCTTAGTCCCTCGGTGCAGTGAAAATTCCTTTTAATTTAATGGGGTGATTGTTTTAGCCCCGTCAAAATGTTTTTTTTTTTATCCATAGATGGTGGAAGAGCACTTTGGATCCTATCTCCTCAGTGCTGGTCCGCACACACACAAATGAGGGCACCCTTTCTCGAAAGGCAAGAGTTTCCCTTTCAAATAATTTTCCCCCTTAGTAGAGATGTGTTCACATATACATATCCTCAAATCTTAACAAATAGCCATCCTTGATGTGTCATAAAACCTGTGACAAAGCAGTGCCAAGGTGCTGCAGGTTCAACACCATACAGTATACAGTTCAACTACTTTGTGGGAAGTTGAACTTTGATTAAAACTATAGTGGGTGGAGGCGATATTTTAGAGAGCCCTGGCTAGAGGGTAAGTTGTTTTTTGTATTTTGCAATTGAGACATATCCCTAAAGGCCCATACACATGGTGAGATTCGGGCTAGGCCCAATTCTCACTATGCGACAGGGGCTAGGTCGGCATCGCAAGCACATAATGAGTGTGCTTGTGATACTGACTTATGTGCGATTTTGTTTAAGTGTCAATTTTGACTATGTCTTCTATAGACTGTGCAGGCAAGTCAATTTTGACTATCTAGTCTTGCGATGCTGACCGCGCGGAGCCGAGCATCAGCATCGAATCGGGATCGCAAGGTGAAAGTCACCTTGCGATCTGCACTAACTTTTCTTACGATTTTGACTATGTAGTCAAAATCGTAAGAAAATATCTCAGTGTGTGTACACACCATAACACAGAGTCATGCATTTTTAAGTTCACAAGATTTACTTTAATGTGAGATGAGTAGATGATGGTGAGGAGATTCATTTCAGTACCAGTCATGTCTAGCTGAGGGGCAGGCACACTGTGCTGAGCAAGGTGGCTGACTGGAGATCGCCCTCCAGCAGCCGTCGGTGGTACACAATCGCATGTGATGCGCCCGTGTCACACTGCAAGAACTGCGGATGGCATCCAGTTATAGTTATGTGTTTCTTTGCATACTTTTACTGAACTAAGTTTGCAACCATTTTACTGTATAATGTAAATGTGTGAGATTTCCCATAGACAGACATTTATAATTTTTGACAATTAATAATAATGTATTTATCCTATGTCTTGGGGTGCTATTGTACATTATTTCCTTTGTTTCAACACCCCACAGATATTTTACCTTAAGAGTACACACTCACCATACATTACCATTCTCAATTATCTCACACCATTGTTTAATACTCTTTCTTTACCAGCTGACCAAATGCCCAACTATGTGCACCAGTGGTCTGACATTCCCAAGGGTGTAAGGACAGGAGGGGGTGTCTGTCCTCGCCAGTGACTGCTTCTCCCCCGGGTGCCAGAGCAAGGCCAGCTTCCAGGCTTTCTCTGTGCAATCCCGGCACACTACGAGCACGTTATAGCGAAATGCTGCTCTCCTTTCACACACCAGCTGGCAGCCCCATCCCCCTCCACACACATGCACCTCTGGTTCAGAGACGGAATTTGTTCCAGACAGACTCTGCCCCACTGCTGCTACCAGGAGAGAGAAGGAGGTGACTGGGTCAGGGATAAGGTATAGGGAAGCAGTTACAATTCCGCCACTCAGAATCCCGGCTGTAACAATACGACGCTGTAATCCCGACGGGGTGAAATGACATTGCAAGACCCATTGTGCACATGCGGAGAATGGGTCTTGCGCCTGCGCAGACCCCGCACCATTGCATTTGTACCTTAACCATCAGTTTGCATTCAAATCTGGATTAGGCCCTGAGTTATGCATCTGAGGATGCAGCCTTGGATCAGCATTGTGACCATCAAATTTATATACAATTCTGAATTAGGCCCCCAGTAAGTATGCTGAAAGAAAGATTTGCAATCCACCACTCCACGATCAAGAAAGCTCTTTCCAGTATGATATTGCAATAACGCCTGTGGCTTGAACAGCATATTGCATCTCATATTCATGCCTTTACACCAGGTTCCCGCTTTTCATTTGGAAGTTAAGTATCTTAGGAAATTAAGGAGCTTCTTCCCGGTAGGAGTAAGTAAGAAATGCAAACATGCTGTTTAGAATTCCAACCATTTTATTCGTGAATGGCAATAGACGCTGGCCTCATTAAGTGTTCGCAGTAAATCCACCTTGAAAGTGTAAGAGATCTGTAGTTCAGATATATCTGACACGGGAGTGAGCATTGGATCTGAAGAGCCATCCAATGTGACACTTTTCTTCAGATATGACGGTCAGATGCATCGAAATCTGAAGAAAATTGCCCAAATCTGACTAGTGGATGGGGGCCTAAAATGATCAAAAACAAATATGTTGCATTGCTAGAGGCGAACATTTTTAATGTACAGAAAGAGTTGGATGGAGGACACATCCTAAGTCAACTCTAAAGCGCACTGTACCTTTTTAAAATATAGGGGGTAGGGGCATTAATGTTCAAAATGAAGATTGCAATGGGTGAGGGGTGTTGCTGGCTGCTGCTCTGATCTGTGCTGCTGGGTGATAGGCACAGACGTGCAGTCAGCAGAGGTAGATCCTTTTCAGTCATACTCCAGTATACTCCAGATTTTTTACTATAAAAAGCATATGAAAAATACAAAGAAAATACTATAAATATTTTTTGTATTATTCTAATCCTTTTTATAGTCGAAACTCTGGATTAAAAAGTCTACTTTATACGCACATCTCTGATCAAAACTCACCAAATTTCCAGCAGTACAGATGTGTCCACTTGCATCTAGCCTCCTGGCATGTTGAACAGCCCTTCTAGTCATGCCATGTCGTGGTGTGACTTGGTTGCGCAGATCGTATTTTCATGCGACTTTTTCTATTAAAATGTGCCTTGTTCACAAAACGATGTGAATAGGACACACACACGCAGCTTATGCTCATTAAAATGATATGCGACATGCTTATATTCTGTGTGCGACAGTGGCTGTAACTGCATAAGAGTGTTTTCCTAGAAAGCACTGTAACATAGCATTTTGTATGCAGATACAGCCTAGACGCACAGAGAATATAAGCATGCCGCATATCATTTTAATCAGCAGAGTCTACTTGTGCGTCATAATTATTATTATTATTATTATTATTATTATTATCCTTTATTTATATGGCGCCACAAGGGTTCCGCAGCGCCCAATAATTACATTGCAATGAGAAAAAAAAGACACCTGACGCTAAATGAGTTGCACGGGATCTGTCAGCTCACTTATACCAGGCATCTCCCACTGCATGGAGTATTGAAGCAAGATGTAAGGGGATTTATACCCTTGTATAATGCCACCATGAAACGTCAGGCTCATATATTTTGTGTAAAACTGGCTCTGATACTAGCCAGTGTCTCACCAGCCATTTACCTTACTGTAGGTCATGGGTGCTATGTTGGGAGAGTGTTACTGGGTCAGAGGTGAAAATAGCGGTGGTGCTAGGTGGCACCAGCCAGAATCTTGCTTAGGGAATCAAACTGGTTATGGCTGGCTCTGGATTCCAGCATACTGCACATGCACTGAAGGAAGATGTTTTTGACTTATATGGCATATGCACATGAACTGAGATTGCTAGAACTCCCTTGAAATAAGCTTTTCTGGGCAGGAACTGGACATAGAGCAGTGTGATCGCACAGAACTGTTCCATGTCATGGGAGTGTCATGGAACTTGATCGTTCATGGCATGTGAATGGATATGAGACCCTGTTTCAGACACATCTAGTGTACCAAGCGTGAGGTGAGTCCTAGACTATATACTAATGACGCCTGTTTTAGTTGTGGCCGAAATAGTGGATGGGATAGACTTCCACATGCAGTGGCAGAGATTCTCAGTGTACACATGTTCATTCTTGCATTAGCATGAGGAAGTAAGAAGACTGATGCAGCTGAACAGAAAAGTGGTCACGGCTGTATCAGGCCCAAGATGCGCAAACAATAAATTCCTGCATCTATTGAATTACTGTTTTTATGGCATGTTTATATACATGTATAAATTGCTGGGGGGATTACAGTGTTCAGAGTTGGAAGTAGCCTGACTGATATTTTTGCAATGTTCTAGCATGTGCTATATAATACTTTTTTTTACAAACAAAGCAATATTTTATATGTGTAGTACAAAATACTGTGTTTGATCATTTGCTGCAACATATAAAATTTTTCACCTGTTCTATATTATAACTGCACTTTTAATGCCAGTACATTTACACATTACCTGTCCGAATGTATGTGGAACTGTACCTAGCAGGAGTTGTGCATCGGTGCACACTGCAGCGCATGCTTTGTTTTTTTTGTGTTGTTTTAGGGGATGGAGTCAACTTACGGTTTCAGAAACATTATGCCCTGGGGGGTCTGTACTGATTTGGACAGTGAAAATGTTTGGCAGTATGAGCACCATCCTAGTATGTATGTGTGTGTGTATGTATGTATATATATATATATATATATATGTATATATATATATATATATATATATATATATATACACACATACACGAAGATGGTCAGTTTAATGTAACAACATGTTTTCGGGGATTCAACCCCGTCCTCTTCTGGCACTGAGGACGGAGTTGTATCCCCAAAACATGTTGGTACATTAAACTGACCATCTTCATTTTTGCATTGCAGTCTGCCTGAGTGCCGCTTGATTCTCCTATGCAGTATTGAGGAACCAAGTATTTCTCTGGGAGGGCACCGCAGCACAATATCTCACTTAAAGGGGAGTGTTGGGTCACTTGTTTGTAATATAAACAGGGTCTCATATCCATTTATATATATATATATATATATATATATATATATATAAATTTTCTTTTTACCGGCCAAATGTAGTTACCAACCTGATATCTCTATCACTGTTGAGAACTCGAGAGTCTGTCCTACCCCACAAGCTCGCTTCCTAGGTGTCATTTTTTACTCTGATCTGTCCTTTGTTCCTCACATTCAATATGTCTCAAAATCATGTTATATGCATTAAAAAAAAAACATATCCAAAATACGACCATACGTTACACAAGAGACATGACACTGCAAAAACTCTACTCCAGGGGTGGCCAACCAGTCAGATACAAAGAGCCAAAAAATCTTGTTAGGTACGTCAAAGAGCCGACATCAAGCCAAAGGCGTGTGTTCAAAAATAGGGGTGTGACCTTGTGCCTGCTAGGCCACACTCCTGGTATAAAAGACAATGAAAATGCCAGATCCACATAAAATACATTGAAAAAGACACTTCCACATAAAATAATTAAAAAATCCAGATCCACATAACATATTGAAAAAGCCATATTCACATAATACACTTCAGCTCCCCCATGTGTCACTCCAGCCAGGATTCTCCTTTGTCACACAACAAAAACAGAGAAAGATTGTCTCTTTGTTGGCGCACTTAAGAAACGATGAAAAAGAAATATATTTATGTATTCTGAATTTTTATAAAATATAACTTTTATTAATATTAAACTTAAAATATAGCAATTGAGAAAAATGTGATTATGTGAAAAAAGTGAAAATATTTAATAATATTCAATATTAAAAACTGATCCACTGTGCTCAAACTTTTTTTGCTCGTTTTTTATATCATATACGGTATTTCATGTAGGTATTCTGTGCTTCAAGACAATAAAACCGATTTCTTATACTCCAACTGTTGTCATTCGCTTTAATTGTATTTTAAACATATACAGTTCTGAAATTATTAACATATGTAGTAATTATTAAATGGATATACGTATAGACTGATATGGACATAAACTGATGAGACTGGAAGGTAGTTAGTTACTACCACGTATATCTTAACACAGACTGGAACGATCATATAACTTCGTTAAGAGGAGATCCCCCAATAAGATCAGTCCAAAATCTTATAATTATTTGGACCAAAATTAACTGACAAGTGATCCCATTAACACATTGTTTTAATTATTCATAAGCAATGAGACCGTAGTTATCTTAAAGATCGAATTATAACATGATCCACTACTGGTCTCTGAATAATAAATTGCATCAAACTTTCGTGCATAAATGGGGTCACGTCTTTTATTATGTCCAATACGTGGTTAAAAGCCTTAATAGCTTTATTTATCACCACTGTCAATGGTTAACTGTCACACACCTCATCAGTTATTTATCAATGTCCCATGTTTTAGGGATAGTTTCCCTGTGTATTTCCCTTATAATAATCTTAACTGTATAATTATAAATGAGCCCTATTCATTCGTCTATACGTACTTCAAATTGCTTTCTGTACATACATTAATTTGGAAGCCTACTGTATAGTTCCACTCAAGTTTGATATGTCACTACAATTCTGTGCTGAGCTACTGTATTACTGACACACCTCGCAGATACCCACACAGGGTCTTGAAGATGTTTATTCGGTGTACCTTACATAAGCCGCAGCTACAACCATACTGCCCGCCTGGACTCCACGATCTCCAAGCGTGAATGATAAGATTTAGACCAGCTGAAATGCGCTAGAATGACAGTGAATAAGCAGATAATACTTCCCTCATAAATATTCTTCCATGAAGCTTCATGTATATTTCATGAACCCGAAATCCATATATAAAAAAAACAGAAATATTTCCAAAAATAGTGTAGTATGTTCCGTATAACAAACTTAGATACAATAAGCCGATACAAATGATAAGCTTTAAACACTTAAAGTTGTAGATGGAGGTTTACCAGATAGGTAGAGTAAAAAAACCTTGTATTGAAGCCTATTGGAAGTGAATGTGCATAAGTTCACACACCATGTGATAATTAATCAAGATGGAGGTTTACCAGATTTCAATGAAGTATGGACCTTAAGATATGTTTCCCTCATAGGTTTTCTGTCGTAAGACTTTGTACGTATAACATACGTTCGGAATCCATATAGAAGGAAAAAATATTCCACAAATAGTGTAGTACGTTCAAAACAAGAAAATGTAATAAATTGCAAATAATAAAACCGTAAAATAAGGCAATATACGTAAGTGGTACAGATGGAGGTTTACCAGATAGAAGTGGTATATACGCCTTGTATAATACTAAATTGGATAAAAGATCACATCACAAAGTAATTAATCAAGGTGGGGGTTTACCAGACTTCCATGAGGTATGGACCTTAAGATGTATCAAATGGGAAGGAGAAAACGGCTCCGGAACCTGTCTCCTTGGTCCAAAAGAACTCTGTCCGTATGGTAAAGATTCCCAACAATGATGGAGCTCCTGTCATACAATGCCGACGCGTTTCGGGACCTCTCCCTTCCTCAAGGCAGCATGACAGGAACTGAACCAAATGATCTCCAAGTCCGCAGCGGCTTTATAAAGGTGGCTTAGGGTATATTAACAATTAGTTTGTGGTAAATAATTATGATATTCCTCATCAAAATTTACATAAAATCAAACACTAATGAATTGATAGAGAATAATCACTCCGCAACCCTGTTCACATCTGCCGCCCAAAACCTGTATCTGTATATACCTATAGTGTCAGACCTTCAGTGTAAGGACTATCATCTTTAAATTTTATCATACTTGATGAAATGCATTTTAACCTATATTGATTTATGGAAACCTAATATATGGTTCCACTAGTTGTTTCCCAAATTAAGTGTGCCAATGCAATTTTATGCTGAGCTTCTATATTGTTAATACACTTCACAAATGCTCACATAAGGTTTCAAGAGTGTTTATTTAATTTAACATGTAGACGTTGTATCTACAACCGCGCTGCCCGTCTGGATTCCTACAATCACCAAGTCCGCAGCGCCGCGCTGCCAGTCTGGACTCCAGCGATCACCAGGCCCGCAGTGACTTTATCAAAGAAGGCTTAGGGTGTATAACCATTACTTTATAGTGAATAATTATAGTACCTCACATCATATATTTATGCAAATGAATTGGTGAGGAATACCACATCTACAACCCTGTTCGTATTTACCACACCATCTTGCTTAGTAAAGTGCTCTGTATAATTCTCTTTAATTAAATTAATGCAGCTCTAATGAAACCAAAAATCAGAATCTCTATCTGACATAACTCTTCAATATGTTGAGGGAGATATTTAGCAGCTCTCTGGTATATTCTTATTGATATAATTTTAATTATAATTCGATCCTTAAGATAACTACGGTCTCATTGCTTATGAATAATTAAAACAATGTGTTAATGGGATCACTTGTCAGTTAATTTTGGTCCAAATAATTATAAGATTTTGGACTGATCTTATTGGGGGATCTCCTCTTAACGAAGTTATATGATCGATCCAGTCTGTGTTAAGATATATGTGGTAGTAACTAACTACCTTCCAGTCTCATCAGTTTATGTCCATATCAGTCTATACGTATATCCATTTAATAATTACTACATATGTTAATAATTTCAGAACTGTATATGTTTAAAATACAATTAAAGCGAATGACAACAGTTGGAGTATAAGAAATCGGTTTTATTGTCTTGAAGCACAGAATACCTACATGAAATACCGTATATGATATACAAAACGAGCAAAAAAAGTTTGAGCACAGTGGATCAGTTTTTAATATTGAATATTATTAAATATTTTCACTTTTTTCACATAATCACATTTTTCTCAATTGCTATATTTTAAGTTTAATATTAATAAAAGTTATATTTTATAAAAATTCAGAATACATAAATATATTTCTTTTTTCATCGTTTCTTAAGTGCGCCAACAAAGAGACAATCTTTCTCTGTTTTTGTTGTTCTTCAATTTTATTGTCTATGGCAGCACCCCCAGTTTATGAAGGATAGAAGGAAAAACTTCCTGTAATCATATGATTTTGGGGAATTTCTTGACAAAATATGTAAACATTAAAAACTGTCTGGTGCAGAAGATATCCCTATCCCCCATCTCCCTTGTAATTATTCTCCTTTGTCACTCCAGCCAGCTCCCCATTGTGTCACTCTTGCCAGCACCCTCCTGTATCGCTCCAGTCGGCTCCCCCATTATGTCTCTCCTACCAGGATCTTTCTGTGTCACTCCAGCCAGCTCCCCCTTGTGTCACTACAGCCCAGTATCTGGCTCCCTCAGTTTTCAGTCGTCTTATTACTGCTGTGTGTCTGGTTGGAGTGCACCAGTTTCCAGGATCTGTTGTGGTCGGGTGACTGAGTTTCGGGAGCCACATTTGAGTAAAGAAAGAGCCGCATGCGGCTCAAGAGCCACAGGTTGGCCACGGCTGCTCTACTCCATGCTCTCCTTATATCCTGTATTGATTATTGCAGTAGTCTTCTTACTGGCCTTACCAAAAAGAGACTCTTACTACTACAGTTCATTCTGAATGCAGCTGTGAGGCTAATCTTCCTCACAAGACGTTCATCATCTGCAGATCCACTCTTGTCAGTTCCTCTGTTGGTTACCTGTATGCTACCGTATTCAGTATAAAATACTTTTATTCATACGCAAGGCCATTACCCAAACTACACTAACGTACATCTCTTCGCTTATCTCAAAATATCTCCAAACCCGATCTCTCCACTCTTCACAAGATCTATGTCTCTCACCCACACTAATTATTCGCTCCCATTCACGACTGCAGAACTTTCTTCGGGCTGTCCCCACTCTGTGGAATGCCCTACCACGCAAAATAAGACTTTCCTCTAGATCCAAACCTTCAAGTGTTCCCTAAAAATTCTCCTCTTTGGGCAAGCTTATCAAATTCCATAGCCAAACCTCATAAGCTTTCCTATCCAATTACATCACCACTGTAAAGTTCACGCATATTTTCTCTTTCTTCACTTAACCCTTCCTCCTGACCCTGGTTCATCATTGCTGTGTAACCATATCATGCAGCCCACCAAGAACCTTTGCAATCTGGTGGACAATTATAAAATAGATAACACCGATCCTTGTGTAATAATGCCTATTTTCCTATAGATTGTAATCTTGCAAGCATTGCCTTCCTACCACTATGACTATCTGTTATTACCCAGTTTTGTTGTATCATTGTTGTTTCCAAATGTAAAGCGCAACAGAATTTAATGAGCTACATAAGAAACTTTTAATAAATTATATTTGAAATTTCTATGTACAGGTAAACTTGATTCTCAGATGTCACTACTTTATTGAATGATATATAGTAAGTTAGACAGCATCAAATCAAAGCTTTCTGTAGACAAAAATATGGTCTGTGGTTAGGGTTAGATTTACAGTTAGCTATGGACATTCTTGTAGTGTCAACATTCTGGCTGTGTCAACACTGAATGTTAACATACCATTCATGCTGACATTCTGAATGTCGACATACAGAACATGTTACATTCAGATGTCTACTTTTTATACCACACCCTCTTAAACAGTGATTGTCCTATCATTTCAGTAGAACACCGGTCCTAAATACCCCAACAGGTCATTTTTGCTGCATGTCTTTAATTATGCAAAAGTGAGTTACTCTATTTTGCTGGGAAAGCAATTATCCCACCTGTTTCCACAGAAAGAAATCCTGAAAATATGACCTGTTTGGGGGTACTTAAGGTTCGGAGTTAAGAACCACTAAACTAGATAGGCTAGGTAAGATGTAAAGGTTTATTGACTAAGCTGCAGTGCTTCCTGTGATGTTTAAGGATAAAATGTAGTAGCAGTGTTTTGTTGTTAAAAGTATTGTGCTTTTAAATTTCAGGCATTAAACATGCCTGGAAGCTGGGTGGCTTTTACAAGCCACTACTTAGTAAATAAACCCTGTAGACTAGAGAACAGCTTGATGGCAAATATTTTTTTTGTTTATTAATACAGGGGACTGTTTCTCTACAATGATACATTTTTATACAAAGTAAAGATGACTATATTCTACTGTTCATAAGATGCCTCTTATTTGGTTCTCTTTCTATGTATTGTAAATTATTACTGAGGCATTAATTGTGGATAATAATTCTAGCACTAAAATGTTGGCACTTTTTGACTTTCACTAGTAGTTATTTTATCATCAGGCTTGCTATTTGAAATACATTAATTAGAAATGTTTTCTTAGACTTGAATAATCCATAATCATGCACAGTACACAAATTAGTAACTTGAAAAACGCATAGACTCGTCCAGTTCACATACAAATCAGACTAATTCTGAATAGAGCTAATTCACTGAATCTCATGTCTGCTCATTAGATTAATGGTAAAACAAAGAGTAAAGTGAAGTAAGAAACTTTGCAATGCAACATCAGTCCTACATGACCACTTTTGTGAGCTCATATGACAGATCTAGATTGCTCAGTCTGCAATGTAGAATCTCCCATTGTTTTTAAATGTAGTTGAGATATGATGATTGATTGCCTCTAGCGCAATATCAACTTAAATAAAAGAGACCGCATATAAGATCTACAATACCAATTAAAAGTTATTCTAAATGTTTTTATCCTTCGTTCTGAGTTGCTTATGGAACTATAGTCAAAGGTGCACTTTTCTCCACGTATTATAGACTTACCTATGCATCATAATGTTCTGAAATAAAGTACTTCTATTGGATTATTTATCAGACATGTCTAAAGATCTTTGGGCATCTTTACTTTCATGGCCTCCAAACAATATGAGTGTACAAATGAAAGAACTAACGTTTGTATAGGTGTGAAAGATTGAATAGCCAAACACTGGAAACAGCAGGAACCCTCTACTAGATCTGCCTTCAAAAATCTAATTTCACACTTTGCTTGTGTGGACAGCAGATGTTTTAGATATTCTCTGACCCAGTTATTTAGCCATTACAACTTGTCACTTGTCAAAGTCACTCAGATCCTTACACATCCTTCCAGCGCATCAACTTGAAGGACTGACTGTTCACTTGAGCCTCATACAGTATATCCCACCACTTGACAGGTGCCATTGTAACAAGATAATAAATGTAATTCACTTCATCTGTAAGTGGCTTTAATGTTATGGTTGATGTGTGTGTGTGTGTGTGTGTGTGTGTGTGTGTGTGTGTGTGTGTGTGTGTGTGTATATATATATATATATATATATATATATATATATATATATATATATACCGCAACTACCACCTGGGTGGAAGGTGCACTCACGCCCAGAAATCAGTCTCTGAATTCACTTGTAAATTCAATATAATTTTATTCAGGTTCACTGTTGATGCCGTTTTTCATCGACGTTTCGGTCCATGTGAGGACCTTTATCAAGATTGGCACTTAAAACACCTATACAATCAGAAACAATTAAAATTAATATGTATAAGAACCCAGATTATTCAACACCAGCACCACCAGTGCCTCCCAGGCCCTAAGGACTGTCACCAAACAGCAAAATCGTGCTTTAAAAAATATCTCAATCCATGTGTGATTTAGAGACGCCTCCACCCTTAGATATTACCTTACACTGAGTAAATATTCTTTCTCAACAAGTAGTTACCTGGACAACATACCAGATCACACTGATGTACTAGATAGCTTTTTCAACATAGTGAAGATGCTGCAAGAAATGATAACCTATTAGATAAATTACAAATAACTAAATGGTATAAGGCAAACACCTAAGGCCACCCATTGAAAATCATACCTAGTCATTTATAGGAACAGCACATGGCAGCTGAAGGCTCAAAGCATATTTCAAACACTAAATCTGTAATTAAAAGGCAAAAAAGAAATGATCACCAATCATAGTCCTATGTCAGAGAGTAGCTGCAGGAGAACCATACTCACTGTTCAAGTGTCCAGAGCCAAATGAGAGCTGCATGTAGTCCAGCCTCAGCTGACAGCTATTTAAGGATCAACCACAGGAAGTGCCAATTAGAAAAATTAACATAGACTAAACCACGCTTCAAAAGATTGCTGCTCAGAGATCACAACCAGACCCACTGAGTAAATGCTACAAAGCCTACAAGACAGGCTAATAATGTATCGCTAGGATAAGCGACTTAAATATGGGAAAATTTTGTAGTTTAACGTGGCAAAAGCCGGAGACGCGTCTTTTGCGTTCCACCGGCAGGAAGTCCCTGCGTTCCACTCAGCGGAAGTACCGCTACTCTGCGTTCCACCGGCGGGAAGTCCCTGCGTTCCACTCGAAGGAGAAGCCGTTGCTCGGCTCACCAACGGACTACATACTCATAGAAAAAATGTGTAACTAGATGAGGGGTGCTCACAAATGGCGAACATCCACCCGGGTTAGAAGTTCAATAATCCAGTCCGCACATAACTTGAGAGAACGTGAGGATCACAACTACTATCCGCTTAGCCGGAAGTGACATCATACACTATACTGGGCTAGCCCATGTGGAGGCTGTCAATCACCAGAAACGTCACGTATATGTCAATAAGAAAATAGGATAATAAGAGGGCCCCAGATCCAATGACCACACTCACCCAATACATCTAAACCGACATACATCTAGTCAATAGAACATATTGAATACTACATTAGTATAATATTATAGCAAAAAAGTTTTAGTGATAATAGGTGGTCAAGGGTACAGGGGGTGGTGCGATCATTGGATTCAATGAGCCCTCATGACATGTCAAGGACCTGGGATGGCTCCGGGAAACATAAAAAACATATAAAACATAAGCAAAGACACATAAATAGATGCCCTTACTTTCTTAATCACTATACATAGAAAAAAACATACATAAAAAACATAAAACATAAAACATAAAAACACAAGTTTAGACCCACTCCTTATATGATAATCATATCAGAATGCCCTTCGTCCTCAAAACACAAGACATCTTCAATAGAATCCAACATCCGAAAAGGAATTGGACTCTAAAGAAAAATGTTAAGGGGGTTGGCCTCATTGAGGCCCCTTGGAGACACCGTGTTGAGTTTGTGTATCCAAAAACTTTCCCTCTGTTTGTACATTGCTGGTCTTTGAGTGTTGGGTTGGAATTGATCCTAATAGCTCTGAGATACTGGGATATGGGCAATCCCTCTTTAAGAGCTGGGGGATGGTGGCTATTTGCGTGCAGCGTCAGATTGCGATCCGTAGGTTTACGGTACATGGAGGTGTCCAGTCGATCACCAGTTCTGGTGATGCTGACATCCAGGAAATTGATATTAGTGGCAGATACAGAGTATGTGAACTTGATGGGACTATCTAATGCATTCAATTGGTTCACCATGTCAAGAAATTCAGACTCTGTGCCTTCCCAAAGCAAAAAGACGTCATCGATGAACCGTTTAAAGAAAGCAATCTTGTGCCCATATCTAGGCAGCAAATTAGTATTTTCATAATGCGCCATGAACAAATTTGCGTAAGCGGGGGCCAAATTAGACCCCATCGCAGTTCCGGCAATTTGGAGAAAATAATCATTTTTATACATAAAGTGGTTGCACGTCAGAACCAGTGAGGTCAATTCCAACACAAACTCGGTGGGGTAATCTTTGCAGGGAGAGCTGGAAAGGAATTTGCGTATAACTTCCATACCTTGATGGTGTGGTATGACGGTATAGAGGGAACCTACATCCATTGTAGCCAAAAGAGTATGTTCACTAAGTTTGGTAAACTTACGTAGATGTGTGAGGAAATCACCAGTGTCCTTTAAGTAACTGTCAGTTTTTAGTACCAAAGGCTGTAAGATACTGTCAACAAAGATAGCAATCGGCTGTAACAAAGAGCCTTCCGCGGCAATAATGGGTCTGCCGGGAGGATGAACTAATGTTTTATGAATCTTAGGCAGTGTATATAGGATAGGACACCTTGGTGAATTAGTAGTCAGATAATTTAATAGGTCCTCACTAATATACCCCTGCTCAAAACCTAACTTCAGAAATTGGTCGATCCTAGATTTAATTTTGGGAACCGGATTGGTGGTTAATTTCTGGTAGGTCATATCATCTGATAATTGTCGGTTGATCTCAATGTCATAGTCTGTCCAATCTTGGACGACTATTGCTCCTCCCTTATCCGCAGGACGGATGACTATATTAGGAGAATCTCTTAGTGTTTTAAGTGCTTTCCTCTCAGCTGTGGAAAGATTATCAAACATTTTTTTAGGAGGCGAGATCTCGGAGTCTCTTTGGACTAACCGTAAATAGGTTTTGATGCTAGGGTTAGAGGATGGAGGATCGAATGTCGATTTAGGCCTGAATTCTGATTTCTCTTTATTAGTGGGTTTATTAGCAAAGAACTCCCGCAAACGGAGGGAACGGCCAAATTTATACTGATCTATTGTTTTTTGAAATGAATTAATTCTGCACGTAGGAACGAAAGATAAACCTCGTGCAAGGAGTTTAGTTTCAGCTGGACTCAATTCTACACTAGATAGGTTAAAGACATTGTTACTTATTGTCTCCTCCCTCTTCTCTTGGTACCCCCCTCTCCTCGGGTGCGGTCTGTGCCGCTTCTTAGTACCCTGGAGCGGGTGGAGGAAGCCTCTCCTCCTCGATCTAAAAAACGAGTAGAGTCATTATTTCCTTCGTAATAATCAGTATCTGAGGTAGAGGCGGAGGAAGCAAAATCATGGGCGAATGGTTGGGCCCTTCGTCTAGTGTATTGTCTATTCTGACGTTCACTAGTATTATTTCCAAGTAACCAGCGATATACTGTATGAGTTTGGTAATCGTTGGTTACAGTGGACAATTTCTTCAGTTTGAAAGAAATTAGATCACGCTTATAGTTGTCCACCTGTGTCTGTAGGCGTTCGATCCAATTCTGGGTCTTATCATTCTGCAGCACGGCGGTGTGGGACTTGATGGTGATATCTACTTCAGTTGACAATTTCTTTAACTCAATGCCAACTTCCTCCACTACCAAGGTCATGAGGTCAAGCGAACATTTGTTCAATACTCCACACCACCGGCTGCAGAAGACAGGGTTGTTTCTTCCCAATGTTGGAACATTTGAGATACGGAAACCTCGGGGGATTTGCTTTCTCCTGAGGTATTCCGACAAAAATTGACCATGTAAAGTCAAATCAACCTCTCTTTGTTTGTGTTTAAGCACTTTGTAAAATAAATCCACAGGAGTTTCAGCTGGTAAGGCCTCAAACTCTAATTTATCGAATAATAGTTTTTCAGTGTCCTCGTCAGTAAACGAAACTATACCAGTCTCGGCTTGGGCCAGTAGGCCATCGTCCAACAAATATACCCCACTTTGAGTCATAACACTAATTGACTGAAAATTTGAACAAGGGTTATGGTTAAGCTAATGACATACTAAACCTGAAACGACAAACAGAACATATAAGATTCCCGGATGTAATGGTGGTGATCGGTGAAGAAGTCCAATCCGGTGTGCTGGATGGGTGTCAGGAAGTAAGAACTGCAAATAGTAGTTCAAACAAACATATCCTTGGAAAGTCCTGCACTCTCATCAATATATGGTAACGACGGCGGGTGCTCCTAATGACCAAAGAGGCCACCAATATACCGCAACTACCACCTGGGTGGAAGGTGCACTCACGCCCAGAAATCAGTCTCTGAATTCACTTGTAAATTCAATATAATTTTATTCAGGTTCACTGTTGATGCCGTTTTTCATCGACGTTTCGGTCCATGTGAGGACCTTTATCAAGATTGGCACTTAAAACACCTATACAATCAGAAACAATTAAAATTAATATGTATAAGAACCCAGATTATTCAACACCAGCACCACCAGTGCCTCCCAGGCCCTAAGGACTGTCACCAAACAGCAAAATCGTGCTTTAAAAAATATCTCAATCCATGTGTGATTTAGAGACGCCTCCACCCTTAGATATCACCTTACACTGAGTAAATATTCTTTCTCAACAAGTAGTTACCTGGACAACATACCAGATCACACTGATGTACTAGATAGCTTTTTCAACATAGTGAAGATGCTGCAAGAAATGATAACCTATTAGATAAATTACAAATAACTAAATGGTATAAGGCAAACACCTAAGGCCACCCATTGAAAATCATACCTAGTCATTTATAGGAACAGCACATGGCAGCTGAAGGCTCAAAGCATATTTCAAACACTAAATCTGTAATTAAAAGGCAAAAAAGAAATGATCACCAACCATAGTCCTATGTCAGAGAGTAGCTGCAGGAGAACCATACTCACTGTTCAAGTGTCCAGAGCCAAATGAGAGCTGCATGTAGTTCAGCCTCAGCTGACAGCTATTTAAGGATCAACCACAGGAAGTGCCAATTAGAAAAATTAACATAGACTAAACCACGCTTCAAAAGATTGCTGCTCAGAGATCACAACCAGACCCACTGAGTAAATGCTACAAAGCCTACAAGACAGGCTAATAATGTATCGCTAGGATAAGCGACTTAAATATGGGAAAATTTTGTAGTTTAACGTGGCAAAAGCCGGAGACGCGTCTTTTGCGTTCCACCGGCAGGAAGTCCCTGCGTTCCACTCTACTGTTCTTCAATACAGAACAGTAGAGATTGGCATCTACATTCCAACTTTCTGACCTGCGAGACACAGCTTTCCAGATGGGCCTAGTGGAAAAGACCCCTCACATTGTGAATGTTCTTTTTATAATCTGCACAGTTCGGTGGTATGATGTTGGTCGATATGCTTTATCATGGACTGTTATTTCTTCTTGTTACTTACTTGTGGTTTTATGATTCTCTTGGAAGGGGCTATCAGTAGTTTTCATTATCTGTTATTTTTCATATGTCATATACAGATTATCATTATTTATTATTATTATTTAGTATTCATTTTTTTTTTTACCATGAGTCATTTATGAAAACTGGTGCACAGTAATAAGGTACTGTAACCCACAGACAAACGTGCACATAGCAGTTTAATGTTAAATTCCTGTGCCTGCAGTTTCCTAGAAGTGTGTACTTCGCTATGACAATCAGCAAGTCGAAGGGGCAAACGCTCAGGGTGACAGGTGTAGATTTTAGGACCAGCTGCTTCTCCCATGGCAGCTATACGTGGCTTGCTCACAAGCCAGTATCCCCAAGCATCTTTTTGTGTTACTCCCTCAAGAAAAACTGCAAATATGGTTTCCAAAGAAATTTTGTGATCAATGGGTACAGTCTAAAATATACATCACAATATTAGATGGCATTATTGTCTTTGTAAAATTAGTTCCACTGAACAATTGCAGACATCCACGCAAGTGAAGCCACAGGCAATTTGTTAGTATTTGTTTGAAATGCAATTATTGTATGTGCTTTCAAATTTACTCCACCTTAAAACATTTAGTGCTTTGATACCTGAGTGCTCAACCACCATGTGATGTTAAGGTGCGTACACACTTGCCGATATATCGGCCGTTCTCTTGAACGGCTGGTATATCACGGGTCCATCAGCCAGCGTGTATGAGCGATATGTCTGTGAACTCCATTGTTCACAGACCTATCGCGTCGGCCCTGCTGCACAGCCGACGGCCAATATATCGTTAGATATATTGGCACGTCAGTGTGTGTACGGATGGTCAGCTGACCGCCCGTACACAAGCTGCAGCAGCCCGCGGTGACTGACAGCTGAACTGGGCGGGCGTGTGTAAATGCCTGCCCAGCTCATGAAGTCAGTCCCCGACAAATTGATCAGTGTGTATGCATAGCACGCTGCCCGATCCGGCTTTAGATATCGCAGATATATCTGTAGGTATGTACCCAGCATTACTGTAGGTTGTGATCTCCGCTCTGTACTTTAGCTAACAATAGTATATTGTACTTATGCTCTGTAATTTGGTTGTGTATTTATGTTCTGTATGTGGTCTATACGTGATGCGGTTATGTGACCGGCGATTGGGATCCCAATGGTCACCATGACGCCACCCGGAATCCCGAGCGATCACAATGCTGCATGCCAGAATGCCGACACACAGGGTCTATTCCCACTTGTGGGTGTCCACGACACCCATGGAGTGGGAGTAGAACCTGTGGTGAACACAGTGAGCCAACGAGCTCGCTGAGTGCAGAGCGCAGCGAGCCCGCAAGGGGCTCTGTTGTGCTCACCCCCCCCCCCCTTCCTGCCGGCATTCTGCTGCCGGGATCCTACGGTCCGTATGCTGACCTCCGGGATCCTGGGCGCCGGCAAACCATTACCAACCCGTCTTTACAGATGTGTCTACATACACCTTTATACTTTGCTCACTTTGGCACGCCATGCATAACACGGCTAAGCTTTACTTCATGAGTAGCAAGTGGATTTATTTTTACATTTTTGTTTTCCATAATAGAATATGTATGAAGTAGCATATTAAAGAAGCAAATTAAGAAAAATCACAAAGCATGGCTAAAACTCTGAGTCTGTGGCATGCTAAATGGCATCCTACATGGCAGGATATAGGATAGGAAAGGTGTATGTGGACACATATGTAGATCTACAGTGTCTAGATAGACAGACAGTAGGTCAACACCAAATGGTCAACATGCATTAGGTCAACATGTTCAAAAGGGCACCATGGTCATTAGGTCGAAATATAAATAGTCGACAGTACTTGTATGGTTGACAGGTGCAAGAGGTTGACAAGTTCAAATGGTCGACATGAGGTTTTTTTTTTTTTTTTTTTATACATTTTCATTCTATACCATCCACGTGGACTATGATTGGGAATAGTAACCTGTTCCAAAGCATGTGGCAAGTGAAGCGAGCCATGTGAGGGGGTGCAGTACACTGATTGGTGTTACCTGTGCTGTGATGGTGAAAATCTTCCCCCCCTTCCCAAATACAAAAGTGTTGTTGTTTTTTTAAAGTGTCGACCCTTTTCTATTTTGACCATTTTTCATGTCGATTTTTTCATGTGTCGACCTTTTAGACGTTCACCCAATGACAATGTCGGCCTTTTGTCCATGTTGACCTTTTCACTGTCAACTATTTGGTGTCGACCTATTACTTGTAGACCTTCTAACTGTAGATCTACTGAACCAAAACTGTTATGTTTACCCCTTGTTCAGAGTTGCAGATACTTTGTGGTTTTATATAGATACGTGTATATATGTATATATATATATATATATATATATATATATATATATATATATATATATATATATATATATATATATATATATATATGAGAGAGATAATAGTAACGGTCAATACCTAACCAAGATGATATCTTGCAAATGATTGAGTAAACAATCTTTTTGGCACATTTTTGGAAATAATTTCAGTAGTTACAGTGTGTCTGTTGATGTGCTTCCAGAGATGATCGATGTTGATCCAGGTACAAAAGAAAAACAAACCAATCCTGGATCAGATGTTACAATGAATCCTACTGGAAAGCATTGTAAATGAAAACATTTCCATGCCTTGTTAAACAGTACAGCATGTGTACATCTAATCCTGTTTGCTGATGGGATTTACTGGAGCACTGGAAATATTAGAGCAGGCAGGAAACAAGCTAAGCAATTAAATGCAAGAGTTGTGATAATGAGAGATGGGAGCCATGACATTTAGACTCCTAGCACGCACAAGTGTTCCAAGTAACCAGGAGTGTTAGTAATGTGTTTTTCTTTTTAAAACCAAGTAACTTAAATTTGGACTAAACCCTGTTTCTTTTAATATTTTGCATAATATATTATCTTCATATATTATATGCAGTTTTAGTTAGCAGCAATGAGTTATGTTTCTATGAATGACATGGTTGGTTGCAGTGAAATTAGCCGTGATCTTCTAGTGCGAGATGTGTGATGCCCGCAAGAAGCTACAGAGTGCTATTGTACAGGCTGACAGTTTTATTATTGACAGGAGGCTGTAGAGCTTCACAATCTCAAGGCTGCCCCATAAAAATGAATCACAGTAGAGGGTTTTGTTCTGTTTTTTTTAAATATAATTACTGGGAAAATGCTATTTTAAGGCTCCAGTGCCTTCAGAACAATGCTGCTTTGACAGATGCCACCTCCAAGGTCATACAGTATGTACTGTATGGTATGTCAGTCATTAAAAATCAATATTACTTGAAACTCCTTTCTTTTCAATGAAGTAAAATAAGAACACATCTCATCTGGTTTAGTTTGGATAGTTGTTCATTTTACAGCACAGTTTGCTTTGCTTTGCGTTTTGCAATCCTAGCCATGCATAACTAACCATGTGTAATACGTTAGCTACAGAGAATATGATTCGTTTACCGTTTTTCCAGTTTCACTTTCTAACGTTTGTAATATTTAATACACTAACCTGTAAAGGGCATTAATTAAACCATTAAAATATTTCACACTATTCTTTCCTGCAGTGTCTTTGCTTAAACAGTAAATGTTATTATTATTATTTTTTTAGATTTAATAACATTCGGGGGTTCATCGTATCCTAGAATTCTTTATTTCAATTTCTAAGCCATTCCATGCTAAACTACTTGCACTTTCTAAATATTTGAACTTTATTTAATATGTGTCTTATGCATGCTGTAATGTACTTTCATTTTGTAATAAAAAATGACCGGTGTCAGATAATGTTTGAGGTTAGCCAGATCAATTCTCTTTCTGAAGTGGCTGGTGACGTGGTAAGCTTATAATTAACCAATGATTCCACAAGGGACTAGTAGGTTCCACGTTGCAGTTACACTTTCTACAAATGTGCACACTTATCAAAATATTAGCAGGTCATAGTCACATAGTTCAGACACCATGATTAGAAGGTGACTGCATACATGTGACCATTTCTGGTAGCTCAGAGGTTCTGAAACGCGGTCCTCAAAGCACCCAAACAGTCCAGGTTTTAAGTTTTCCCATGCTTGGCCACAGGTGACTTAATCAGCACATCAGTCAATTTGATTTAACCATCTGTGCTGTTCACTGGATATACCTAAAACCTAGACCGTAGGGGTGCCTTGAGGACCACGTTTGGGAACCTCTGTGGTAGCTCATCACTGGTGCTAAAGAATATCTGCTGACTTGTTTTCTGATGTCCAGCACTGCAGCAGTTAAACACTACATCTCTTGGTAATAGGACCAGCTGTGCTTCTGCCTCCCTCTGCACTCAGTGCAGATCATTGTGTGTCCCATGGATTACCTGTCTGTGCTGTGTCCTTGAAGTCTGCCTTTGTATCCTGTGTTACTGTGGGATCCCCGTTATGACCTGGACTGTTTATTGACCTGTTATGAACTCGGCCTCCCTCTGACCTTCATGTGTATTTCACGATTTGTTATGAGCTATGCCTGCCTCCGACCTTCACTTTGTATATTAGATTTGCACGAACTCCCTCTGCCTGTTGATCATCTCCTTGTGACTCAGTCATCTCTTCTCTTCAGCCAGCTCAGACTACAGTTGGTTATTAGGATTCACTATTCTTCTACAGTATATGCGAATACTCTATTCCCAGTTTATTTCTGTGTTGCCTGCACTCCAGCACTTCTGCACAAACCAGCTCTACAGAGACTGTTTTGTTATTAAGTGTACCTTGTATTGTTCTGAATTCCAAATGCTCATTACATTGATAGAAGCCTGTCTGCTGTTAAGCTTTGCATCGTACCCCATCGATGTTTGTGTGTGTGTCTGGATCCCTTCTTAATTATTTATTGAATACTAATTTTATTGCAATTTAATAAAAAAAAACCATGATGGATACAGAAGGGGAAAAGAATGAAATGGGACTCGGATGTGCAAATGTCACACAGTCAGTGTAAACATCAGAATATCCTACCTCAAAGATCTCGTATAAGAGATATTTGAGGTAGCCATGATAATACACACTATTAGTATGGTGCAAAGCACAATGTGGACAATAGCACTTGGTTAAAGGTTAAGTGGAAGCATCATTGGTACATCCGGTAACAAACTCATGCTACTAAAACCCTTTATTCCCGGGGAAAAGCTAGTAGTGGAGTCAGGGCAATTAGCTGTTTGCAGCTTAACGTTTCTATGAATTTTGAAAGCAACCATTGAAAACGGTGAGTGGGCAGGAAGGGGGGGGGGGGGGGGGAGAGGATTTGCTTCCACTTACGGCCAATAGCATTTGATAGCAATAAGAATATGTACAAGCAGATACCTGTCGTGGCCAGGACAGGTAATGAATAACGATGGAGAGCTACATCACGGGTCAAGGTCAGGGATAGGCCAACTATTTTTCTCCAAAAGTGCCAAACTCCAGGACAAGCCCAGAAAACATGTACAGTATAATGTCACCAATAAACCTGCAATTGCACGAACATGGGACAGGTCTTATGTGTTTTTCTGGGAAGAGCTATAGCCTGTTAAAGAGCATCTGCATGATTATTACAGCTAGCTATTTTAAACCCCCCTATGGTTTTCCCAACCTCATTCTTCCAGTTTCCTGGAAATCCAGCTCCCATTTAATTTGAATAGGGAGTCACAAAAGTATTAGTTCAGAGCAGTACAGATGGTGTATTGGTTAGCATTACTGTCTCTCAGCACTGAGGTCATGGGTTCAATTCCCACCACGGCCCTAACTGTGTGGAGTTTACATATTCACCCTGTACTTGTGTGAATTTTTTTCAGGTACTCCGGTTTCTTCCCACAAACATATACTGGTAGGTTAGTTGGATCCTGACAAAAAATTAACCCTAGTGTGCAGAGGTGTAGCAAGGTGTCATGGTGCCTGGAGCAAGGTATGTTTCGGCGCCCCCCTCCCCTGTACTGAATTGGGGGCGTGGCCACCAGGGCCGGTTCTAGACCTTGTGGCAACCAGAGCTAAAGTTTCCTTGCCGCCCCACCCCCCCACATATCCATAGGTCAAACATAGGAGCGTGGCTTCATAGGGAAGGGGCGTGACCACAGTTATGCCCCCTGTAGTAATGGACCCAGTAGTTGTGCCCCCTGTAGCTGTGCCCCTAGTAGGTGTGTCCACAGTAGGTGTGCCCAGAGTAATTGTGCACCCTGGTTTGTGCCCCCTGTAGATTTTCCCCCCAGTAGTTGTGCCCCCTGTAGCTGTGCCCGGAGTTGATGTGCCCCCTGTAGATGTGCCCCTGTAGATGTGCCCGGAGCAGTTGTGCCCCCTGTAGCTGTGCCCGGAGTAGTTGTGTCCCTTGTAGCTGTGCCCCCAGTAGGTGTGCCCAGAGTAATTATGCCCCTGTAGCTGTGCCCCCTGGTAGCGCCGCAAACAGAAAAGAAAAAAAATTACTCACCTGCCCGCTCCTGCTTCCCGACTGCTGCTGGCCGCGTCTCCGCCCGTCAGTGCGTGTGACACGTGACGTCTCAGTACACTGTACACAGTACCTACACTGGCAAAAACCGCCTCAAAACGTTTTTCTCTCCATTTTAAGCACCAAATTACCTCAGGCAGTATTAAAAAGCGGGTAGACTGCGCGCCATTGAGGGGGCGGGGCCTTCACTATGAGCGGATCCAGCAGCTCACCAGCACCATTTTCTCCCTCTGCAGTGAACACAGACGCTGACTGACAGGGAAGCGCACCTCCTCCGGAGTGACTCCAGTTTACCTCAGCGGTACCAGGGGGTCATAGCAAGGGGGGAGCGATTAGTAGTGTACTAAGTCCCCTATCAGGGCACTCAGTCAGCGACACGGCTAAGCTTGGCATTAGCGATAAGGGCGCGGTGAGGGGCTGGCTCCAAATAACTCTGTGTCTCCCTGAAGGGCTCTTTGTGGGTTAATTGTGCTTAACCTTTCCTGTGTGTGTGTGTGCTGTCACATTTACATTATGTCAGGCAAAGAGTGTGTTTCTTTTACAGCAGAGTGTACCTCTTCACCAGGGGGCTCACTACAGGGTACTCAGGGCAGTGTACCTTCCTAGAATAGCAGG
This sequence comes from Pseudophryne corroboree, assembly GCF_028390025.1. Lineage (NCBI taxonomy): Eukaryota > Metazoa > Chordata > Amphibia > Anura > Myobatrachidae > Pseudophryne > Pseudophryne corroboree. Next base: position 401,178,758 of record NC_086444.1, on the reverse strand, counting down.
GCTGAGTCGGAGTGGGTTAATTCCCTTAAAGAATGATCTCCAGTATTCCTACGAAATTGTCCCGCAATGAGAAAGAGACGTAAGACAGACTGTGGATGAGTTTATGAACAGAGTCTCCGTCCCCAAACCAGCGTCTCAATCCCCTCCCATTTGTCTGCAAAAACGATCTCTGGCCCATATCCTGCAGTCCGACTCTGACGCTGATGGGTCAGACATGGAGGAGGGTGAGGTGGATTTGGAGGGGGGGATGCAACTGTCACAGGGAATAGAAGCTCTTATAGAGGCTATTAGAGATGTTCTGCAAATTCCTGATAAGGTGTCAGTGGAGTGTGAGGAATCTTATTTTAATATGAAGTCCTCAGTCACTTTAGCTGTGTCAAATGAATTAAATTCCCTGTTTGAAGAACCGTGGGTTAATCCTAATAACACATTTCAAATCCCTAAAAGGTTGCTCTCATCTTTTCCTTTTCCTCTGGAGGATAGGAAAAAATTGGAAAATACACCAATAGTGGACGCATCAGTCTCTAGGCTGTCACGTAAAATTGTATTACCTGTCCCTGTTGCAACCTCCCTAAAAGACACGGCTGATCGTGAAATTGAGACTACACTCAAATCATTGTACACAACTGCTGGGGTGGCTCAGAGGCCCACTATTGCATGTGCATGGATCAGAAAGGCTATTGATTAATGGTCAGGTAACCAAATTGAGGGATTAGATTCCTTGTCTAGGAGTGATGTTGTTTTACTCCTGCAGCATATACAGGACTCTGCAAACTTTATGGTGGAAGCCATAAAAGAGATAGGCTTGCTTAATGCACGCACCACAGCTATGGCAGTGTCAGCATGCAGGGGCTTGTAGCTACGCCAGTGGACTGCTGACGCGGACTCCAGGAAAGGCGTGGAAGGCCTACCATTCACAGGAGAGGGCCTGTTTAGAGATGAACTAGACAAATGGATCTCCAAAGCTACTGCAGGTAAGTCTACGTATCTTCCTTCCGCAGCTCCCCCAGCCAGGACGGCTAATTCAGCCTCAAATTTACAGTCCTTTCGGACGGCCAAGTTTAAGGGCGAATCCAGAGGTACTTCTACTACGGCCTCCAGAGGCGCAAGAGGCAAACCAGCAGGTGCTCAGGAACAGCTCAGACTCTGCTTCCTCAAAACCTTCAGCATGACGGTGGACCGCGATGCCTGGAGGGCTGTCAGGTAGGAGCCCGACTACGATTCTTCAGTCACATCTGGTCAAGTTCGTACCGGGATCCCTGAGTCATAGATCTTATTTCGGGATGTCCAGCAGCCAACCCAGTTGGTGGTCGTTTATGAGGCAAGCTGCAGAAATGGCTTGGTGTTACACTGTAATCCTGGATGGTCTGCCCAGTTTACTTCGAGTTATACACCTACATTATGGGCTTAAGAGATGCCTTAATGACCAAGAGGTATATTTACTGGGGGGGGAAAAAAGCGGTGGTGAGGCCAATAGCAGTGAATCAGATTTTAGCTATTTCGCTATTGCATTCTAGAAAATAATATACAAAATCTGATTGGCTGCTATGGGCAACATCACTTGTCTATTGTAGAAGCTTTAGGTGTCATCTTTATACCCCTTTCACACAGAAAATGAATTTCCCGGTTGAAAAACTTCTTCCCGGTAATTTGCCGAAAAACACACTTCCTTTTTCTGTGTGAAAGGGTCAACCCGGGTTGAAATTCCAGGGACTTTGATTCAGGAATTTACCAGGGTTGGAGACCTGGGAATTTTGACCCGCATTGACCCTTTCACACAGACAAACTACCCGTTTTGATCCGCAAATTACCAGGTAGAAATTCTTGACCCAGTAATTTGCTTGTCTGTGTGAAAGAATGATTAGGCAGAGAACGGCAAAACAACCCTGCACTGATATCCTGGGCAATTGACGGGATTTCTGTCTGAAAAGGGTATAATTTTGTCATCATCACTATAGGACACCTTATATTTCGCCCGTCTTGATCTCTGTGTATGACTGAAATTTAGTTTGAATTGGTATATACTGTAAGGCAATAATTGCATTCCTCAGAGTGTGAAAAGAACAGGATTTTACAGATATTTGTAATTAAACATGACAGGGTAATCCCTCTCCTTATAAAAGTTGTGTGCCCTCTATACACATACAGTACATGTACAACAGACACATTCTCCACATGATGTAATTCTCAGGGATTGTCTCTTGAATACAAGGCTTCATGTAATACAAACCGCATAAAGTGTTATGACGATGTACTAGTGTGTGTATTGACTCAGTATTAGAGACCACAAAACTGTTTGGAGAGGAGATCCCTGATGTACCGTTGCTCAGTGTTGACATGTTAATGAATTCTGAGCAAAGGAAGAAATTATGTTGTAGAACTGGAGTGAAGAACATGAGGGGGTGTGGCTTTTATCGGTGAGGGTGGAGGCACAAAATCAAGAAATAGTTAATAAAGGGTGCATGAGGGAGAGAAAATGCCACAAAATAATTAAAATTATTAAGATGGTATAGAGAGAGGTTGAATGAGGGTCTGGTGGTACCTCTAGATGAGTGATCAGTTCACTGGGTATGTACAGTAATGGGGTTAGGAATCATTTAATGTAACTGCAGTGACAGAGATGTTATAACAGGCAAGTCATCACTGGCTGCCACTTTAGGAGGTTACATCTGTTTTCCACCACACATTGGAAACTTGAAAGGAGACTAGGTAAGGGGTTCTGGTACCAGAGTGTGGTTTTTGTGTAAACTCTGGGGTTATGGGACTTATTCAGGTTTGTTAGCAAATCAAAAAAGTTAGCAATTGTGCAAAACCATGTTACAGTGCAGGTGGGGCAGATGTAGTAATTATAATAATTTTATTTATATACAGGTACCAGGTGCAGCAGCCATCTTGGGCGCACAGCGTAGGATTACCCAGGGTGGAATAGTCTACCCCCTAGAAGAGATGATACAAAATGGGGGTGATTTCAGAGTCCTAAAATTCAGAGTAGGGTTCCAACAAAACCACCAGGTCTGTGTATTTTTCATCCCATCCACAAGCGTACCAGATGTGGCAGCCATGTTGGGGCACTTCGAAGGTTACACTGTGGGAGGTGAGCCATACAAGGGCCCAGTGCATATATGGGAAAACTGATGTAACATGTGCAGAGAGAGAGTTAGATTTGGGTGGATTATATTGTTTCTGTGCAGGGTAAATACTGGCTTCTTAAATTCTACACTGCAATTTAGATTTCAGTTTGAACACACCACACCCAAATATAACTCTTTCTGCACATGTTACATCTGCCCCACCTGCACTGTAACATGAGTTTGCCCAATTGCTTACTTTATTGGTTTGCTAACAAACCTGAATAACCCCCTATAGACAGATTACAGGCAGTTGAAGACTAAGCCTGGATAATTGGTGTTTTCAATAATTGACAATGGAGATAATCAATGTTCTCCTGTACTAATATAAGTATGTAATTTGTGTATGATTGCCACATGTATGTTAAACCGGCCATATGCAGTATGACACAATGTGTATGATTGCCACACTTAGGAGCTGATTCTGAGTCACACAGATCTTTCTTCATGGACTCAAACTATGAGATTTGCATACAGCATATGCGCAAAAGAAACTTTTTAGAGTCAGACGTAACTTGACCATATTTATCACGGGGCCTAATTCAGACCTGATCGCTAGGGTGCGTTTTTTGCATCCCTGCGATCAGGTAGTCGCCGCTTACAGCGGGAGGGGGAAATCGTTGTGCAGGGGTGCGATCGCATGTGCAGGAGAGCTGGAGATACAGGAGTTTGTGCAGTCTCTGCACAGCCCAGGACTTACTCTTCCAGTGCGAGGATCGGGGCCGGAGCTGACATCAGAAACACTCCCTCCAAACGCCTGGTCCCTCCTGCGTTTTTCCGCAGACTCCACTAAAATGGTCAGTTGCCACCCACAAATGCTCTCTTCCTGTCAGTCACCTTGCGATCGTCCCGTGCAATCACTTTTTTCGCAACTGTCCATCGCTCCCTGTCGCTGCAGTCAGTCGCGCCTGCGCATTGCGGTGCATACACATGCGCAATTCAGACATGATCACCCGCTGGGCGAAAACGCACAGCAGCGATCAGGTCTGAATCGGCCCCATTGTCACATTGTGAGGGAAAAAGGAAAAAGAAGTATATCTAGTTGTTATCCAAGGAATCTGCTTCTTGTATTCCACATAAAATTTCCTTAATTTTTAATCCATATGAATTCTTTGTCTTTTGCTATTCAGCCAATCACAAACAGTTATCCACAATAACAATATACAATAATTGAACCTTGCGCTCACCCCAAAAAGCTGCTGCTGATGAATACACTGGAGCACCCTTTCTACCAATGCTCCAGCTTTAACACAAGTTACAGTAGGTGTATTCCCAGCACAAGGTCATTCTACATGAAATCACCCCCCAAAAAATGAAATGTCCACCACCCATCTCAAATTTTTTTAAATATTTTTTTAGTTAAGAGAGGATGTAAAAAAAACTATTTCTGACAAATATCTCGACTGTCTGACAATTCATTTATTAAATATTGATTTTTAAATTTATTAAATTATTTACTAATCGCGGCTTCTTTATCCAGTTTATTTGAAGTATCATGGGTGTTTATTAAGGAATAACCATGAAATTTGGACCCCTAAGGTAACTCTTTCTCCCGAATTCAAAAATCAAAACCAAACTACTATATCTGCTTTACGTTTTGCGTTACGGTAAAAATGCAAGTTTTTAGAAAAATCTTAAAAACGCTAGGTGCAATCAGCATTAGATATCCCACATTTTTTTAGGTGCTTAACAAAGGTATACATTATCACCACACAAAAATCGGCATGGTACTCTCTTTCATAGTGGAGAAAAAAAATCATGAAGTTGATGTTCAATTACTTAAACATAACTTGAGTCCATAACTTATTTAGTGTCACAGAATATATAGTAAAACAATCAAGAAAACTTAAAGAAACCCATGGCATACTGGCAGAACCTGAAAAATCTAGAGGGAAAGCCCTTCCTGTTCATCAGGTACAGCAGTTTTACGAAGATGATGAAAATTCTCAGATGTGCCCTGGGAATAAAGTCCCAGGAGGAAAAAGAATTCACAAACAGAAAAGGCTACTCCTAGTAAACTTGAAAGAGCTTTATCTTACTTAAAAATAGTTTTCCAGACAGTCAAGTTGTAAGGTACCATGTAGGTTCCTTATGACCTACATGGTGTGTTAGTTAGCGTTGCTGCAAGAGGTATGCATTCTGTGTGTGTTTGCAAACTCACCAAAACGTAAAAAAATTATTGGTTGCGGCTCCACCACTAAAGATGGACTACAAAGACCTAACTGAAATCCTTGTTTGTTCTTCAGTCTCAAACACTTGTATGCTTTATCAATGTGATAAATGCCCAGGTCTGGAAGCACTTCAGAAAATAGTTGAAAAACTTATTCATGATAGTGACATGGATGATGAGAACACAATTGTTTATAAGCAGTGGGTCCACACTCACCAAAGTACATTGGTTACAATCACTAGTACTGTGGAACAATTCCATTAAGTTATTTGTAGTGCTGTTGATGATGCAACAGCCTATCTGTATACAGCAAAGTCGCAAGCTGAATACCTACTCCAGCTGAAGAAAACCATTCGTCCAGAAACAGAAGATATTGTATTACTAGATTTTACAGAAAATTATTAATTTGTGTGTCAGGATGAAATTCAAGGATTCCACTGGGACACTTCACAAGCAACACTTCACCCATTTGCTGTATACAGATAGAGCCACGCTTATCCATGCTGTGATGCGTGCGCATGGCATATGCATTGTGGCATAGTGCGAATGCGCTGTGCTGCGACTGATCACAGCCAGTGTTCACTCCATAGGCTTCCATTGGCGTGCATTTGCGGGCACACTTGTTGCGAGGCAACGATTAGCGTGGCTACATCTGTTTTTTAGGCAAGGTGATTGTGTGACACTTTAAAATGTGAGTCTGTGTGTTTTAAGTGATACCAGTGATGACCATGTAGCCATAACTGTGCATGCCTTCATTACGGTGGTTATGAAACACTTAGAGGAACTATTACTAAAACTGGAGTATGTTCACTACTTTAGTGATGGTGCTAGTAAATGTCTAGCCACCCGCACCAGTCTGCAAACTGTGGAAACTCATCACATCTTGACACCTTTGGACCTGTACAGCTGGGCTGAAAAGACACATGGCATAAAGTTTTTCTATGTGTCACAAAATGAAATACAAGACTGCAAAACCAAGCTGCATAGCCATCTAGAAATAGCAAAGACTGTGGTAGGAACACTTGCTCATCACCAATTTCGGCCTATTAGTTATGATGAACTACACATATTCTGATTGTCATCAGACGACATGAAGACAGCAGGAACCACAGTTTGGGAGGTATCCAATTCCAGGTGAAAATACATCGGGAGATTTTTCCCAATGTTTTACCCATATTTTTTTACAGGCTATCCAATTTGGTCGCCTGTAAAAAAAAAAAAAAATACACTATCTCCCAAAAACACACAGGTTCAGTGAAAACTTTGTGTTTTTGGTAGAAACAGCTCCGTTTCCGTGGATTTGGTGAAACAAATTCCTTCATATGCTGGCGCGAGCTGCGGCTTTATGGGGCTAATTGGATAGGCCATGGCGGGATAATTAGCCATGTTAATTTACCGTGGCAAATTGCATAACCCCTTTAGTGTCATTATGACCACAGTCACAAAAAATGTAGACAAAAGTGTTCTGCAACCTGGAACATACATAGCAGCAGTGTACAATAACATCTGGTATATTGGGTATATACAGTAATTTAATGTAATGAGGAGGAACAAGATATGTTGGTACATTTCATGAAACAAAACCAATCAACAAATGTGTTGTCCTGGCCTTCAGTGTTTTGTTCCTTTTATTCACGTCCCCTGTGTAACGGAAGTGCCCACTATCCAATGATGTACTGGAAGGCACTGTCTGTTCCAAACAATTATTTATTTATTAACAGTTTCTTATATAGCGCAGCATATTCCGTTGCGCTTTACAATTAGAATAACAGTAATAGAACAAAAACAATATGGAAAACAGCGCTGGCTGTAAAAATTTCAACAATATGGATGGTTTGTAATAAAATAAATAAAAGACAATTTATTTATCAATACACATTCAGAAGAATATATAAAAAAAGGGTATACACATTAGATAAAAGTTGTTTTAGTAAAATAGCCAGTGCCATCAAATTAAAATAATTGATAATGTCATCAAATTGAGATGCTAAATACAAATATTTATTTATTTATTAACAGTTTCAAATATGTCCTCATTTGGCTAGGACCTCCTCCAGAGGATAGTAATCGGCATATAAGCAATGGATATTACCAGAAATCGATTAGGTTTGTCCCTTGATGTACTCTCAGTTTTAGGGATTATCCATTTGTGGCCAGAGGGGAATCCAAATGAAAAAATGCTTAGCTGTTAATCCAGATGGTGGAGCGATTGTCCAATTAGTGCCAGGGGTGGATGACAGGAGTCCAAGATGTCTCGTGTGGTGTCGGCTCTCAGTTGCAGGCTACCGGTTCTCAATAACAGGCTCTACGCGTTTTGCTGGTTACAGGACATCCAGCTTCATCAGGATTATGGGGCACTTCACAGAAAATGATTAATCATTAATATCACTTCCAGTCACAGTGGAATTTACAGTATATATTCCCTGAAAGGGATGTAGTTATAATGCCGGCTGTCGGGATCCCGGCGTTCAGGAGCCCAACAACGGAATCCTGACAGCTGACATATTACTGGCAGTCGAAATGCCGACACACCCCCATAATTCCCACTCGGTCGGTGGGTCCATACCACCAACCGAGTAGGAGCAGAACCTGTGACGAGCATTGCTCACCACCGGGCCTGAAGCCTGGCGAGCGGACTCGCTAAACCGGCAGACAGGATGCCGCTGTCAGTATACTGACAGCCGGAATCCAGTCAGCCGGTATATCTTACCCATACCCACTGAACACCCGGCACAAATACACAGTGTTTTTGTAGGCTCCCATATTAATCTCCAGTGGATGTGCTTGGGATGCAGTGCAATGAAGCACGCAGCCCCAAAGCTGTGCCATAACACAAATTTATGAACGCAAATAAATATGGGCACACAGGAAATAACTGCTTACATGTTCTATATTTAATTTAGATAAACAAATCAGACGCTGTGTGTACATGCCTATGGGTAAGGCCCTAAATGGATATTATGGAATTCAAAAAGAGCATAAATGTAAGATAGCAATGCATATTCTTTGCATTAGAATGCAAAATGTGTGTTTTTTTTCTAAATATATAGTTAGATTAATTACTTATTCCTCTCTTACATTTTTAGTTTTGCATTACAAACTCGGTTAACGGTTAAAAGCAAATACAGTTATTGGGTGGTAATATTTTTTTATTTTTTTGTATACAGTAAATAAAATATACAAACTGATTTAGGATTATGAGGCTGTATTTAAAGTAGCCCAGGGCAGTAACTGTGCAGGATTCAGTGATGTGTAGTATCCTGCATACAAAAAGTTTGTATTTGCACTACCACATGAAGTGCCTGAAATTCAGCACCTGGGCAAAATATGCACCTACCTTACAATCAGCCCCTATATTATTAGCAGTAATATAGTCAAGCTTGACTGCAGGCGAGCTACAGTAAGTTTAATAGCCTGGAAATCCATACAATAAATGCCTTTATGTAACTGTAAGCTTTGCTCCAGCCTGCTGTGTCTAAATTTATTGAAATATATTAGCTTTACTGCTTGACTTGATTAAATTGTCCTAAGGCCTGTTTTTCAGAAGTCTTATTCAGTTACCATTTTACCTTTTCATGGGTCTATAAATACCCCAGCTTAAGATAAAACCAATAAATACAATTACATAAATGTGTGTGTTGTGAGAGATTAGTGTTTTTATTGGAAAGCAGTGGTGTAAACAGCAGTGGCCATGCTTCAATTGCATTTTAAAACCGCTGACTGGAAAACAAGACAAATTATTATCATTGTTGTTGCAATATATAAACACAAAAAAGAGCAACTGTCCGTGCCTGTGGCCAAATGACCTACCCATATGCAGATACTCAAATGACCTACTCATATGCAGATATCCAAACGATCTACCCATATGCAGATACCAAAACGACCTACTCATATGCAGATACCAAAACGACCTACCCATATGCAGATACCAAAATGACTTACCCATATGCAGATACCAAAATGACCTACCCATATGCAGATACCCTTTTTAAATGTTGTCATCCAAGATTCTTTTAAAATTAATCATTTTAAATATTAACAACCTGTACATCAACTTGCATTCCAGGCTTGAGGAACACAGTTAATAAAGTTAATTGTCTCCCTAAATGCAGCAAACATACTGTACTTTCCTCTGTTGGGTGACCATTATTGTCGGCTACATTAAAAAGCCTTCTTGACATTTTGCCCCTTACACGGTTCAAAGAGGGGGTCAGGCTACAGTAAATGTCGTTTAGGAGAGCCCCTTTGTAACATTTTGAGGGCCTATGACTCACATCCCACAATAAATTATAGACCCTAACCTAGTCACATAAACCCCAAAAAGTGATATATTGGTTGTATTGCTTACATGAAAATATAGCAATAGCCACCCGTAAATCTTCCCAGCTAGTGAAGGATTGTTCCAAAATGGTGGCAGCCAGTGGGGAGCTGAATCTCCTTGACCGCTAAAGTGTAATAGACTTTACGGGGACTTTACGAAAAGGGGGACAAAGTGGACCGACTATTGGCCTCCAAGTTGTAGACGTAGTCATCACAAAATTGTCCATCATGACCCCATCCCTGTCTCTGCCAAGATGATCACAGGTCTTTTGAAATACTCGGTGTTGCAGTAAACATTCCAATGCTTTCACTTGGTATATATATTTTTTTTTTATAATGGTACAAATTTCTCTCGACTGAAATTAGCTTCTAATTCAAGAATAACCTTAATTTCTTTTTAATTGTGAACTACTCAGTATGCAGGTACGGAAACAGAAGTGGCATCTTTCCATTCAAATCTAAATCAAGCTCATAATGTCAATAGTGGCTCTGCCACAAATAGTGTGCCTTTTCGTGTTTGTGTGCAGGCATGTTTTTTCTGCTGTTTGTGTCTGCATATGTTATTTGTGTAAACATGTTTGTAAGCAGACACACGTGTTGCTCTGGCTGTGAATGAATCACCTAAGCTCATGCTTAATGATTCAGAAAGTCACTGCTAAATATGGAAGCAAATATATTTCCCAGTGGACACGGGTCAGGTTGGAGTGTTTTGTGCACACGTTTTCATTCTGTATTCTTATGTGTAGATTATATTTAGAGTAATTACTTTTCTCTATCGTCCTAGTGGATGCTGGGGTTCCTGAAAGGACCATGGGGAATAGCGGCTCCGCAGGAGACAGGGCACAAAAAGTAAAGCTTTTCCAGATCAGGTGGTGTGCACTGGCTCCTCCCCCTATGACCCTCCTCCAGACTCCAGTTAGATTTTTGTGCCCGGCCGAGAAGGGTGCAATTCTAGGTGGCTCTCATAAAGAGCTGCTTAGAGAAAGTTTAGCTTAGGTTTTTTATTTTACAGTGATTCCTGCTGGCAACAGGATCACTGCAACGAGGGACAGAGGGGAGAAGAAGTGAACTCACCTGCGTGCAGGATGGATTGGCTTCTTGGCTACTGGACATCAGCTCCAGAGGGACGATCACAGGTACAGCCTGGATGGTCACCGGAGCCGCGCCGCCGGCCCCCTTGCAGATGCTGAAGTAAGAAGAGGTCCAGAATCGGCGGCTGAAGACTCCTGCAGTCTTCTAAAGGTAGCGCACAGCACTGCAGCTGTGCGCCATTTTCCTCTCAGCACACTTCACACGCAGTCACTGAGGGTGCAGGGCGCTGGGGGGGGGCGCCCTGGGAGGCAAATGTAAACCTATATAAAGGCTAAAAATACCTCACATATAGCCCCCAGAGGCTATATGGAGATATTTAACCCCTGCCTGTATTCACAAAATAGCGGGAGACGAGCCCGCCGAAAAAGGGGCGGGGCCTATCTCCTCAGCACACGGCGCCATTTCCTCTCACAGCTCCGCTGGTCAGGACGGCTCCCAGGTCTCTCCCCTGCACTGCACTACAGAAACAGGGTAAAACAGAGAGGGGGGGCAAATTTAATGGCAATATCTTGATATATATAAAGCAGCTATAAGGGAGCACTTATTATAAGGCTATCCCTGTCATATATAGCGCTTTTTGGTGTGTGCTGGCAGACTCTCCCTCTGTCTCCCCAAAGGGCTAGTGGGTCCTGTCTTCGTTTAGAGCATTCCCTGTGTGTCTGCTGTGTGTCGGTACGTGTGTGTTGACATGTATGAGGACGATATTGGTGTGGAGGCGGAGCAATTGCCAAATATGGGGATGTCACCTCCTAGGGGGTCGACACCAGAATGGATGCCTTTATTTATGGAATTACGGGATAGTGTCAACACGCTAAAGCAGTCGTTTGACGACATGAGGCGGCCGGACAATCAATTAGTGCCTGTCCAGGCGCCTCAAACACCGTCAGGGGCTGTAAAACGCCCTTTGCCTCAGTCGGTCGACACAGACCCAGACACAGGCACTGATTCCAGTGGTGACGAATCAACCGTATTTTCCAGTAGGGCCACACGTTATATGATTTTGGCAATGAAGGAGGCGTTACATTTAGCTGATACTACAGGTACCACTAAACAGGGTATTATGTGGGGTGTGAAAAAACTACCTATAGTTTTTCCTGAATCAGAAGAATTAAATGACGTGTGTGATGAAGCGTGGGTTGCCCCTGATAAAAAGCTGATAATTTCAAAGAAATTATTGGCATTATACCCTTTCCCGCCAGAGGTTAGGGAGCGCTGGGAAACACCTCCTAGGGTGGACAAGGCGCTAACACGCTTATCAAAACAAGTGGCGTTACCTTCTCCTGAGACGGCCGCACTTAAAGATCCATCAGATAGGAGGATGGAAAATATCCAAAAAAGTATATACACACATGCAGGTGTTATACTACGACCAGCTATAGCGACTGCCTGGATGTGCAGTGCTGGGGTAGTTTGGTCAGAGTCCCTGATTGAAAATATTGATACCCTGGACAGGGACAATATTTTACTGTCGTTAGAACAAATAAAGGATGCATTTCTTTATATGCGTGATGCACAGAGGGATATCTGCACACTGGCATCACGGGTAAGTGCTATGTCCATTTCGGCCAGAAGAGCTTTATGGACGCGACAGTGGACAGGCGATGCGGATTCAAAACGGCATATGGAAGTTTTGCCGTATAAAGGGGAGGAGTTATTTGGAGTCGGTCTATCAGATTTGGTGGCCACGGCTACAGCCGGGAAATCCACCTTTCTACCTCAAGTCACTCCCCAACAGAAAAAGGCACCGACTTTTCAACCGCAGCCCTTTCGTTCCTTTAAAAATAAGAGAGCAAAGGGCTATTCATATCTGCCACGAGGCAGAGGTCGAGGGAAGAAACAGCAACAGGCAGCTCCTTCCCAGGAACAGAAGCCCTCCCCGGCTTCTACAAAAGCCTCAGCATGACGCTGGGGCTTCTCAAGCGGACTCGGGGACGGTGGGAGGTCGTCTCAAAAATTACAGCGCGCAGTGGGCTCACTCGCAGGTAGATCCCTGGATCCTGCAGATAATATCTCAGGGGTACAGGTTGGAATTAGAGACAGATCCACCTCGCCGTTTCCTGAAGTCTGCTTTACCAACGTCCCCTTCCGAAAGGGAGACGGTTTTGGAAGCCATTCACAAGCTGTACTCTCAGCAGGTGATAGTCAAGGTACCTCTTCTACAACAAGGGAAGGGGTATTATTCCACTCTATTTGTGGTACCGAAGCCGGATGGCTCGGTAAGGCCTATTCTAAATCTGAAGTCCTTGAACCTGTACATAAAGAAGTTCAAGTTCAAGATGGAGTCACTCAGAGCAGTGATAGCGAACCTGGAAGAAGGGGACTTTATGGTATCCTTGGACATCAAGGATGCGTATCTCCACGTTCCAATTTACCCCTCACACCAGGGGTACCTCAGGTTCGTTGTACAAAACTGTCACTATCAGTTTCAGACGCTGCCGTTTGGTTTGTCCACGGCACCTCGGGTCTTTACAAAGGTAATGGCCGAGATGATGATTCTTCTTCGAAGAAAAGGCGTATTAATTATCCCATACTTGGACGATCTCCTAATAAGGGCAAGGTCCAGAGAACAGCTAGAGATGGGATTAGCAATATCTCAAGAGGTGCTAAAGCAGAACGGATGGATTCTGAATATTCCAAAATCCAAATTAATGCCGACAACTCGTCTGCTGTTCCTAGGGATGATTCTGGACACGGTTCAGAAAAAGGTTTTTCTTCCCGAGGAAAAAGCCAAGGAGTTATCCGACCTGGTCAGGAATCTCCTAAAACCAGGAAAGGTGTCTGTACATCAATGCACGCATCTTCAGATGCACCTGCGGATAACCCTGTCTCCAAGGACAAGGGTATCTCTTCTGTGGTGGTTGCAGAGGGCTCATCTATTGGAGGGCCGCAGATTCGGCATACAGGATTGGATCCTGGTGACCACGGACGCCAGCCTGAGAGGCTGGGGAGCAGTCACACAAGGAAGAAACTTCCAGGGAGTGTGGTCGAGCCTGGAAAAGTCTCTTCACATAAACATTCTGGAACTAAGAGCAATCTACAATGCTCTAAGCCAGGCGGAACCTCTGCTTCAAGGAAGACCGGTGTTGATCCAGTCGGACAACATCACGGCAGTCGCCCATGTAAACAGACAGGGCGGCACAAGAAGCAGGAGTGCAATGGCAGAAGCTGCCAGGATCCTTCGCTGGGCGGAGAATCACGTGATAGCACTGTCAGCAGTGTTCATCCCGGGAGTGGACAACTGGGAAGCAGACTTCCTCAGCAGACACGATCTTCACCCGGGAGAGTGGGGACTTCATCCAGAAGTTTTCCACATGCTAATAAACCGTTGGGAAAGACCAATGGTGGACATGATGGCGTCTCGCCTCAACAAAAAACTGGACAGGTATTGCGCCAGGTCAAGAGATCCGCAGGCAATAGCTGTGGACGCGCTGGTAACACCTTGGGTGTACCAGTCGGTGTATGTGTTTCCTCCTCTGCCTCTCATACCAAAGGTATTGAGAATCATACGGCAAAGCGGAGTAAGAACGATACTAGTGGCTCCGGATTGGCCAAGAAGGTCTTGGTACCCGGAACTTCAAGAGATGGTCACGGACGATCCGTGGCCTCTACCTCTAAGACAGGACCTGCTTCAGCAGGGACCGTGTCTATTCCAAGACTTACCGCGGCTGCGTTTGACGGCATGGCGGTTGAACGCCAGATCCTAAAAGGAAAAGGCATTCCAGAAGAAGTCATTCCTACCTTGATTAAGGCAAGAAAGGAAGTCACCGCGAAGCATTATCACCGCATTTGGCGGAAATATGTTGCGTGGTGCGAGGATCGGAGTGCTCCGACGGAGGAATTTCAACTGGGTCGTTTCCTACATTTCCTGCAATCAGGATTGTCTATGGGTCTCAAATTGGGATCTATTAAGGTTCAAATTTCGGCCCTGTCAATATTCTTCCAAAAAGAATTGGCCTCAGTTCCTGAGGTCCAGACTTTTGTCAAAGGAGTACTGCATATACAGCCTCCTGTGGTGCCTCCGGTGGCACCGTGGGATCTAAATGTAGTTTTAGATTTCCTCAAATCCCATTGGTTTGAACCACTAAAAAATGTGGATTTGAAATATCTCACATGGAAAGTGACTATGTTACTGGCCCTGGCGTCCGCCAGGAGAGTATCTGAACTGGCGGCTTTATCTTATAAAAGCCCTTATTTAATTTTCCATTCGGATAGGGCAGAGCTGCGGACGCGTCCGCATTTTCTCCCTAAGGTGGTATCAGCGTTTCACCTGAACCAGCCTATTGTAGTGCCTGCGGCTACAAGCGACTTGGAGGACTCCAAGTTGTTGGACGTTGTCAGAGCTTTAAAAATATACATTTCAAGGACGGCTGGAGTCAGAAAATCTGACTCGCTGTTTATACTGTATGCACCCAACAAGTTGGGTGCGCCTGCTTCTAAGCAGTCGATTGCTCGTTGGATTTGTAACACAATTCAACTTGCACATTCTGTGGCAGGCCTGCCACAGCCTAAATCTGTTAAGGCCCATTCCACAAGGAAGGTGGGCTCATCTTGGGCGGCTGCCCGAGGGGTCTCGGCATTACAACTCTGCCGAGCAGCTACGTGGTCAGGGTAGAACACGTTTGTAAAATTCTACAAATTTGATACCCTGGCAAAGGAGGACCTGGAGTTCTCTCATTCGGTGCTGCAGAGTCATCCGCACTCTCCCGCCCGTTTGGGAGCTTTGGTATAATCCCCATGGTCCTTTCAGGAACCCCAGCATCCACTAGGACGATAGAGAAAATAAGAATTTACTTACCGATAATTCTATTTCTCGGAGTCCGTAGTGGATGCTGGGCGCCCATCCCAAGTGCGGATTATCTGCAATACTTGTACATAGTTATTGTTAACTAATTCGGGTTATTGTTTAGGGAGCCATCTTTCAGAGGCTCTTCTGTTATCATACTGTTAACTGGGTTTAGATCACAAGTTGTACGGTGTGATTGGTGTGGCTGGTATGCGTCTTACCCGGGATTCAAAATCCTCCCTTATTGTGTACGCTCGTCCGGGCACAGTACCTAACTGGAGTCTGGAGGAGGGTCATAGGGGGAGGAGCCAGTGCACACCACCTGATCTGGAAAAGCTTTACTTTTTGTGCCCTGTCTCCTGCGGAGCCGCTATTCCCCATGGTCCTTTCAGGAACCCCAGCATCCACTACGGACTCCGAGAAATAGAATTATCGGTAAGTAAATTCTTATTTTCTCTAACGTCCTAAGTGGATGCTGGGGACTCCGTAAGGACCATGGGGAATAGCGGCTCCGCAGGAGACTGGGCACATCTAAAGAAAGCTTTAGGACTAGCTGGTGTGCACTGGCTCCTCCCCCCATGACCCTCCTCCAAGCCTCAGTTAGATCTCTGTGCCCGAACGAGAAGGGTGCACACTAGGGGCTCTCCTGAGCTTCTTAGTGAAAGTTTTAGATTAGGTTTTTTATTTTCAGTGAGACCTGCTGGCAACAGGCTCACTGCATCGAGGGACTAAGGGGAGAAGAAGCGAACTCACTTGCGTGCAGAGTGGATTGGGCTTCTTAGGCTACTGGACATTAGCTCCAGAGGGACGATCACAGGCCCAGCTTGGATGGGTCCCAGAGCCGCGCCGCCGGCCCCCTTACAGAGCCAGAAGGCAGAAGAGGTCCGGAAAATCGGCGGCAGAAGACGTCCTGTCTTCAACAAGGTAGCGCACAGCACTGCAGCTGTGCGCCATTGCTCTCAGCACACTTCACACTTCGGTCACTGAGGGTGCAGGGCGCTGGGGGGGGGGCGCCCTGAGACGCAATAAAAACACCTTGGATGGCAAAAAAAATGCATCACATATAGCTCCTGGGCTATATGGATGCATTTAACCCCTGCCAGAATCCATAAAAAAGCAGGAGAAAAGTCCGCGAAAAAGGGGCGGGGCCTATCTCCTCAGCACACTGGCGCCATTTTCCCTCACAGCTCCGTTGGAGGGAAGCTCCCTGTCTCTCCCCTGCAGTCACTACACTACAGAAAGGGTTAAAAAAAGAGAGGGGGGCACTAATTAGGCGCAGTATTAACTATACAGCAGCTATAAGGGGAAAAACACTTATATAAGGTTATCCCTGTATATATATAGCGCTCTGGTGTGTGCTGGCAAACTCTCCCTCTGTCTCCCCAAAGGGCTAGTGGGGTCCTGTCCTCTATCAGAGCATTCCCTGTGTGTGTGCTGTATGTCGGTACTTTTGTGTCGACATGTATGAGGAGAAAAATGATGTGGAGACGGAGCAGATTGCCTGTAATAGTGATGTCACCCCCTAGGGGGTCGACACCTGAGTGGATGAACTGTTGGAAGGAATTACGTGACAGTGTCAGCTCTGTATAAAAGACAGTGGTTGACATGAGACAGCCGGCTACTCAGCTTGTGCCTGTCCAGACGTCTCATAGGCCGTCAGGGGCTCTAAAGCGCCCGTTACCTCAGATGGCAGATATAGACGCCGACACGGATACTGACTCCAGTGTCGACGGTGAAGAGACGAATGTGACTTCCAGTAGGGCCACACGTTACATGATTGAGGCAATGAAAAATGTTTTACACATTTCTGATAATACGAGTACCACCAAAAAAGGGGTATTATGTTCGGTGAGGAAAAACTACCTGTAGTTTTCCTGAATCTGAGAAATTAAATGAGGTGTGTGATGATGCGTGGGTTTCCCCCGATACCAACGGATAATTTCTAAAATGTTATTGGCATTATATCCTTTCCCGCCAGAGGTTAGGGTGCGTTGGGAAACACCCCCTAGGGGGGATAAAGCGCTCACACGCTTGTAAGGGCTCTACCTTCGCCTGAGATGGCCGCCCTTAAGGATCCTGCTGATAGAAAGCAGGAGGGTATCCTAAAAGGTATTTACACACATACTGGTGTTATACTGCGACCAGCAATCGCCTCAGCCTGGATGTGCAGTGCTG
Organism: Pseudophryne corroboree; assembly: GCF_028390025.1. NCBI lineage: Eukaryota > Metazoa > Chordata > Amphibia > Anura > Myobatrachidae > Pseudophryne > Pseudophryne corroboree. Next base: position 401,161,087 of record NC_086444.1, on the reverse strand, counting down.
GGTTGGCGTGGTCGGATTCCCTGACTGAAAATATTGATACCCTAGATAGGGACAGTATATTTTTGCCTATAGAGCATTTAAAAGATGCATTTTTATATATGCGTGATGCACAGCGGAATATTTGCCGACTGGCATCAAGTCTAAGCGCGTTGTCCATTTCTACCAGTAGAGGGTTATGGACACGTCAGTGGTCAGGTGATGCGTATTCCAAACGGCATTTGGAAGTATTGCTTTATTAAGGGAGGAGTTATTTGGGGTCGGTCTTTCAGACCTGGTGGCCACGGCAACAGCTGGGAATTCCACGTTTGTACCCCAGGTCGCCTCTCAACATGAGAAGACGCCGTATTATCAGGCGCAGTCTTTTCGTGGACAAGCGGGCAAAAGGTTCCTCATTTCTGCCCCGTGACAGAGGGAGAGGAAAAAGGCTGCAGAAATCAGCCAGTTCCCAGGAACAGAAACCCTCTCCCGCCTCTGCCAAGCCCTCAGTATACGCTGGGGCTTTACAAGCAGAATCAGGCACGGTGGGGGGCCCGTCTCAATGAATTTCAGCGCGCAGTGGGCTCACTCGCAAGTAGACCCCTGGATCCTTCAGGTGATATCTCAGGGGTACAAATTAGAATTCGAGACGTCTCCCCCTCGCCGTTTCCTAAAGTCGGCTTTACCGATGTCTCCTTCTGACAGGGAGACAGTTTTGGAAGCCATTCACAAGCTGTATTCCCAGCAGGTGATAATCAAGATACCCCTCCTGCAACAGGGAACGGGGTATTATTCCACACTGTTGTGGTACCGAAGCCGGACGGCTCGGTGAGACCGATTCTAAATCTAAAATCTTTGAACACTTACGTACAGAGGTTCAAATTCAAGATTAAGTCACTCAGAGCAGTGATTGCGAACCTGGAAGAAGGGGACTACATGATGTCTCGGGACATCAAGGATGCTACCTTCATGTCCAAATTTACCCTTCTCACCAAGGGTACCTCAGGTTTATGGTACAGAACTGTCACTATCAGTTCAGACGCTGCCGTATGGATGGTACACGGCACCCCGGGTCTTTACCAAGGTAATGATGATATTCCTTCGAAGGAAGTGAATTTTAGTTATCCCTTCCTTGGACAATTCCCTGATAAGGGTAAGATCCAGGGAACAGTTGGAGGTCGGTGTAGCACTATCTCAGGTAGTGTTGCGGCAGCACGATTGGATTCTCAATATTCCAAAATCGCACCTGGTTCCGACGACGTGTCTTCTGTTCCTAGGGATGATCCTGGACACAGTCCAGAAAAAGGTGTTTCTCCCGGAGGAGAAAGCCAGGGAGTTATCCGAGCTAGTCAGGAACCTCCTAAAACCGAGCCAAGTCTCAGTGCATCAATGCACAAGGGTTCTGGGTAAAATGGTGGCTTCCTACGAAGCAATCCCATTCGGCAGATTCCACGCAAGAACTTTCCAGTGGGACCTGCTGGACAAATGGTCCGGATCGCATCTTCAGATGCATCAGCGGATAACCCTGTCACCAAGGACAAGGGTGTCCCTCCTGTGGTGGTTGCAGAGTGCTCATCTTCTAGAGGGCCGCAGATTAGGCATTCAGGACTGGGTCCTGGTGACCACGGATGCCAGCCTGCGAGGCTGGGGAGCAGTCACACAGGGAAGGAATATCCAGGGCTTATGGTCAAGCCTGGAGACATCACTTCACATACATATCCTGAAGCTAAGGGCCATTTACAATGCTCTAAGCTTAGCAAGACCTCTGCTTCAAGGTCAGCCGGTGTTGATCCAGTCGGACAACATCACGGCAGTCACCCACGTAAACAGACAGGGTGGCACAAGAAGCAGGAGGGCAATGGCAGAAGCTGCAAGGATTCTTCGCTGGGCGGAAAATCATGTGATAGCACTGTCAGCAGTATTCATTCCGGGAGTGGACAACTGGGAAGCAGACTTCCTCAGCACGACCTCCACCCGGGAGAGTGGGGACTTCACCCAGAAGTCTTCCACATGATTAAAAACTCGACAGGTATTGCGCCAGGTCCAGGGACCCTCAGGCAATAAGCTGTAGATGCTCTGGTAACACCGTGGGTGTACCAGTCAGGGTATGTGTTCCCTCCTATGCCTCTCATACCCAAGGTACTGAGATTGATAAGATGGAGAGGAGTAAGCACTATATTCGTGGTTCCGGATTGGCCAAGAAGGACTTGGTAACCGGAACTTCAGGAGATGCTCACGGAGGATCCGTGGCCTCTACCTCTAAGAAGGGACCTGCTCCAGCAAGGACCCTGTCTGTTCCAAGACTTACCGCGGCTGCGTTTGACGGCATGGCGGTTGAACGCCGGATCCTGAAGGAAAAAAGGCATTCCGGATGAAGTCATCCCTATCCTGATCAAAGCCAGGAAGGATGTAACCGCAAAAACATTATCACCGCAATTGGCGAAAATATGTTGCGTGGTGCGAGGCCAGTAAGGCCCGACGGAGGAAATTCAACTGGGTCGATTCCTACATTTCCTGCAAACAGGAGTGTCTATGGGCCTGAAATTGGGGTCCATTAAGGTTCAAATTTCGGCCCTGTCAATTTTCTTCCAAAAAGAACTAGCTTCAGTCCCTGAAGTTCAGACGTTGTAAAAGGGGTACTGCATATACAGCCTCCTTTTGTGCCTCCAGTGGCACTTTGGGATCTCAATGTAGTTTTGGGTTCCAAAAGTCACATTGGTTTGAACCACTTAAATCTGTGGAGTTAAAATATCTCACATGGAAAGTGGTCATGCTGTTGGCCCTGGCCTGGGCCAGGCGCGTGTCAGAATTGGCGGCTTTATCCTGAAAAAGCCCTTATCTGATTTTCCATTCGGACAGGGCGGAATTGAGGACTCGTCCTCAGTTTCTCCCCAAGGTGGTTTCAGCGTCTCACCTGAACCAACCTATTGGTGGTGCCTGCGGCTACTAGGGACTTGGAGGCCTCCAAGTTGCTAGACGTTGTCAGTGCCCTGAAAATATATGTTTCCAGGACGGCTGGAGTCAGGAAATCTGACTCGCTGTTTATCCTGTGTGCACCCAACAAGCTGGGTGCTCCTGCTTCTAAGCAGACTATTGCTCGTTGGATTTGTAGTACAATTCAGCTTGCACATTCTGTGGCAGGCCTGCCACAGCCAAAAATCTGTAAATGCCCACTCCACAAGGAAGGTGGGCTCATCTTGGGCGGCTGCCCGAGGGGTCTCGGCTTTACAACTTTGCCGAGCAGCTACTTGGTCAGGAGCAAATACGTTTGTAAAATTCTACAAAATTGATATCCTGGCTGAGGAGGACCTGGAGTTCTCTCATTTGGTGCTGCAGAGTCATCCGCACTCTCCCGCCCGTTTGGGAGCTTTGGTATAATCCCCATGGTCCTTACGGAGTCCCCAGCATCCACTTAGGACGTTAGAGAAAATAAGAATTTACTTACCGATAATTCTATTTCTCATAGTCCGTAGTGGATGCTGGGCGCCCATCCCAAGTGCGGATTGTCTGCAATACTTGTACATAGTTATTGTTACAAAAATCGGGTTATTATTGTTGTGAGCCATCTTTCAGAGGCTCCTCTGTTATCATGCTGTTAACTGGGTTCAGATCACAGGTTGTACGGTGTGATTGGTGTGGCTGGTATGAGTCTTACCCGGGATTCAAAATCCTTCCTTATTGTGTACGCTCGTCCGGGCACAGTATCCTAACTGAGGCTTGGAGGAGGGTCATAGGGGGAGGAGCCAGTGCACACCAGATAGTCCTAAAGCTTTCTTTAGATGTGCCCAGTCTCCTGCGGAGCCGCTATTCCCCATGGTCCTTACGGAGTCCCCAGCATCCACTACGGACTATGAGAAATAGAATTATCGATAAGTAAATTCTTATTTGTACTTATTGAGTTTACAATGTTTGTGTATAAGCTGAGAGTACATAGATACCAGTGTGCTGCTCTATGGTGTTGTGTCTTATATGTGAGACAGGTGTAAATGTAAGAACTGTCGATATGGGTGAAAAGTGGTATCAGCGCACGTTATGTGCGCTATACCGCTTCCCCCTCATGTATGTTAGCCGCGGTGATTGTCCAGTGACAGGAGCGATATGTGGCCCTGTCATTAACGGCGCTCCTATCTTAAAGATAGCAGGCCGATATGCGCGGGCAATGTATGAAGGGTCAGCATCGCTGACCGTTCCGACAACAGCAACTACAGTATCTATTTCGCCAACTGCATGGTGTCAATGCCCATACACGCAGCAGGGACAGAGCTGTCTGTGGCTGTGGTGGGTGCCAGCTCCGGATTGCACTAGGGGATCTCGTGTGAGTAGCGAGATCCCGCGCATGCACAGAGGAGCCGGGCTGATGCGCTGTGTGCTCAGGGTGGCATCGCCGGAGGGGTGGCGTTCGAAACGCTTTAGCAGACAAGATGTTAATACATCTTGTTGATATCCCTTCCTGCTTCGCCTCGGAAGCAGGAAGTATTATAGCGGCACGATGCGTGCTGCTATAATACATTTACCTGACTGTGTTGTGAGATGCTTTTGTTGGTACAGGTTTTGTTGGTACAGGTCTAAAACCTATCCTGTGTTATGTGCAAAATGTTTTATGGCTGTAGTAAATTAAAGATCCATTTCCAAAGCTGTTTTATCTGCTTCTTCTTTATTACCCCATGTATTTTCAGAGATTTCAAAAGACAAGATAGCCAGAAAGAGAGCAGAGAGTAAATTGGCCATATACACTAATTTACAGAGATTTTTTTTTTGCTTAATAGATCCATATTAGTAAGGGCGATTCTCCGTGATGCACAGGACAGCTACACAAATTCAAACAACATACTTCGCCACAGTACCAAGATTTTAGTATAGGGTAAGGCATTGCTACTAAGCAATTATGTTCTCATATGACAACAATTTCTTAACAGACCAGTTTAAAAGGAAAAAAAACATTAAAAGTGTGATGCACAGGACTTACTGTTCACTTTCTGGAGAATCACCCATAAGCCTGTTTATTCATGGTGTTGTCTAGGTTTATCCTTGCCTCCAAATCATAACCTGTTCATAGAACATAGGGGGTCATTCAGACCTGATCGCTCGCTAGCGTTTTTTGCAACGCTGCGATCAGGTCAGAACTGCGTATGCACCGCAATGCGCAGGCACGTTGCATGGGTACAAAGCGGATCGTTGCTGTGCGATGGGTTTTACGAAGAATCCATTCGCATAACGACCGCAAGGAGATTGACAGGAAGAAGGCGTTTGTGGGTGGCAACTGACCGTTTTCTGGGAGTGGTTAGAAAAATGCAGGCGTGTCGAAGTGTTTGCAGGGCGGGTGTCTGACATCAATTCCGGCACCAGACAGGCTGAAATGATCGCAGCGGCTGAGTAAGTTCTGAGCAACTCAGAAACTGCACAAAGTTTTTTTGTACCGCTCGGCTGCACATGTGGTCGCACACTTGCACAGCTAAAATACACTCCCCGGTGGGCGGCGACTATGCGAACGCAGGACTGCAAAAACCAGCTAGCGAGTGATCAGGTCTGAATGACCCCCATAGTTCTAACATTATTTTGGGTGGAATTTAAGCATTTATTCTTTAATACATCATTTATTTTCCTCCCCCCTTAACCCAGTTCTTGTTTTTCCTTCTAAAATTTTTTTGTGTTGGCTCTACTTGGAATTATCGTTCATGAATACTCTGGCATAGTTGCAATTTCTTTGTTTCGCATATTTTCTTCCTTTGTAGACCTATACATATGTAATGTATGTTATTTATGGTTTTCCTAAATGTTCGTGTTGTTCTTTTCATGTGACATTGCTGTGGAGTTTTTTTTATTCCCTTTCTTTTTCTGTTATTGCATATGCACCTCTGTATTTACCTTTGTGTTCAATAAAAACATGTTTAGATTTAAAAAAAAATGTTCAGTGATCATGGAAACTTTGTTAACCCTTTGGAATTTCCTGTTTGCCAGTATGTGAACATTTAGGATTCAGTAAATAGTGTGTCCCCTTGAGTATCCGTGACTTCAACCAATACTGTAATTGTTGATCAGTACCCTAATTTCAGCAAATTTTTCTCTACATAACTGTTATATGGATGTTGGGGGCTTTTTTGCATGAACAATAGATTTGAAACAAGTGCTAATAAAAGTAAACATGGAAGGAACTACCAAAGAGGTTAATAAATTCATAATAGAACACAGTGCCGGCCGGTGGCTAAATTTGTTGGTTGACTTTTGCCTTTGGCGTGTGTCCAAAAAAGAAAAGGGGTGCAGACTTTCGGGAAATGTCATACCCACGAGCCACACCCCCTTCCCTTTTTTATCATGCTGGGGGAATGCTCCGTAAGGTGCCCCCAGTTCCTCCAGTGATAGGCATCATGCTTATGTGCACAACACCTATTCATCGCTTGCTCAGCTAAGCAGGGCAACATATGAGAGGGGTCCTGCTTTACAGTGTCCGAAAAGCAGGACTGTTCTGCTTACATACAAACACACAAGCCCCAATTGTCATGTAAGTGATAGACCCAGCATTGATGATCATTGACAGCACAGTGTAAAAATAGGAAAAAAATAAAAACACATAAGCTTCATATGAAAAATAACAAACATATTGGCCCCACAGGAAAATAATATAACACAGCTTGACATGAAAAATAACAAACATATTTGCCCCACAGGAAAATAATATAACACATAAGCTTCACGTGAAAAATAACGAACATATTGGTCCAATAGGAAAACACAAGTGACTCACAATCAGCCACTGTCTGTCTGGAACACAAGACAATCACACTTTAGGAAGGTGTTCTGCTTGTAAGTTCTGGGGTCCTCCATAGGGAGGCCAATCCCGGGATCGGCGGGATCCCAAGATTTAGGCCCAAAAACGGCCGGGATTCAATCCCAGGATTGGAAGCTCCAATCCCGGGGATTGAGGGATCAGCGTTGAGCGTCCTCAGGATGCTCAGACGCTGCCCGGCTCCCTCCTCCTGTCTCCCCCTGCGCAGCGTGACCTGTGCCTGTGAGGTCACGCTGTGCTGTCAGCAGCCTCAGAGCCGGAAAGTACGGTGGACTTCACCCGCCGCCTCGTCTCGGCTCCCCCTGCATTCACCCGCCGACTCCTTCCAGCTCCCAACTACTCACTCGCTGGCTCCCCATCACTCACCTGCCAGATCCTCCTCACCCGCTACCTTGCTGTGCAGGTTTGTAGGTTTTTTTTATGTCTGCAGGGCGGGTGGGGAGGGGCGGGCCGACGGCCGGATACAGTCTAAAGCCAATCCCGGGAATCCCGGGATTGACCATTTTTCAATCCCGATACCCGGGATTGAAAAAATGGCCCGGGATTGGCTTCCCTAGTCCTCCATGTGGCTTGGTGTCTGGCTGGAACAGAAGACTTTTACACTCTAGGACGGGGTAGGCTGTGGGTCCTCCTGACTGAGAGGACTGCAGAATCAGTTCTCACAGTCACTCACAAGTCTCTATGAAAGGGCCAGCCCAAATGGCTCCTTGAATGAGCAGCTCCACCACCCAGTTATGTCGCCCTTGAAGTGCAGCCTCCACTCCAGAAATCTTAACTCATCTTAACAGCAGCAGGCTGTCAGTTCACAGTGTGGCGCCGAACGCACCTGTATCCCAGTGACATTCAATGAGGTGAATGGCTGGGGAGCAGTACATTGGGATGGGTCTGTAACTCTCCCCTCACTAAACTAAGCTACAGTGTCTATTAAATCTCCTACCTGCATTCCTGTGTCTTCTCTTGCTGCTTTGCTGCTGCTGACTGAGCTCTGACTACAGTGCACTTCCTGGTCACATGACATATCTAAGTGTCCATCAGTGCACAAGGCCTGCCCCCACACTCAGAGGCATGCCTCTATTAGCTCTCTTTCTGTGCAATGTAACTGCCCATGGTGTGGCCCCACCCCCAGCTCTGCAAAGCAGTGTCTGACTGTAGAACCGAGGCAGGGCTGTTGCTGCCTAATTTCTCGTCTCCCTGAAGCTCCGCTGATCTCCACAAAGCTGGTGTTAACTATAAAAAGAATTGCAATAAACAAAGAAGATGTTTATGTTATAAATATATTCTTTGTATTATTCTAATCATTTTTATATAAAATATTAGGGGCTTTATAGGGAGTATGACAGGGGAGGCTCTGCTTCCACTACCTATCCTGACTGTACGTCCCTGCTGTATTCTATGCGTAATTATAAGGCTGGGCCTGATACAACAGCTAATCCAAAAGAGGTGATTGCCTCGCCTCTCAAAAATATTCACCAACCAAAAACAGTAGCTTGGATAGCACAAATACTGTAGATTCATTTACTTTTCTCTTACGTCCTAGTGGATGCTGGGGACTCCGTAAGGACCATGCGGAATAGACGGGCTCCGCAAGAGACAGGGCACTTTAAGAAAAAAATTGGATTCTGGTGTGTTCTGGCTCCTCCCACTATGTCCCTCCTCCAGACCTCAGTTTGAATCTGTGCCCGGACGAGCTGGGTGCTACTTAGTGAGCTCTCCTGAGCTTGCTATAAGAAAGTATTTTGTTAGGTTTTTTTATTTTCAGGGAGATCTGCTGGCAACAGACTCCCTGCATCGTGGGACTGAGGGGAGAGAAGCAGCCCTACTCTCTGAAGATAGGTCCTGCTTCTTAGGCTACTGGACACCATTAGCTCCAGAGGGATCGTACACAGGATCTCACCCTTTGTCGTCCGATCCCGGAGCCGCGCCGCCGTCCCCCTCGCAGAGCCGGAAGACAGAAGCCGGATGAAAGAAGCAAGAAGACTTCGAAATCGGCGGCAGAAGACTCCAGTCTTCAAACTGAGGTAGCGCACAGCACTGCAGCTGTGCGCCATTGCTCCCACACTACACCCACATACTCCGGTCATTGTAGGGTGCAGGGCGCAGGGGGGGGCGCCCTGTGCAGCAATTAGGACCTCTTGGCAAAAGTGGGCATATATACAGTTGGGCACTGTATATATGCATGAGCCCCCACCAAAAATTGTACATGAAAGCGGGACAGAAGCCCGCCGTCGAGGGGGCGGGTCTTCTTCCTCAGCACTCACCAGCGCCATGTTTTTTCTCCACAGCACCGCTGAGAGGAGGCTCCCTAGCCTCTCCCCTGCAGTTACGCGGTAGAAGAGGGTAAAAAGAGAGGGGGGGGGCACATAATTAGGCGCAAAAATCAATATAAACAGCAGCTACTGGGTTAACATTAAGTTACTGTGTTATTCCTGGGTTAATAGCGCTGGGGTGTGTGCTGGCATACTCTCTCTCTGTCTCTCCAAAGGGCCTTATGGGGGAATTGTCTTCAGATGAGCATTCCCTGAGTGTGTGGTGTGTCGGTACGTGTGTGTCGACATGTCTGAGGTAAAAGGCTCCCCTAAGGAAGAGATGGAGCAAATATGTGTTTGAGAGGGTGTCTCCGTCGACAACGCCGACACCTGTTTGGATATGTGTAATTAAGTGCTAAGGTGAATTTATTGCACAAAGGATTAGAGAACAGACAGGGAATCTACCCATGTCTGTCCCTATGTCGCAGAGACCTTCAGAGTCTCTCAATGCTCACTATCCAAAATAATAGACACTGATATCGGCACGGAGTCTGACTCCAGTGTCGACTACGATAATGCAAAGTTACAGCCAAAATGGCAGAAAAGTATTCAATATATGATTATTGTAATAAAAGAGGATTTGCATATCACTGATGACTCATCTGTCCCTGACACAAGGGTACACATGTTTAAGGGGAAGAAAGCTGAGGTAAATTTCCCTCCTCTCATGAGGAAAAAGAGCGGGAATCTCCAGACAAGAGACTGCAGTTCCCCACAAAGAATTTTCAGGGAGTATCCTTTCCCCACTAGGGCCAGGATACGATGGGAATCTTCCCCTAGGGTGTCACGTTTGCCCAAAAGGTAGCCCTGACGTAACAGCTATTCTCAGGGATCCTGCAGATAGCGTGCGCATTCTGGTACACTACTCAGACCGGCGATTGTGTCGGCATGGGTTTATAGCGCTGTGGCAGCGTGGACAGGTACCTTATCAGCAGAGATTGAGACCTTAGTATGTATATATATATATTGCAAATAGGAGTGGGGGCACCCGGGCTGGTAACATCTGAATATGGAGAGCCGGACCACCTGTGGAGATATATATATATATATATATATATATATGTATATATAGAGATATATATATTAAAGATGCTGTCTTAAGAGATATATATATATAAAACATGCCCAAAGAGACATGAGTCTACTGGGTCCTAGAGACAAAGCTATGTCGATTTCTGCTTGACGTGTCCTGTAGAATATGCAATGGACAGATGATGCCGACTTAAGAGGCATATGGAAGGCTGAGGATTGTGTGGAAAAGGGTTCTCGGACCTGGTCTCCACAGCTATAGCTGGTAATTCTGATATTTTGCCTTATATTCCTGCACAGCCTAGGAAAACACGACATTATCAAATGCAGCCTTTCGAACAAAGAAACAAGAAAGTCCAAGGTGCGTCCTTTCTTGGCAGAGGAAAGAAGCTGCACAACACAGCTAGTTCCCAGGAACAGAAGTCCTCCCCGGCCTCTACAAAATCCACTGCATGTCGCTGGGGCTCCACAGGCGGAGCTAGGCCCGGTGGGGGCACGCCTTCGTAAGTTCAGCCACAAGTGGGTTCTCTCCCTGTTAGATCCCTGGGAAATAGATATTGTGTCTCAGGGATACAAGCTGGACTTTAAGGAGATGCCCCCTCACCGACGGCCCTGCCGGCTTCCCCCCACGAGAGGGAAACAGTGTTAACTGCAATTCACAAATTGTATCTTCAACAGGTGGTGGTCAAGGTTCCCCTCCTTCAACAAGGAGGGGGTTATTATTCGACCATGTTGTAGTCCCGAAACCAGACGGTTCGGTCAGACCCATATTGAATTTAAAATCCCTGAACATATACCTGAAAAGGTTCAAGTTCAAGATGGAATAGCTAAGAGCGGTCATTGCAAGCCTGAAAGGGGGAGATTTTATGGTGACTCTGGACATAAAGGATGCATACCTTCATGTCCCCATTTATCCACCTCATCAGGCGTACCTCAGAATTGCGGTACGGGATTGTCATTACCAATTTCAGACGTTGCCGTTTGGTCTCTCCACGGCCCCGAGAATATTCACCAAGGTAATGGCGGAAATGATGGTGCTCCTGCGGAAGCAAGGTGTCACTATTATCACGTACTTGGACGATCTCCTCATAAAAGCGAGATCAAGAGAGCAGTTGCTGAACAGCGTATCACTTTCTCTGGAAGTGTAACGGAAACACGGCTGGAGTCTATATATTCCAAAGTCGCAGTTGGTTCCTACAGCTCTTCTGCCTCTCCTAGGCATAATCCTAGATACAGACCAGAAAAGGGTTTATCTCCCGATGGAGAGAGCTCAGGAGCTCGTGACACTGGTCAGGAATCTATTAAAACCAAAACAGGTGTCAGTGCATCACTGCACTCGAGTCCTGGGAAGGATGGTGGCATCATACGAGGCCATTCCCTTCGGCAGGTTCCATGCGAGGACCTTCCAATGGGACTTACTGGACAAATGGTCCGGATCACATCTTCAGATGCATCGGTCAATCACCCTATCCCCCAGGGCCAGGGTGTCTCTCCTGTGGTGGCTGCAGAGTGCTCACCTTCTCAAAGGTTGCAGATTCGGCATTCAGGACTGGGTCCTGGTGACCACGGATGCAGGTCTCCGAGGGTGGGGGGCAGTCACACAGGGAAGAAATTTCCAAGGGCTGTGGTCAAGTCAGGAGACTTGCCTTCACATCAGCATCCTGGAACTAAGGGCCATATACAACGCCCTACGTCAAGCGGAGTCCCTGCTTCGCGACCAACCGGTTCTGATTCAGTCAGACAACATCACCGCAGTGGCTCATGTAAACCGCCAAGGCGGCACAAGGAGCAGGGTGGCGATGGTAGAAGCCACCAGAATTCTTCGCTGGGCGGAGAATAACGTAAGCGCACTGTCAGCAGTGTTCATTCCGGGAGTGGACAACTGGGAAGCAGACTTCCTCAGCAGGCACGACCTCCACCCGTGAGAGTGGGGACTTCATCAAGAAGTCTTCACGCAGATTGCAAGTCGGTGGGAACTGCCACAGGTGGACATGATGGCATCCCGCCTCAACATAAAACTGCAAAGATAATGCGCCAGGTCAAGAGACCCTCAGGCGATAACTGTGGACGCACTGGTGACACCGTGGGTGTTCCAGTCGGTCTATGTATTTCCTCCTCTTCCTCTCATACCCAAGGTGCTGAGAATCATAAGGAAACGAGGAGTGAGAACAATACTTATTGTTCCGGATTGGCCAAGAAGGACTTGGTATCCAGATCTGCAAGAAATGCTCACAGAGGACCCGTGGCCTCTGCCTCTAGGACAGGACTTGTGCAACAGGAGCCCTGTCTGTTCCAAGACTTACGTCGGCTGCGTTTGACGGCATGGCGGTTGAACGCCGGATCCTAGCAGAAAAAGGCATTCCGGATGAGATCATTCCTACGCTGATAGAGGCTAGGAAGGATGTGACGGCTCAACATTATCACCGTATATGGCGAAAATATGTGGCTTGGTGTGAGGCCAGGAATGCCCCTACGGAGGAATTCCAGCTGGGCCTTTTCCTTCACTTCCTACAGTCGGGAGTGACTTTGGGCCTTAAATTGGGTTCCATTAAGGTTCAGATTTCGGCCTTATCCATTTTCTTTCAAAAAGAACTGGCTTCTCTTCCTGAAGTTCAAACATTTGTAAAGGTAGTTCTGCATATTCAGCCCCCTTCTGTGCCTCCAGTGGCACCTTGGGATCTTAACGTGGTGTTGTTTCCTGAAATCACACTGGTTTGAACCACTCAAAACGATGGAAGTAAAATATCTCACGTGGAAGGTGGTCATGCTATTAGCCTTGGCTTCGGCTAGGCGTGTGTCAGAATTGGCGGCTTTGTCACATAAAAGCCCTTCTTTGGTTTTCCATGCGGATAGAGCAGAATTGCGGACCGCCCACAATTTCTGCCAAAAAGTGGTTTCATCCTTTCATATAAACCAACCTATTGTGGTGCCTGTGGCTACTACTGACTTGGAGGATTCCGAGTCACTGGATGTAGTCGGGGCTTTGAAGGTTTATGTAGCCAGAACGGCTAAGGTCAGGAAAACAGAATCTTTGTTAATCCTGTATGCTTCCAACAAGCTTGGGGCGCCTGCTTCAAAGCAAACTATTGCTCGCTGGATCTGTAACACGATTCAGCAGGCTCATTCTGCGGCTGGGTTGCCGCTGCCTAAATCAGTTAAGGCCCATTCCACAAGGAAGGTGGGCTCTTCTTTGCCGAGCAGCTACTTGGTCAGGTTCAAACACCTTTGCAAAGTTCTACAAGTTTGATACCCTGGCTGAGGAGGACCTTGTGTTTGCTCATTCGGTGCTGCAGAGTCATCCGCACTCTCCCGCCCTTTTGGGAGCTTTGGTATAATCCCCATGGTCCTTACGGAGTCCCCAGCATCCACTAGGACGTTAGAGAAAATAAGATTTTACTTACCGGTAAATCTATTTCTCGTAGTCCGTAGTGGATGCTGGGCGCCCGTCCCAAGTGCGGACTTCTTCTGCAATACTTGTATATAGTTATTGCTTAAATAAGGGTTATGTTATGGTTGCATCAGGGTTGATCTGATGATCCGTTGTTGTTCATACTGTTAACTGGGTATGTTTATCACAGGTTATACGGTGTGACTGGTATGAGTCTTGCCCTGGATTCCAAAATCCTTTCCTTGTACTGTGAGCTCTTCCGGGCACAGTTTCTCTAACTGAGGTCTGGAGGAGGGACATAGAGGGAGGAGCCAGAACACACCAGAATCCAAATTCTTTCTTAAAGTGCCCTGTCTTCTGCGGAGCCCGTCTATTCCCCATGGTCCTTACGGAGTCCCCAGCATCCACTACGGACTACGAGAAATAGATTTACCGGTAAGTAAAATCTTATTTCTCTGACGTCCTAGTGGATGCTGGGAACTCCGTAAGGACCATGGGGAATAGACGGGCTCCGCAGGAGACTGGGCACTCTAAAAGAAAGATTAGGTACTATCTGGTGTGCACTGGCTCCTCCCTCTATGCCCCTCCTCCAGACCTCAGTTAGAATCTGTGCCCGGCCAGAGCTGGGTGCTCCTAGTGGGCTCTCCTGAGCTTGCTAGAAAGAAAGTATTTGTTAGGTTTTTTATTTTCAGTGAGATCTGCTGGCAGCAGACTCACTGCTACGTAGGACTGAGGGGAGAGAAGCAAACCTACCTGCTTGCAGCTAGCTTGTGCTTCTTAGGCTACTGGACACCATTAGCTCCAGAGGGTTCGAACACAGGGCCTGACCTCGATCGTCCGTTCCCGGAGCCGCGCCGCCGTCCCCCTTGCAGAGCCAGAAGACAGAAGAGAAGCGATGAAATCGGCGGCAGAAGACTCCTGTCTTTATTAAGGTAGCGCACAGCACCGCAGCTGTGCGCCATTGCTCCCACAGCACACCACACACTCCGGTCACTGTAGGGTGCAGGGCGCTGGGGGGGGGGCGGCCTGGGCAGCAATAAAAATACCTTTGGCATAAAAATACACATAATACAGTCTGTGACTGTATATGTGTAAACCCCCGCCATTTTTAGTCAGAAACAGGACAGAAGCCCGCCGCTGAGGGGGCGGGGCCTTCTTCCTCAGCACACCAGCGCCATTTTCTCTTCACAGCTGCGCTGGAAGGAAGCTCCCCAGGCTCTCCCCTGCAGTATCCTGGTACACAAAGGGTGAAAAGAGAGGGGGGGGCACATAAATTTAGGCGCAAAAATTGTATATACAGCAGCTACTGGGTAAACACTGAGTTGTAGTGTAATCCCTGGGTTATATAGCGCTGGGGTGTGTGCTGGCATACTCTCTCTCTGTCTCTCCAAAGGGCCTTGTGGGGGAACTGTCCTCAAATAGAGCATCCCCTGTGTGTGTGGTGTGTCGGTACACGTGTGTCGACATGTCTGAGGTAAAAGGCTCCTCTAAGGAGGTGATAGAGCGGATATGTGTGTGAGAGGGTGTCTCTGTCGACAACGCCGACACCTGTTTGGATATGTGTAAGTGCTAAGGTGAATTTATTGCACAAATGGTTAGGGAACAGACAGGAAATCTACCCATGTCTGTCCCTATGTCACAGAGACCTTCATAGTCTCACAATGCTCACTATCCAAAATAACAAACACTGGTATCGACACGGAGTTTAACTCCACTGTCGACTACGATAATGCAAAGTTACAGCCAAGATGGCTAGAAGGTATTCAATATATGATTATTGAAATAAAAGATGATTTGCATATCACTGATGACTCATCTGTCCCTGACACGAGAGTACACATGTTTAAGGGGAATAATGCTGAGGTAAATTTCCCTCCTCTCATGAGGAAAAAGAGCGGGAATCTCCAGACAAGAGACGGCATCTTCCCACAAGAGAATTCTCAGGCTGTATCCTTTCCCCACTAGGGCCAGGATGTGTTGAGAATCTTCCCCTAGGGTGTCCTGTTTGCACAGATGGTAGCACTTGCTATTCTCAGGGATCCTGCAGATAGCGTGCACATTCTAGTATACTACCCAGACCGGCGATTGTGTCGGCATAGGTTTATAGCACTAAGCCTAAGAAAGCACGACATTATTAAATGCAGCCTTTCGAATAAAGTAACAAGAAAGTCTGAGGTGCATCCTTTCTTGTCAGAGCCGGGATCAACACAGCTAGTTCCCAGGAACAGAAGTCCTCCCCGGCCCCTACAAAAATCCACCTATGCCGCTGGGGCTCCACAGGCAGAGCTAGGCCCGGTGGGGACACGCCTTCGTAAGTTCAGCCACAAGTGGGTTCACTCCCTGTTAGGTCCCTGGGCAATAGATATTGTGTCTCAGGGATACAAGCTGGACTGTGAGAAGATGCCCCCTCACCGACGGCCCTGCGGGCTTCCCCCCAAGAGAGGGAGCCAGTGTTAACTGCAATTCACAAATTGTATCTTTAACAGTTGGTGGTCAAGGGTCCCCTCCTTCAACAAGAGGGTGTTATTATTCGACCATGTTGTAATCCCGAAACCAGACGGTTTGGTCAGACCCATATTGAATTAAAAATCCCTTAACATATACCTGAGAAGGTTCAAGTTCAAGATGGAATCGCTAAGAGCGGTCAGGGCAAGCCTAAAAAGAGGGAGACTTTATCGTGAATCGGGTCATAAGGGATGCATACCTTCATGTCCCCATTTATCCACCTCATTAGGCGTACCTCAGAATTGCGGTACGGGATTGTCATAACCAAGGTAATGGCGGATATGATTGTGCTCCTGCGGAAGCAAGGTGTCGCTATTATCACGTACTTGGACGATCTCCTCATACAAGCGAGATCAAGAGAGCAGTTGCTGAACAGCGTATCACTTTCTCTGGAAGTGTAACGGCAACACGGCTGGATTCTATATATTCCAAAGTCGCAGTTGGTTCCTACAGCTCATCTGACTCTCCTAGGCACGACCCTAGACACAGACCAGAAAAGGGTTTATCTCCCGATAGAGAGAGCTCAGGAGCTCAGGACACTGGTCAGGAATCTATTAAAACCAAAACAAGTGTCAGTGCATCACTGCACTCGAGTCCTGGGAAGGATGGTGGCATCATACGAGGCCATCCCCTTCGGCAGGTTCCATGCGAGGACCTTCCAATGGGACTTACTGGACAAGTGGTCCGGATCACCTTTTCAGATGCATCGGTTAATCACCCTATCCCCCAGGGCCAGGGTGTCTCTCCTGTGGTGGCTGCAGAGTGCTCACCTTCTCGAGGGCCGCAGATTCGGCATTCAGGACTGGATCCTGGTGACCACAGATGCAAGCCTCCGAGGGTGGGGGGTAGTTACACAGGGAAGAAATTTCCAAGGTCTGTGGTCAAGTCAACAGACTTGCCTCCACATCAATATCCTGGAACTAAGGGCCATATACAACGCCCTAAGTCAAGCGGAGATCCTGCTTCGCGACCAACCGGTTCTGATCCAGTCAGACCGCAGGGGTTCATGTAAACCGCCAAGGCGGCACAAGGAGCAGGGTGGCGAGGGTAGAAGCCACCAGAATTCTTCGCTGGGCGGAGAATCAAGTAAGCGCACTGTCAGCAGTGTTCATTCCGGGAGTGGACAACTGGGAAGCAGACTTCCTCAGCAGGCACGACCTCCACCCGGGAAAATGGGGACTTCATCAGGAAGTCTTCACGCAGTTTGCAAATTGATGGGAACTGCCTCAGGTGGACTAGATGGCGTCCCACCTCAATAAAAAGCTAAAAAAGGTTTTACGCCGGGTCAAGGGACCCTCAGGTGATAGCTGTGGTCGCACTAGTAACACCGTGGGTGTTCCAGTCGGTCTATGTATTCCCTCCTCTTCCTCTCATACCCAAGGGCTGAGAATTGTAATAAAAGGAGGAGTGAGAACAATATTCTTTGCTCCGAATTGGCCAAGAAGGACTCGGTACCCGGAGCTGCAAGAAATGCTCTCAGAGGACTCAGGGCTTCTGCCTCTCAGACAGGACATGTTGCAACAGGGGCCCTGTCTGTTCCAAGACTTACCGCGGCTGCATTTGACGGCATGGCGGTTGAACGCCGGATCATAGCGGAAAAGGGCATTCCGGATGCAGTTATTCTTACGCTGATAAAGGCTAGGAAAGACGTGACAGCAAGACTTTTTCACTGCATATAGCGAAAATAGGTTGCTTGGTGTGAGGCCGGGAAGGCCCTACAGAGGAATTCCAGCGGGGTCGATTCCTGCACTTCCTACAGTCAGGAGTGACTATGGGCCTAAAATTAGGATCCATAAAGGTCAAGATTTCGGCCCTATCCATTTTCTCTCAAAAAGAACTGGCTTCACTGCCTGCAGTTCAGACGTTGTTCCGGGGGTGCTGCATATTCAGCCTCCTTTTGGGCCACCGGTGGCACCTTGGGATCTTAACGTTGTGTTGGATTTCCTGAAATCCCACTGGTTTGAGCCACTTAAGACCGTGGAGCTAAAATATCTCACGTGGAAAGTGGTCATGCTATTGGCCTTAGCTTCGGCTAGGCGTGTGTCAGAATTGGCGGTTTTGTCATGTAAAAGCCCTTATCTGATCTTCCAAATGGACAGGGCAGAATTGAGGACTCGTCCCCAATTTCTCCCTAGGGTGGTATTATCGTTTCATTTGAACCAGCCTATTGTGGTGCCTGCGGATACTAGGGACTTGGAGGATTCCAAGTTGCTGGACGTAGTCAGGGCTTTGAAAATTTATGTTTCCGGAACGGCGGGAGTCAGAAAGTTTGACTCGCTGTTTATTCTGTATGCAGCCAACAAGGTTGGCGCTCCTGCTTCGAAGCAGACTATTGCTCGCTGGATCTATAGCACGATTCAGCTGGTTCACTCTGCGGCTGGATTGCCGCATCCAAAATGGTGAAAGCCCATTCCACAAGGAAGGTGGGCTCTTCTTGGGCGGCTGCCGAGGGGTCTCGGCTTTACAGCTTTGCCGAGCTGCTACTTGGTCGGGGTCAAACAAGTTTGCTAAGTTCTACAAGTTTGATACCCTGGCTGAGGAGAACCTTGAGTTTGCTCATGCGGTGCCTCAGAGTCATCCGCACTCTCCCGCCCGTTTGGGAGCTTTGGTATAATCCCCATGGTCCTTACGGAGTTCCCAGCATCCACTAGGACGTCAGAGAAAATAAGAATTTACTCACCGGTAATTCTATTTCTCGTCGTCCGTAGTGGATGCTGGGCGCCCGTCCCAAGTGCAGACTCTCTGCAATACATGTATATAGTTATTGCTTAACTAAAGGGTTATTGTTATGAGCCATCCGTTAAATGAGGCTCAGTTGTTGTTCATACTGTTAACTGGGTATGGTTATCACAAGTTGTACAGTGTGATTGGTGTGGCTGGTATGAGTCTTACCCTGGATTCCAAATCCTTTCCTTGTTGTGTCAGCTCTTCCGGGCACAGTTTCCCTGACTGAGGTCTGGAGGAGGGGCATAGAGGGAGGAGCCAGTGCACACCAGATAGTACCTAATCTTTCTTTTAGAGTGCCCAGTCTCCTGCGGAGCCCGTCTATTCCCCATGGTCCTTACGGAGTTCCCAGCATCCACTACGGACTACGAGAAATAGAATTACCAGTGAGTAAATTCTTATTTTTTTACTATATAAAATTTGAAATACAGTGTATCCATGAACCAGGGCATATCCACAAGAGACTTTAAAGAGTACTCACTTCATCATTATCTGAAAACATGCATCAGAATCAACACACTTTCGGTCATTTGTGCTGACCTGGCAATTTTAGATAATTTAATTAGTAGCACTGGGATCACTAAATCACACCACTGCGACTCAAACCAATAGAGCATAATAATTCAGATGGATGAAACTTGCTGTGGAATATACCTAGAATAGGGTAACACAGTGGTTCGCAAATTTTCTTGGTTCACGTCACCCCTAGGCCTTCAATAATTTCTTCATGGTACTCCTAAACCATGGATGATTCAATTAGCTGAAAAGGTATCATTGGGACTATGTATGTGAATACAGTCCAGCTCATCCGGAATATTGACAAAAGTATTCGGACGCCTGACTATTACACCAACAGGGACTGTAATGACATTGTATTCAAATACATATACTTTAATATGGAGTTGGTACCCCTTTTGCAGCTATAACAGCTTCCACTCTTCTTGGGAGGCTTTCCACAAGATTTTGGAGTGTTTCTGTGGGAATTTGTGCCCATTAATTCTGTAGAGCATCTACAGTATGAGGTCAGGCACTGATGTTGGACGAGAAGGCCTGGCTAGCAATCTCCATTCCTGTTCATCCCAAAGGTGCTCGATGAGGTTGAGGTCAGCAGTGACGTGAGGTGAGGCAGGTAAGGCAGAGCCTTTCCTGTCATACCAACGAACACGCCAGAGCTTTTACTATATAAAGTCTATGAAAAACAGAAAGGACATATTAGAAATATCTTTTTTGTATTATTCTAATTATTTTTATAGTCAATTTTTGGAGTAAAAAGTCTATGGCAGGTGAGTCAGTGCCTCCCCTGTCTATTATTCCTGCACATTTCTGATCAAAACTCAAAAAATTTCCAGCAGTGTATACTGCTGGCTCATATTTTGTGTTTAAATCTGGCTCTCGTGAGGTAAATGGCCTCCTTTAGCCATTTACCTCACCACATGTCCCTGGAGGTCAGGTGTGGGCCAGGCAAGTTCTTCCACACCGATCTCCTCAAACCATGTCTTTATAGTCCTTGCTTTGTACACTAGGGCACAGTCATGTTGGAATTGAAAAGGGCTTTCCTCAGACTGTTGTCACAAAGTTGGAAGCATAGCATTTTCCAAAATGCCTTGGTATGCTGAATCATTAAGATTGCCCTTCACTGGAGAGAAGGGGCCTAGCCCAACCCCTGGAAACCAGCCCCATACCATTATCCCTCCTCCACCAAACTTCACAGTTGGCATAATGCAGTCAGGCAGGTAACGTTCCCCCAGCATCTGCCAAACCCAGACTCGCCCATCTGACAAACAGAGAAGCGCGATTCATCACTCCACAGAACACGTTTCCACTGCTCTACACTCCAGTGCAGTGTGCTTTACACAACTGCATCCGATGTTTGACATTGGACTTGGTGATGTGAGGTTTGCATGCAGCTACATCGCCATGGAAACCCATTCCATTAAGCTCCTGCCGCACAGCTTTTGCGCTTACATTAATACCAGTGGAAGTTCGGAACTCTTTAGCTATGGAACCAGCAGAGCATTAGCGACTTTTAGGAACCATGCGTCTTAGCAGTTGTTGACCTTGCTCTCTGACTTTATGTGGTCTTCTGCTTCGTGGCTGAGTTGCAGTTGTTCCTGAACACCTCCACTTTCTAATAATATCACTTACAGTTGACTGTGGAATATCCTGCAGGGACATAATTTCACGAACCACCTTATTGCAAAGGTCGCATCCTATTACAGTACCACGCTTAAAGTCACTGAGCTCTTCAGAAAGACCCATTTTGTATCACAAATGTTTGCAAAAGGAGACTGCATGGCCAGGTGCTTGATTTTATACTCCTGTGACAACGGGTCTGATTGAAACTACTGACTTAAATAATTAACAGATGTGGTCAAATACTTTTGTCCATATAGTGTATGTCCATTCTACTATTCATGAATATCTCCTGGTGTGCAACTTGTATCTGCAGTTTTTTTATATGTGTAAATGTAAAGGGTGTTGTTCTTTCACTGCTTACATATGCAACCAGGGTGGCCACCCGGAGATTGAAGTATCTGTGGCACTCATTTGAGAAGCACGTAAGTGCAAAATTTTTGTTTGTTAGTAAGATCAGTCAGTAGAATGATGCCCCATGTTAACTTGTTCTAGGTCATTCAGTTCATGGACATATACCCTGATAATCTGCATTCCAGAATTCCTAGTTCCATCAATGGTGGCAAGCTGTCCTGGTCCTGTGGGAGCAAACAGCCCCAAATCATAATACTGCCACTACCATGTTTCATGTTCGGGATGAGGTTCTTACATTGGAATGCAGTATTCTCCAAACACAACATTTGTTATTTAGAAAAAAAAGTTAAATTTTTGGTACATCTATCTACAGAACAGTCTCCCAGTACTTTTCTGGCTGATCCAGGTGACCTTTAGCAAACCTCAATTGGCAGCAGTGTTCTTGGAAGGTTTTGACTTTCACAATATTCTTGTTCAGTGTTTGTCTTATAGTAGACTGCAGATCCTTTGGCATTTCCTTGGAATGTAAACTTGTGTGGTGATTACCAGATTTTGGTAGTGTAGGCTCAGGCTTATGTGTTTAGTTTTAGTTTTTTAGAAATTGGGCAGGATGATCTAAACTCACCCCTGATTGTTATCTTATTGTTTAAAACTGATGACTCTTAATTGTCTCTTTACTTGAAATTTTGGATTATTTTGATAAAGTAGTGAAAAAGTATCTGTAAGGGATTCGGGTTCCTTAAATCACTCAGACCAGTTCAGTGCAGTTTTATTATGTACACAAGATGGAGATCCAACAAGGTAACACAATAACTTAAATAACACAACTCTAACATATATCAGGTTAGAGTCAGGGTTTGGGCTAGGGCTTGGCCCCTTATCCCCAGTGAAGGGCGATTTTAATGCTTCAACATACCAAGACATTTTGGACAATTTTATGCTTCCAACTTTGTGGCAACAGTTTGAGGAAGGCCCTTTTCTATTCCAACATGACTGCCCCACTGAACAAAGAACTAATAAACACATGGTTTGATGAGTTTGGATAGAAGAATTTGACTGGCCTGCACAGAGCCCTGACCTTAACCTCATCGAGCAGCTTTGGGATGAACTGGAATGGAGATTGCGAGCCAGGCCTTCTCGTCCAACATCAGTGCCTGACCTCATAAATGCTCTACAGAATAAATGGGCACAAATTCCCACAGAAACACTCCAAAATCTTGTGGAAAGCTTTTCAAGAAGAGTGGAAGCTGTTATAGCTACAAAAAGGGTACCAACTCTATATTAAAGTATTTGAATACAATGTCATTACAGTCCCTGTTGGTGTAATGGTCAGGCATCCGAATACTTTTGTCCATATATTGTTTTTGGCCAGCTGGATGTCTGGTTATTATCATGCTGTCATGATGATGTGCCTGTTTCTATGTGGAGACCTGGAGCTGTAGCTCCATTCACTCCATCTGTCCCTAGGTGATACCCTCTGCAACGTATTCTTACCTTCAAACCACTGACCATCATTTTCTGCATACACATATAAAAAATTTAAGAAGCTGTGTAGTGGAAGCACACACTGACTCCGGACTTCGCCACTATGGCTTTATTTTGTCAGAGTGACCGCAGACCAGTAACCATTACACAGTAAATGTTCATGGCCCTGTCACTAACTGAGATCTACACCCTAGTCACTGGCCAGATTTCACAGTATTGGTCATCATCATAAATCCCCCCCCAGCAGCCTGTTATACCTTCGACTCCTCCCCTTCCCAGACTGAGAGGCAAATGACACTCCCACTTTGGGGGTAACCAGTTATATCGCGAAGGGCTATCCTATCAACCCTGATGCGGCAGCGGGCTCCCCCCACCCCACTTCAGGCACCCGGAGCATAATCCGCAATAAGCGGCTGCTGGAGCCGCAACAACACATGGGATCGGAGATTTAGCACCGATTCCATGTGTTTTCACGCGATTGCAGGTCCCTAATTGTATACCGTGATAATCGCGATATCTGTCCATTTTCACCCACCGAAAACTGATCGGATATAATAGGATACCCCCCTTTGCCTTTAAAATAAAACGCTTCACAGCAGCTCTGGTTGATTAATGAAATGCTTTCAGCTGCCCCAGGCTGAAGAGGAGAACTATATATAATATAGTAATCTCGCAAGAGCAGCGCCTTCTCCCTTTGTGCCTTTCCTTCTCTTACTTACACTATCCTATATTACATGCTACCTTTAATGTCACCTAACCCCTGCTTTTCTGTACTTGTCCTATATTGCCTTGAACTGTAAGTGCAGTTTTGCTCATTTGTTTATGTACTGTGTAATGGGCGCTATGGATCCCCTGTGGCGCCATATAAATAAAGAGTTTTATATATATATATATATATATATATATATACATACACATATATATATATATATATATATATATATATATATATATACATATATACACACACACACACACACACATATACAGTGGGGCAAAAAAGTATTTGGACAGCGAGATTGTGCAAGTTGACTCACTTAAAAAGATGAGAGAGGTCTGCACAACTGTGAGAGACAGAATCTAAAAAAAAAATAGGAAATCACATTGTATGATTTTTAAACAATTCATTTGTATATTCTTGCGGAAAATAAATATTTGGACAATCAAAACAAAAAGTTTAACTCAATACTTTGTAATATAACCTTGGTTGACAATTACAGAGGTCAAACGTTTCCTGTAGTTCTTGACCAGGTTTGCACACATTGTAGCAGGTATTTTGGCCCACTCTTCCATGCAGATGTTCTCTAGATCTGTCTTGTTTTGGGGCTGTCGCCGGGCAACACAGACTTTCAACTCCCTCCACAGATTTTCTATTGGGTTGAGGTCTGGAGACTGGCTAGGCCACTCCAGGACCTTGAAATGCTTCTTACGGAGCCACTCCTTAGTTGCCCGGGCAGTGTGTTTGGGGTCATTGTCATGCTGGAAGACCCAGCCGCGTTCCACCTTCAATGCTCTTACTGAGAAAAGGAGGTTTTTGCCCAAAATCTCACGGTACATGGCCCCATTCATCATCTCCTTAATACAGATAATTCGTCCTGTCCCCTTTGCAGAAAAGCAGCCCCAAAGCATGATGTTTCCACCCTCATGCTTCACAGTGGGTGTGGTGCTCTTGGGATGCCATTTATCATTCTTCTCCCTCCAAACACGGCGAGTGGATTTTATACCAAAAAGTTTAATTTTGCTCTCATCTGACCACATTACATTCTCCCAATCCTCCTCTGGATCATCTGGATGGTCACTGGCAAACTTTAGACAGGCCTGGTCATGTGCTGGCTTAAGCAGGGGGACCTTTCGGGCGCTGCAGGATTTCAATCTATGACGACGTAGTGTGTTACTAATGGTAACCTTTGTGACTGTGGTCCCAGCTCTCTTGAGGTCATTGACCAGGTCCCCCCCGTGTAGTTCTGGGCTGATTCCTAACCGTTCTCAAGATCATTGATACTCCACGAGGTGAGATCTTGCATGGAGCCCCAGGTCGAGGGAGATTGTCAGTGATCTTGTATTTCTTCCATTTTTTAATAATTGCGCCAACAGTTGATCTCTTCTCACCAAGCTGCTTGCCTATTGTCGAGTAGCTCATCCCAGCCTTGTGCAGCTCCACAATTTTGTCCCTGGTGTCCTTAGACAGCTCTCTGGTCTTGGCCATGGTGTAGTGACTGTTTGAGGGTGTGGACAGGTGTCTTTTATACAGATAACCAGTTCAAACAGGTGCCATTAATACAGGTAACAAGTGGAGGATAGAAGAGCTTCTTAAAGAAGAAGTAACAGGTCTGTGAGAGCCAGAAATCTTGCTGCTTGGTAGGTGTCCAAATATTTATTTTCCACAAGAATATACAAGTAAATTGTTTAAAAATCATGCAATGTGATTTCCTGTTTGTTTTTTCAGATTCTGCCTCTCACAGTTGAAGTGTAACTATGATGGAAATTACAGACCTCTCTCATCTTTTTAAGTGGGTCAACTTGCACAAACGGTGGCTGTCCAAATACTTTTTTTGCCCCACTGTGTATATATGTATGTATGTATATATATTTTTATATATATATATATATATATATATATATATATAAACTTCAATTAGAAGCGGCACCCTGTGGAATGATTGCAAAGGACAGCCAGACACACTGCACGTGTGTATAGCAACGTTTCGTTTTATTCAACCGTCGTCAGGTGAAACGTTGCTATACACACGTGCAGTGTGTGTGTCTGTCATTTGTAATTATACCACAGAGTGCCGCTTCTAATTGGAGTTTGTTTATGTAAATGGAGGTTTACGGTTGAAGGCACCCGGAGAGCTGATACACTACCTGACCGTGGAGTGCCGAGCTATTGCTGTGTATTTATATATATATATATATATATATATATATATATATATATAAGGTGGGGTGTGACGGACGGCACTCCAGCGTGTAGATGAATTAGACAGAGACCAAAATGATAGTCTCTCTCGCTCTCTCTCTCTCTATCTATATATATATATATATATATATATATATATATATATATATATATAGTTATAAAACTTGAGGAATCCACACAGGTCCTTGAAGCATTTTGTGGGTGCTGGTAATATAATAGATAAAGGTGAATGCTAACATCCGCAAGGATATTGCACAAGAACCAGCACTCCAATATTCATCCAGAAAAATAGTCTCTTTAATCCAATATAAAGTGCATTGCAAAAATGTTAGAGCATAGC
Organism: Pseudophryne corroboree; assembly: GCF_028390025.1. NCBI lineage: Eukaryota > Metazoa > Chordata > Amphibia > Anura > Myobatrachidae > Pseudophryne > Pseudophryne corroboree. Next base: position 401,135,143 of record NC_086444.1, on the reverse strand, counting down.
ATTGGCATATTTACACGTAGAAAAATAGTAAGAATGAGTGGGGCATCTCATAGTCACCCATCCTAGAGATTGCATTATCCAGCGTCGTCATATCAGTAGACGATATCGTATCAGTGTAACAAACACTATCATCCTGGACTATTTACAGTATAATTGTAGTACGTAATGTGTAAAAAAAAATATATTTACACTGCTCAAAAAAATAAAGGGAAAACTTAAACAACACAATGTAACTCCAAGTCAATCACACTTCTGTGAAATCAAACTGTCCACTTAGGAAGCAACACTGATTGACAATAAATTTCACATGCTGTTGTGCAAATGGAATAGACAACAGGTGGAAATTATAGGCAATTAGCAAGACACCCCCAATAAAGGAGTTGTTCTGCAGGTGGTGACGACAGACCACTTCTCAGCTCCTATGCTTTCTGGCTGATGTTTTGGTCACTTTTGAAAGTTGGCGGTGCTTTCACTCTAGTGGTAGCATGAGACGGAGTCTACAACCCACGCAAGTGGCTCAGGTAGTGCAGCTCATCCAGGATGGCACATCAATGCGAGCTGTGACAAGAAGGTTTGCTGTGTCTGTCAGCGTAGGGTCCAGAGCATGGAGGCGCTACCAGGAGACAGGCCAGTACATCAGGAGACGTGGAGGAGGCCGTAGGAGGGCAACAACCCAGCAGCAGGACCGCTACCTCCGCCTTTGTGCAAGGAGGAACAGGAGGAGCACTGCCAGAGCCCTGCAAAATGACCTCCAGCAAGCCACAAATGTGCATGTGTCTACTCAACCGATCAGAAACGGACTCCATGAGGGTGGTATGAGGGCCCGACGTCCACAGGTGGGGGTTGTGCTTACAGCCCAACACCGTGCAGGACGTTTGGCATTTGCCAGAGAACACCAAGATTGGCAAATTTGCCACTGGCGCCCTGTGCTCTTCACAGATGAGAGCAGGTTCTCACTTAGCACATGTGACAGACGTGACAGAGTCTGGAGACGCCAAGGAGAACATTCTGCTGCCTGCAACATCCTCCAGCATGATATGTTTGGCAATGGATCTGTAATGGTGTGGGGTGGCATTTCTTTGGGGGGCCGCACAGCCCTCCATGTGCTCGCCAGAGGTAGCCTGACTGCCATTAGGTACCGAGATGAGATCCTCAGACCCCTTGTGAGACCATATGCTGGTGCGGTTGGCCCTGGGTTCCTCCTAATGCAAGACAATTCTAGACCTCATGTGGCTGGAGTGTGTCAGCAGTTCCTGCAAGACGAAGGCATTGATGCTATTGACTGGCCCGCCCGTTTCCCAGACCTGAATCCAATTGAGCACATCTGGGACATCATTTCTCGCTCCATCCACCAACGCCACGTTGCACCACAGACTGTCCAGGAGTTGGCGGATGCTTTAGTCCAGGTCTGGGAGTAGATCCCTCAGGAGACCATCCGCCACCTCATCAGGAGCATGCCCAGGCGTTGTAGGGAGGTCATACAGGCACGTGGAGGTCACACACACTACTTAGCCTCATTTTGACTTGTTTTAAGAACATTACATCAAAGTTGGATCAGCCTGTAGTGTGCTTTTCCACTTTCATTTTGAGTGTGACTCCAAATCCAGACCTCCATGGGTTAATAAATTTGATTTCCATTGATAATTTTTGTGTGATTTTGTTGTCAGCACATTTAACTATGTAAAGAACAAAGTATTTAATAAGAATATTTCATTCATTCAGATCTAGGATGTGTTATTTTAGTGTTCCCTTTATTTTTTTGAGCAGTGTATATGTGTATATGTATGTGTGTGTGTGTGTGTGTGTGTGTGTGTATATATATATATATATATATATGTGTGTGTGTGTGATATAAAACATCACACGTGCATCATGCAGGACCGAGAAAGAAGCTAAAAACAAGGTACCTATTAATCTGTGGCCATAGACAATAATATCCAATTAATCAGAAGGCACAAATCCAGACATATATACTGTAAGAGTAAAATTCACTGGAGACCGGATTAGTTTACTAAAATGAATTCAATTAATTATATAGTTTAAGCAGCCTTGCACAAACAGTGTGTATGCAGTCAGTGGCGTAGGCCAAAGAATGTTACTCATCAAAAGAAGATGTATAGTCACTGTATCATGATTTAGAACAAGCGCAGAGATTGAACACGCAGCTGAAATTTAAGGCTTCCCCCTCGATATGTGTATGGAGTCTCCATCCCATAACCCTGACTCCCCTTATGCACATATCTTGTAGGAGACAGTGCAACACAGCATCTCCTATGACGTTTTTGATGAAGGTGTGATACTGTGTTTCATTGCCACTCACTGTGCCACTTCACTTGCTTTCTTCTTTTTTGTGTTTCACATGCATGGAATCTGACAATGGAAGGTACTGACATGTTTATCCGCCCAATGACAATGGGATTCGCTATGTTTTGTCTATTTTTGCTATTTATTTTTTTTTTTTGCTTACTGGATCAATTAACTTTTCATTACAGTAGTCAATATTTTTTAATAATTAGATCTAAAGTGGGACAAGTGGAGCTGGAACAGTCCGCAGGGCAGTCATTCAGGGGGGTCCCAGGCAGCTACTTGCTACCCTGGTGGACTGTCTGGTTCAGGTGCCGTGACCTCTGGCATACTACACAGCCAGCCGCTGCCATTACAATCAGGCAGCATGGGGAAAGCTTCATCTTCCTCCTCAAAACATGGAAAACATGGCAAATGCGTGCCTCTTGCAGGTCCCACTTCTAACTTCAGGATGTTGACGTCAGACAGCCATTATCCTATTTAAGAGAACTTAGACCAGCTTCCAGTGCTTGGTTATTGTAGAAGCCTGTCTGATGTCAGGGTGTACCTGCTATCCTCTCAAGCTCCCTGTTTCCAGTTAATCCTTACTTTTGCTCTTGTTTTCAGTATAAACCTCTGTGAACCAAAGCCTTGTTATCTATGCTCTTGTCTGTACTTTGCCAGTATGATTTACTCCACGTGTACCAAGGGCATGCTGTCTAATCCTTGCCTGTACCTCACCAGTCTCATTTACTCCATGTGTACCATAAGACTTCTCTCTCATCTTTGCCTGTACCTCGCCAGTCTCATTTACTCCATGTGTACCGTTAGACTTCTGTCTCATCTTTGCCTGTACCTCGCCAGTCTCATTTACTCCATGTGTACCATAAGACTTACTGTCTCCTCTTTGCCTGTACCTCGCCAGTCTCATTGACTCCGCATGTACCAAAGTATTATTATTTAGTCCTAGGGGTATATTTACTAAAATGTGTGTTTGTGCCGATTTGATGGGAGTTTAATCTCGAATTTTATCGGACGTATTTTACTGCAACTTTTTGAACTCATTTTTGGGAATTTACTAAGCTGCCGAGTTTTTCTCACCGATGTCGATGTCCTTCGTATTGTCGGGCAATGTTTTACAGGAGTGATTAGTAAAACATTGCGGGACATCACACAATGAAGCCTGGCCGGATCAGTGAGATCCGTACAGGGCTTCATTGTGTACAGTATTTAAAGTGTTAAAGTAAATAAAAAATAATTGCGTGAGGTCCCCCTCCTAAGCGTAACCATCCTCGGGCTCTTTGAGGCGGTCCTGGTTGTAAAAATACAGGGGGAAAAATGCGTAGGGTCCCCCCATATTTATACAACCAGCACCGGGCTCTGAGTCCGGTCCTGGTTCAAAAAATACAGGGGACAAAAGATGTAGGGGTCCCCCGTATTTTTTAAACCAGCACCGGGCTAGCCAGAGAGATAATGCCACAGCCGGGGGACACTTTTATATAGGTCCCTGCGGCCGTGGCATTACCCCCCCCAAACTAGTCACCCCTGGCCGGGGTTCCCTGGAGGAGTGAGGACCACTTAAATCAAGGGGTCCCCCCCTCCAGGTACCCAAGGGCCAGGGGTGAAGCCCGAGGCTGTCCCCGACACCGCTGGGCGGTGGGTGCCGGGCTGATAGCCTTTGTGTAAAAAGAGAATATTGTTTTTTTGTCATAGAACTACAAGTCCCAGCAAGCCTCCCCCTGCAAGCTGGTACTTGGAGAACCACAAGTACCAGCATGCAGGGAAATAACGGGCCCGCTGGTACCTGTAGTTCGACAACAACAAAAAATACTCCAAAAAAACCCACAAGACACACACCGTGAAAGTAAAATTTTATTCAGACACACTCACATACTTGCCTACATCCAACGCTGAGAATCACGTCCACTTGTCCATGTAGAATCCACGGGGTACCTGTAAAAATAAAATTATACTTACAACCAATCCAGTGAAGATCTGTCCTCTTCTTTCACAAAGTAATCCATGGAGTTGAATAAAATAAAAAAATGAAAACCCGATCCACGCACCTAAAGGGGTTCCATGTTTACACATGGAACCCCTTTCCCCGAATGCCGGGACCCCCCGTGACTTCTGTCACTAAAGGTCCCGCCAGCCAATCGGGGAGCGCCACGTCATAGCGTTCTCATGATTGCCTGTGCGCTCCTAGCCTGTCAATCAGGAGGAAAGCACTGGCTAAAATGGAGCTTAGCGCAGCTCCATTCTACCCAATGATGGGAACTTTGTGGTCTGCGGTAAACCGCAAAGATAATTGGAGTCACTCTAGTGGCGCTCCCTGATTGGCTAGCGGGACCTGCAGTGACAGAAGTCACGGGGGGTCCCGGCATTCGGGGAAAGGGTTTCCATGTGTAAACATGGAACCCCTTTAGGTGCATGGATCGGGTTTTCGTTTTTCTCTATCGTCCTAGTGGATGCTGGGGTTCCTGAAAGGACCATGGGGAATAGCGGCTCCGCAGGAGACAGGGCACAAAAAGTAAAGCTTTAGGATCAGGTGGTGTGCACTGGCTCCTCCCCCTATGACCCTCCTCCAAGCCTCAGTTAGATTTTTGTGCCCGGCCGAGAAGGGTGCAATCTAGGTGGCTCTCCTAAAGAGCTGCTTAGAAAAGTTTAGCTTAGGTTTTTTATTTTACAGTGAGTCCTGCTGGCAACAGGATCACTGCAACGAGGGACTTAGGGGAGAAGAAGTGAACTCACCTGCGTGCAGGATGGATTGGCTTCTTTGGCTACTGGACATTAGCTCCAGAGGGACGATCACAGGTACAGCCTGGATGGTCACCGGAGCCTCGCCGCCGGCCCCCTTGCAGATGCTGAAACGAGAAGAGGTCCAGAATCGGCGGCAGAAGACTCCTCAGTCTTCTTAAGGTAGCGCACAGCACTGCAGCTGTGCGCCATTTCCTCTCAGCACACTTCACACGGCAGTCACTGAGGGTGCAGGGCGCTGGGAGGGGGGCGCCCTGGGAGGCAAATGAAAACCTTTTTTGGCTAAAAATACCTCACATATAGCCTCCGGGGGCTATATGGAGATATTTAACCCCTGCCAGAATCCATTAAAGAGCGGGAGACGAGCCCGCCGAAAAAGGGGCGGGGCCTATCTCCTCAGCACACAGCGCCATTTTCCCTCACAGAAAGGCTGGAGGGAAGGCTCCCAGGCTCTCCCCTGCACTGCACTACAGAAACAGGGTTAAAACAGAGAGGGGGGGCACTAATTTGGCGTTAAAAATATATAAAAGATGCTATAAGGGAAAACACTTATATAAGGTTGTCCCTATATAATTATAGCGTTTTTGGTGTGTGCTGGCAAACTCTCCCTCTGTCTCTCCAAAGGGCTAGTGGGTCCTGTCCTCTATCAGAGCATTCCCTGTGTGTGTGCTGTGTGTCGGTACGTGTGTGTCGACATGTATGAGGACGATGTTGGTGAGGAGGCGGAGCAATTGCCTGTAATGGTGATGTCACTCTCTAGGGAGTCGACACCGGAATGGATGGCTTATTTAGGGAATTACGTGATAATGTCAACACGCTGCAAGGTCGGTTGACGACATGAGACGGCCGACAAACAATTAGTACCGGTCCAGACGTCTCAGAAACACCGTCAGGGGTTTTAAAACGCCCGTTTACTTTAGTCGGTCGACACAGACACGGACACTGAATCCAGTGTCGACGGTGAATAAACAAACGTATTCCTTATTAGGGCCACACGTTAAGGGCAATGAAGGAGGTGTTACATATTTCTGATACTACAAGTACCACAAAAGAGGGTATTATGTGGGATGTGAAAAAACTACCGTAGTTTTTCCTGAATCAGATAAATTAAATGAAGTGTGTGATGATGCGTGGGTTCCCCCCGATAGAAAATTATGGGCGGTATACCCTTTCCCGCCAGAAGTTAGGGCGCGTTGGGAAACACCCCTTAGGGTGGATAAGGCGCTCACACGCTTATCAAAACAAGTGGCGGTACCGTCTATAGATAGGGCCGTCCTCAAGGAGCCAGCTGACAGGAGGCTGGAAAATATCATAAAAAGTATATACACACATACTGGTGTTATACTGCGACCAGCGATCGCCTCAGCCTGGATGTGCAGAGCTGCGGTGGCTTGGTCGGATTCCCTGACTAAAAATATTGATACCCTTGACAGGGACAGTATTTTATTGACTATAGAGCATTTAAAGGATGCATTTTCTATATATGCGAGATGCACAGAGGGATATTTGCACTCTGGCATCAAGAGTAAGTGCGATGTCCATATCTGCCAGAAGATGTTTATGGACACGACAGTGGTCAGGTGATGCAGATTCCAAACGGCACAAAGGTGTATTGCCGTATAAAGGAAGAGGAGTTATTTGGGGTCGGTCCATCGGACCTGGTGGCCACGGCAACTGCTGGAAAATCCACCGTTTTTACCCTTTATCACATCTCTGCAGAAAAAGACACCGTCTTTTCAGCCTCAGTCCTTTCGTCCCTATAAGAGTCATATCTGCCCAGGGATAGAGGAAAGGGAAGAAGACTGCAGCAGGCAGCCCATTCCCAGGAACAGAAGCGTTCCACCGCTTCTGCCAAGCTCTCAGCATGACGCTGGGACCGTACAGGACCCCTGGATCCTACATGTAGTATCCCAGGGGTACAGATTGGAATGTCGAGACGTTTCCCCTTCGCAGGCTCCTGAAGTCTGGTTTACCAAGGTCTCCCTCCGACAAGGAGGCAGTATGGGAAACAATTCACAAGCTGTATTCCCAGCAGGTGATAATCAAATTACCCCTCCTACAACAAGAAAAGGGGTATTATTCCACATTATATTGTGGTACTGAAGCCAGAAGGCTAGGTGAGACCTATTCTAAATCTAAAAAAAAAAAAAAAAAAAAAAAATTTGAACACTTACAAAGGTTCAAATCAAGATGGAGTCACTCAGAGCAGTGATAACGAACCAGGAAGAAGGGGACTATATAGTGTCCCGAGACATCAGGGATGCTTACCTCCATGTCCAAAATTTGCCCTTCTCACTAAGGGTACCTCAGGTTCGTGGTACAGAACTGTCACTATCAGTTTCAGACGCTGCCGTTTGGATTGTCCACGGCACCCCGGGTCTTTACCAAGGTAATCGCCGAAATGATGATGATTCTTCGAAGAAAAGGCGTCTTAATTATCCCTTACTTGGACGATCTCCTGATAAGGGCAAAGTCCAGGGAACAGTTGGAGGTCGGAGTAGCACTATCTCGGATACTGCTACAACAGCACGGGTGGATTCTAAATATTCCAAAATCGCAGCTGATCCCGACGACAAGTCTGCTGTGCCTAGGGATGATTCTGGACACAGTCCAGAAAAAGGTGTTTCTCCCGGAAGAGAAAGCCAGGGAGTTATCCGAGCTAGTCAGGAACCTCCTAAAATCAGTGCATCATTGCACAAGGGTCCTGGTAAAGATGGTGACTTCCTACGAAGCAATTCCATTCGGCAGATTTCACGCAAGAATTTTTCAGTGGGATCTGCTGGACAAATGGTCCGGATCGCATCTTCAGATGCATCAGCGGATAACCCTATATCCAAGGACAAGGGTGTCTCTCCTGTGGTGGTTACAGAGTGCTCATCTTCTAGAGGGCCGCAGATTCGGCATTCAGGATTGGATGCTGGTGACCACGGAGGCCAGCCCGAGAGGCTGGGGAGCAGTCACACAAGGAAAAAATTTCCAGGGAGTGTGATCAAGTCTGGAGACTTTTCTCCGCATAAATATACTGGAGCTAAGGGTAAATTTATAATACTCTAAGCTTAGCAAGACCTCTGCTTCAAGGTCAGCCGGTATTGATCCAGTGGGAAAAACATCACGGCAGTCGCCCACGTAAATAGACAGGGCGGCACAAGAAGCAGGAGGGCAATAGCAAAAACTGCAAGGACTTTTCGCTGGGCGGAAAATCATGTGATAGCACTGTCAGCAGTGTTTCATTCCGGGAATGGAAACTGGGAAGCAGACTTCCTCAGCAGGCACGACCTCCACCCGGCAGAATGGAAACTTCATCGGGAAGTTTTCCACATGATTGTAAACCGTTGGGAAATACCAAAGGTGGACATGATGGCGTCCCGTCTGAACAAAAAACGGGACAGGTATTGCGCCAGGTTAAGAGACCCTCAGGCAATAGCTGTGGACGTTCTGGTAACACCATGGATGTACCAGTCGGTGTATGTGTTCCATCCTCTGCTTCTCATACCTAAGGTACTGAGACTTATAAGACGTAGAGGAGTAAGAACTATACTCATGGCTCCGGATTGGCCAAGAAGGACTTGGTACCCGGAACTTCAAGAGATGCTCACAGAGGACTTATGGCCTCTGCCGCTAAGAAGGGACTTGTTTCAGCAAGTACCATGTCTGTTCCAAGACTTACCGCAGCTGCGTTTGACGGCATGGCGGTGGAACGCCGGATCCTAAGGGAAAAAGGCATTCCGGAAGAGGTCATTCCTACCCTGGTCAAAGCCAGAAAGGAGGTGACCGCACAACATTATCACCACATGTGGCAAAAATATGTTGCGTGGTGTGAGGCCAGAAAGGCCCCACGAAGAAATTTCAACTCGGTCGATTCCTGCATTTCCTGCAAACAGGAGTGTCTATGGGCCTCAAATTGGGGTCCATTAAGGTTCAAATTTCGGCCCTGTCGATTTTCTTCCAGAAAGAAGTGGCTTCAGTTCCTGAAGTCCAGAAGTTTGTCAAGGGAGTATTGCATATACAACCCCCTTTTGTGCCTCCAGTGGCACTGTGGGATCTCAACGTAGTTCTGGGATTCCTCAAATCACATTGGTTTAAAACCAGTCAGATCTGTGGATTTGAAGCATCTCACATGAAAAGTGACCATGCTCTTGGCCCTGGCCTGGACCAGGCGAGTGTCAAATTGGTGGTTTTTTTCTCAAAAAAGCCCATATCTGGTTGTCCATTTGGACAGGGCAGAGCTGCGGACTCGTCCCCAGTTCTCTCCCTAAGGTGGTGTCAGTGTTTCACCTGAACCAGCTTATTTTGGTGCCTTGCGCCTACTAGGGACTTGGAGGACTCCAGGTTGCTAGATGTTGTCAGGGCCCTGTAAATATAGGTTCCAGGACGGCTGGAGTCAGGAACACTGACTTGCTGTTATCCTGTATGCACCCAACAAACTGGGTGCTCTTGCTTCTAAGCAGACTATTGCTAGTTGGATGTGTAATACAATTCAGCTTGCACATTCTGTGGCAGGCCTGCCACAGCCAAAATATGTAAATGCCCATTCCACAAGGAAGGTGGGCTTATCTTGGGCGGCTGCCCGAGGGGTCTCGGCTTTACAACTTTGCCGAGCGGCTATTTAGTCAGGGGCAAACACGTTGGTAAAATCCTACAAATTTGATACCCTGGCTAAGGAGGACCTGGAGTTCTCTCATTCGGTGCTGCAGAGTCATCCGCACTCTCCCGCCCGTTTGGGAGCTTTGGTATTATCCCCATGGTCCTTTCAGGAACCCCAGCATCCACTAGGACGATAGAGAAAATAAGAATTTACTTACCGATAATTCTATTTCTCGGAGTCCGTAGTGGATGCTGGGCGCCCATCCCAAGTGCGGATTATCTGCAATACTTGTACATAGTTACAAAAATCGGGTTATTATTGTTATGAGCCATCTTTTCAGAGGCTCCGCTGTTATCATACTGTTAACTGGGTTCAGATCACAGGTTGTACAGTGTGATTGGTGTGGCTGGTATGAGTCTTACCCGGGATTCAAAATCCTTCCTTATTGTGTACGCTCGTCCGGGCACAGTATCCTAACTGAGGCTTGGAGGAGGGTCATAGGGGGAGGAGCCAGTGCACACCACCTGATCCTAAAGCTTTACTTTTTGTGCCCTGTCTCCTGCGGAGCCGCTATTCCCCATGGTCCTTTCAGGAACCCCAGCATCCACTACGGACTCCGAGAAATAGAATTATCGGTAAGTAAATTCTTATTTTTTATTTTATTCAAGTCCCTGGATTACTTCGTGAAAGAAGAGGACAGATTTTCACTGGATTGGTTGTAAGTATAATTTTATTTCTCTTACGTCCTAGAGGATGCTGGGGACTCCGTAAGGACCATGGGGATAGACGGGCTCCGCAGGAGACATGAGCACTTTAAGAAAGACTTTAGGTATGGGTGTGCACTGGCTCCTCCCTCTATGCCCCTCCTCCAGACCTCAGTTTACTACTGTGCCCAGAGGAGACTGGGTGCATTACAGGGAGCTCTCTTGAATTTCCTGAAAGAAAGTATTTTGTTAAGTTTTTTATTTTCAGGGAGCCTGCTGGCAACAGACTCCCTGCATCGTGGGACTGAGTTGAGAGAAGCAGACCTACTTCTGTGAGTTTCAAGGCTCTGCTTCTTAGGCTACTGGACACCATTAGCTCCAGAGGGATCGGTACGCAGGTCTCACCCTCGCCGTCCGTCCCAGAGCTGCGCTGCCATCCTCCTCGCAGAGCCGGAAGATAGAAGCCGGGTGAGTATGAGAAGTAAGAAGACTTCAGAGGCGGCAGAAGACTTCAGATCTTCACTGAGGTAACGCACAGCAGTAAAGCTGTGCGCCATTGCTCCCACACAGCACATACAGGCAGACACTGTAAGGGTGCAGGGCGCAGGGGGGGCGCCCTGGGCAGCAATAAACCTCGTTTTCTGGCAAAAGTATATATATACAGCTGAGCACTGTATATATAAAGAGCCCCAGCCAGGTTTTTTACATATTCGAGCGGGACAGAAGCCCGCCGCTGAGGGGGCGGGGCTTCTTCCTCAGCACTCCCCAGCGCCATTTTCTCCACAGCACAGTGCTGAGAGGAAGCTCCCCGGACTCTCCCCTGCTTATCCACGGTTAAAGAGGGTTTTAAAGAGGGGGGGGGGCACATATTTGGCGCAATATACAGATTACAGCGCTATCTAGGTAAACATATTGTGTTTTTTCCTGGGTCATATAGCGCTGGGAGTGTGCTGGCATACTCTCTCTGTCTCTCCAAAGGGCCTTGTGGGGGAACTGTCTTCAGATAAGAGGATTCCCTGAGTGTGTATTGTGTCGGTACGCGTGTGTCGACATGTCTGAGGTAGAAGGCTTTCCGGGGGAGGAGGAGGAGAAAATGAATGTGGTGTCTCCGTCGACAACGCCGACACCTGACTGGATGGATATGTGGAATGTTTTAAGTGCTAATGTAAATTTATTGCACAAAAGATTAGACAAAGCGGAAGCTAGGGAACAGCCAGGGAATCAACCCATGTCTGTCTCTATGTCGCAGGGACCTTCGGGGTCTCAAAAGCGCCCACTATCCCAAATAGTAGACACAGATACCGACACGGATTCTGACTCCAGTGTCGACTACGATGATGCAAAGTTACAGCCAAAATTGGCTAAAGTATTCGATATATGATTATTGCAATAAAAGATGTTTTGCATATCACAGAGGAACCCCCTGTCCCTGACACGAGGGTACACATGTATAAGGAAAAGAAACCTGAAGTAACCTTTCCTCCCTCACATGAGCTAAACGAGTTATGTGAAAAAGCTTGGGAATCTCCAGACAAAAAACTGCAGATTCCCAAAAGGATTCTTATGGCGTATCCTTTCCCGCCAAAGGACAGGATATGGTCGGAATCCTCCCCTAGAGTGGACAAAGCGTTGACACGCTTATCCAAGAAGGTAGCGCTGCCATCCCAGGATACGGCTACCCTCAGGGAACCTGCTGATCGCAAGCAGGAGGTTACCTTGAAGTCCATATACACGCATTCGGGTACCTTACTCAGACCGGCTATTGCGTCGGCCTGGGTGTGTAGCGCTGTAGCAGCATGGACGGATACCTTATCAGCGGAAATTGAAACCCTGGATAAGGATACCATCTTATTGACCCTAGGACATATAAAAGATGCTGTCTTATGTATGAGAGATGCTCAAAGAGACATTGGTCTATTGGGTTCTAGAATCAACGCTATGTCGATTTCTGCTAGACGAGTCCTATGGACCCGGCAATGGACAGGTGATGCCGACTCAAAAAGGCATATGGAGGTTTTACCTTACAAGGGTGAGGAATTGTTTGGAGAAGGTCTCTCGGACCTGGTCTCCACAGCTACAGCTGGTAAATCCAATTTTTTGCCTTATATTCCCTCACAGCCTAAGAAAGCGCCACATTATCAGATGCAGTCCTTTCGGTCACAGAGAAACAAGAAAGTACGAGGTGCGTCCTTTCTTGCCAGAGGTAAGGGCAGAGGAAAGAAGCTGCACAACACAGCTAGTTCCCAGGAACAGAAGTCCTCCCCGGCCTCCACAAAATCCACCGTATGACGCTGGGGCTCCGATACGTGGAGTCCGCCCCAGTGGGGGCACGTCTTCGACTTTTCAGCCACATCTGGGTTCACTCACAGGTGGATCCCTCAGCAGTAGAAATTGTTTCTCAGGGTTACGAGCTGGAATTCGAAGAGGTGCCTCCTCGCCGGTTTTTCAAATTGGCCCTGCCAGCTTCTCCCTCAGAAAGGGAGTTAGTGTTAAATGCAATTCACAAATTGTATCTTCAACAGGTGGTGGTCAAGGTTCCCCTACTGCAACAAGGGAGGGGATATTACTCAACCCTGTTTGTAGTCCCGAAACCGGACGGTTCGGTCAGACCCATTTTAAATTTAAAATCCCTGAACCTATACTTGAAAAGGTTCAAGTTCAAGATGGAATCACTCAGAGCGGTCATCGCCAGCCTGGAAGTGGGGGATTTTATGGTATCCCTAGACATAAAGGATGCATACCTTCATGTTCCAATATATCCACCTCATCAGGCGTACCTGAGATTTGCGGTACAGGATTGTCATTACCAATTTCAGACGTTGCCGTTTGGGCTTTCCACGGCCCCGAGGATTTTCACCAAGGTAATGGCGGAAATGATGGTGCTCCTGCGCAAGCAGGGGGTGACAATTATCCCGTACTTGGATGATCTCCTCATAAAAGCGAGACCAAGAGAGCAGTTGCTGAGCAGCGTGTCACTTTCACTGAGAGTGTTACAGCAACACGGCTGGATTCTCAATATCCCGAAGTCGCAGCTGGTTCCTACGACTCGTCTGACCTTCTTGGGCATGATTCTGGATACGGACCTGAAAAGGGTTTATCTTCCAACGGAAAAGGCTCAAGAACTCATAACTTTGGTCAGGAACCTATTGAAACCAAAACAGGTGTCAGTGCATCACTGCACTCGAGTCCTGGGAAAGATGATGGCATCTTACGAGGCCATCCCGTTCGGCAGGTTCCATGCGAGGACCTACTGGACAAGTGGTCCGGGTCACATCTACAGATTAATCGGTTGATCACACTGTCCCCCAGGGCCAGGGTATCTCTCCTGTGGTGGCTGCAGAGTGCTCACCTTCTAGAGGGCCGCAGGTTCGGCATTCAGGACTGGGTTCTGGTGACCACGGACGCGAGCCTCCGAGGTTGGGGAGCAGTCACACAAGGAAGAAACTTCCAGGGTCTTTGGTCAAGTCAAGAAACTTGTCTTCACATCAACGTCCTGGAGCAGAGGGCCATATACAACGCCCTTCGTCAAGCGGAGACTTTGCTTCGCGACTTACCAGTTCTGATCCAGTCAGACATCACCGCAGTGGCTCATGTAAACCGCCAGGCCGGCACAAGCAGCAGAGTGGCAATGACGGAAGCCACCAGGATTCTTCGCTGGGCGGAAAATCATGTAAGCGCACTGTCAGCAGTGTTCATTCCGGGAGTGGACAACTGGGAAGCAGACTTCCTCAGCAGACGCGACCTGCATCCAGGAGATTGGGGACTTCATCAGGAAGTCTTCGCACAGATTGCAAGTCAGTGGGGACTGCCCCAGATAGACATGATGGCGTCCCGCCTCAACAAAAAGCTGCAGAGGTATTGCGCCAGGTCAAGAGACCCTCAGGCGGTAGCTATGGACGCCCTAGTGACACCGTGGGTGTTCCAGTCGGTCTATGTGTTTCCTCCTCTTCCTCTCATCCCAAAGGTGTTGAGAATAATAAGTAAAAGAGGAGTACAGACAATTCTCATTGTACCAGATTGGTCACGAAGGGCCTGGTATCCTGATCTGCAGGAGATGCTCACAGAAGATCCGTGGCCTCTTCCTCTAAGACAGGACCTGTTGCAACAGGGGCCCTGTCTGTTCCAAGACTTACCGCGGCTGCGTTTGACGGCATGGCGGTTGGACGCCGGATCCTAGCGGAAAAGGGCATTCCGGATGAGGTCATTCCTACTCTGATAAAGGTTAGGAAGGACGTGACAGCTAAACATTATCACCGTATATGGCGAAAATATGTTTCTTGGTGTGAGGCCAGGAATACTCCTACGGAAGAATTCCATCTGGGCCGTTTCCTTCACTTCCTACAGACTTGAGTGAATTTGGGCCTAGAATTAGGCTCCATTAAGGTTCAGATTTCGACCTTATCCATTTTCTTTCAAAAAGAATTGGCTTCTCTCCCAGAAGTACAGACTTTTGTGAAGGGAGTGCTGCATATTCAGCCTCCTTTTGTACCTCCGGTGGCGCCTTGGGACCTTAACGTGGTGTTGAGTTTCCTTAAGTCGCACTGGTTTGAACCACTTAAAACGGTGGAGTTAAAATATCTCACTTGGAAAGTGGTCATGTTGTTAGCCTTGGCTTCGGCTAGGCGAGTGTCGGAATTGGCGGCTTTGTCTCATAAAAGCCTCTATCTAGTTTTCCATATGGATAGAGCGGAATTGCGGACCCGTCCTCAATTTTTGCCTATGGTGGTGTCATCTTTTCATATGAACCAACCTTTTGTGGTGCCTGTGGCTACACGAGACTTGGAGGATTCCGAGTCCCTTGATGTTGTCAGTGCTTTGAAAATTTACGTGGCCAGAACGGCTAGAGTCAGAAAAACAGAAGCACTGTTTGTCCTGTATGCAGCCAACAAGGTTGGCACTCCTGCTTCAAAGCAGACTATTGCTCGCTGGATCTGTAACACGATTCAGCAGGCACATGCGACGGCTGGATTGCCGTTACCAGAATCGGTCAAGGCCCATTCCACTAGGAAGGTGGGCTCGTCTTGGGCGGCTGCCCGAGGGGTCTCGGCACTACAGCTGTGCCGAGCTGCTACTTGGTTGGGTTCAAACGCCTTTGCAAAGTTCTATAAGTTTGATACCCTGGCTGAGGAGGACCTCATGTTTGCTCAATCGGTGCTGCAGAGTCATCCGCACTCTCCCGCCCGTTTGGGAGCTTTGGTATAATCCCCATGGTTCTTACGGAGTCCCCAGCATCCTCTAGGACGTAAGAGAAAATAAGATTTTAAACCTACCGGGAAATCTTTTTCTCGTAGTCCGTAGTGGATGCTGGGCGCCCGTCCCAAGTGTGGACTGCTTCTGCAAGACTTGTATATAGTTTTGCTTACATAAGGGTTATGTTATAGTTTTCATCGGTCTCCGACTGATGCTATGTTGTTTTTTCATACTGTTAACTTGTGAGTTTATCACAAGTTATACGGTGTGAATGGTGTGGGCTGGTATGAATCTTGCCCTTGGTTTAACAAAAATCCTTTCCTCGTACTGTCCATCTCCTCTGGGCACAGTTTCTCTAACTTAGGTCTGGAGGAGGGGCATAGAGGTAGGAGCCAGTGCACACCCATACCTAAAGTATTCCTTAAAGTGCCCATGTCTCCTGCGGAGCCCATCTATCCCCATGGTCCTTAGGGAGTCCCCAGCACCCTCTATGGACTACGAGAAAAAGATTTACCGGTAGGTTTAAAATCTTATTTTTTACAGGTACCCCGTGGATTCTACATGGACAAGTGGACGTGATTCTCAGCGTTGGATGTAGGTAAGTATGTGAGTGTGTAAGTGTGTCTGAATAAAATGTTACTTTCACTGTGTTTGTCTTGTGTTTTTTTTGGGGAGTATTTTTTTGTTGTTGTAGAACTACAGGTACCAGCGGGCCTGTTATTTCCCAGCATGCTGGTACTTGTGGTTCTCCTGGTACCAGCTTGCAGGGGGAGGCTTGCTGGGACTTGTAGTTCTACGACAAAAACAATATTCTCTTTTTACACAAACAAAGGCTATCAGCCCGGCACCCACCACCCAAGGGGTGCCGGGGACAGCCTCGGGCTTCACCCCTGGCCCTTGGGTACCTGACAGGGGAGACCCCTTGATTCAAGGGATCCCCACTCCTCCAGGGAACCCCGGCCAGGGGTGACTACAGCCACAGGGACCTATATAAAAGTGTCCCCCGGCTGTGGCATTATCTCTCTGGCTAGTGGAGCCCAGTGCTGGTTTAAAAAATACGGGGGACCCCTACATCTTTTGTCCCCTGTATTACCCTTTCCCACAGATAAGCATGCACAGATCTCACTGACCCGTGCATGACTATCCAATCACGCCAGGAAAAAGCAGGTCTATTTTTAAGCTGCTTTTTTTTTTTACGAATTCTATGCTTTCCCGGCAGAGTTTGGCAATTGTCGGCAGTGATTGAGAATACAAATTTCTAGTAACTTACCGAGTTGTATCAAATAACAGCCGTGTTTAACCGATGGTCTATTGATTCGTATTTGTGTTCAGCAGTGTATCTCGAATACGAATAGCCCTAACACTGCCGAGATTTGTGTTTAGTAAATTCCAGAGATGACACTTAGAGAAAAAATAAAACTCTGACAAAATCGGGACTTTAGTAAATATACCTCCCTTGTCTGTACCATGCAATCATTCGATGGAAGAACCTACACTTGAAGTACATGGGTTCTAGCCTATAGAGTCCAATACCATCAACATGAGAAAATATTCTCATCAACCATGACTGAATAATCAAGCCATAAAATTTACAATTCCAGACCCAATGCCCAGACTATGGAAGCGACCTTGATTCAAGCTGTACATTCTTTACAAGCACAGTTAACTCTACTGCAGGGACATCTAGATAAAATACAAGCCGCTTGTGCAGTCTAGCCTCCAAACCCTCTGCGACAGGAAAATCTGATCCCAGTGCCTCTGGTTTCCGTTTTCTAGTCTCCAGTCAAGTTGCCAGATAAAGATAGGATGAGATATTTTTCAGAATAAACTATTTCTTGCCTGTTGTTCACTGGTTTTTCAAATGAGACAGTGATACACAGTGGGAATGATTCTGATTTTCCTTAAGTGTAAAGCATTAGCATGGGCAACTCCGTACATGGAATAAAACAATCCGATATTGGACTCCATGAGGCTGCTCCTGCAAGCTTTCGGACAAGCCTTCGACGACCGACAGAGATCCGCTTCATTGTCTAGTCTGCTTCAGGGTCCCGTTCAGACTTAAACTAATCCTTCGAGTTCCATACCTGTATGGTGGATACAGAATGGAATTCTGCAGCAAAACGCCACCAATTCTATCAGGGCCTAAACTATGACATCAAAAATTTATTCGTTTGTCTGGATTCACCAACAGGCTTCAAAGAGTTCATTGATTGGATTATCGTTTAGTTCATTTATTGTATTATTGATTCTTGTTTGCCCATCAAATAGAAAGAAGAAGGGGAAAGCGTTTATTGGGGGTAATTCTGAGTTGATCGCAGCAGCAAATTTGTTAGCAGTTGGGCAAAACCATGTGCACTGCAGGTGGGGCAGATATAACATTTGCAGAGAGAGTTAGATTTGGGTGGGTTATATTGTTTCTGTGCAGGGTAAATACTGGCTACTTTATTTTTACACTGCAATTTAGATTTCAGTTTGAACACACCCCACCCAAATCTAACTCTCTCTGCACATGTTATATCTGCCCCCTCTGCAGTGCACATGGTTTTGCCCAACTGCTAACAAATTTGCTGCTGTGATCAACTCTGAATAAGGCCCATTGTACAGGGTGCCTGGTCATCTTCAAATAGGCAAAAAAACACCTTCAGTTTCAGAGCATACGAAACCAGAACCTATGCAAAATAGGAAGTATCTGGGGAACTCTCACACCTCAGGAAAAACGTTGGTAGTGCTGCTCATTATTTAGCTCAGTGCCCAAATAGAAGAAAACCTTTGGGATACTCCAAAACCTCCACTCCAACCTACACAATTCCTACATGCTACTTGTGCCTACCCCTTCAACCCCAGTTTGATGAAAATTCAACAGAAAACTTTGTATGACCCAGCTTTAGTAAAGCCGCTACAACTGCCACTGGCAACCAAGATGGAAGTGATTTCACTAAAAACAGTTGATGAAACACCAATCTTCTCTGGCTCAGTTTCACAAGAGATGGTTGCCTTAACCCTGGAACCCTACAGGGTCACCGGGAACAATTAGCCTTGAATGTTTTGTTCATTTACCTTGCTTCCCGGTCATTCTGGGAATATCTTAACTAAGGAAACATAGGGGATGATTCAGACCTGATCGTAGCAGCAAATTTGTTAGCCGTTGGGCAAAACCATGTGCACTGTGGGGGGGGAGTTTTGGGTGGGGTGTGTTCAAACTGAAATCTAATTTGCAGTTTAAAAATAAAGCAGACAGTATTTACCCTGCACAGAAACACTATAACCCACCCAAATCTAACTCTCTCTGCAAATGTTTTTTCTGCCACACCTGCAGTGCACATGGTTTTGCCCAACTGCTAACAAATTTGCTGCTACAAACAGGTCTGAATTACCACCATAGTCCCACGATTAACTAACATTACTCAACAATTCTTTTTCAATCACAGCATTGTATCAAGCAATGTTTGTCACCTAATGTGTGTGGGCCATTAGGCCACGATGAGGGAAAGTTACCTGAAATTTACAATGTATATCTTTGACAAGAAACTGTCAGAAACGCTTCAGCCACATTGGCATTACAACTGTCCTATTGACTTCATGCTGGTGAAGTCCTGCCCTTTTTGGGGTTTTTACTCCAGTCTTTTTGTCGTACCCAAACCAGACGGTTCGGTGCGCCCCATCTTGAACTTAAAGTCTCTAAACCCGTATCTGCGGGTATTCAAATTCAAGATGGAATCCCTGTGTGCGGTGGTGTCCGCGCTGAAGGAGGGGGAGTTCATGGTATCTCTGGATTTCAAGGATGCCTTCCTACGCATTACCATGTGACCCCCTCATCAGGCTTACCTCAGGTTCGCCATATTGAACGACCTTTTCCATTTCAGGCCTTACCCTTTAGATTATTCACAGCTCCAAGGGTTTTCACTAAGGTCATGGCGGAGATGATTCTGCAGCTCCGCATGATGGGAGTGCACATAGTCCCCTACTTGGAAGATCTCCTAATAAAGGCTGTGTCCAGGGAGCATCTAAAGACAGCATTGATCTGACAACTCGACTACTGACGGATAATGGGTGGATCCTAAATTTTCAGAAATCTCACCTGGAACCGATCCAACGTCTTCAGTTCCTGGGAATGATACTGCATACTGTGTCTCAAAATGTGTTTCTCCTGAGGGACAAAGCCTTGACTATCCGTGCTATGGTTCACTCGGTGCTTGTTCCTCGCAAAGCTGGTTACGAGGCAATCCAATACGCCAGATTTCATGCCCGACCATTTCAGCTGGACAAATGGTCATGGTTTACCTTCACATGCATCAGGAAGTGAAGTTGTCCCCGCAAGTCCGTATTTCTCTTTTATGGTGGATACAGGTTCCTCACCTGGTGGAGGGCAGGAGTTTCAATATCCACCCGTGGATTTTACTGACAACGGATGCCAGCCTCCGGGGTTGGGGGGATGTGACCCCAGAGCCCAGTTCCAGGGGATTTGATCACGACAGGAATCTGCCCTACCAATAAACATCCTGGGACTCAGGGCAGTTTGCAATGCTCTTCTGCAGGCTTCTCATCTCCTGAAGGAACAGGCAACCCAGGTTCAGTCAGACAACGCCATGGCAGTGGCGTACATCAACCGACAAGGGGAACAACAAGAAGCAGAGCGGCGATGCGAGAGGTGTTGAAGATCCTCCTCTAGGCGGAGGCAAACGCATTGGCCATCTCCGCCATAATCATTCCGGGAGTGGACAACTGGGAACTTGACTTCCTCAGCAGGCACGACCTTCATCCGGGGGAATGGGGCCTACATCCCAAGGTGTTTCAACAGTTAATTCACCGGTGGGGCTGTCCACAGATAGATCTGATGGCTTCTAGACTCAACAAGAAGCTATGCCGTTACTGTTCCAGAATGAGGGATCCGCAGGCTGTAACAGTGGACGCGCTGATGACACACTGGATGTACCAGTTTGTGTACCTGTTCCCTCCTCTATCGCTAATCCCAAGGGTTCTCAAAGGACTAAGAAGGGAAAGCATTCAGGCAATTCTAATTTCCCCAGATTGGCCTTGACGGTCATGGTACTCGGACCTCCTGACCATGGGGGTCATTCCGAGTTGTTTGCTCATTGCCGATTTTCGCTATACTGCGATTAGTCGCTTACTGTGCATGCGCAAGGTTCGCAGAGCGCATGCGCTTAGTTATTTTACACAAAAGTTAGGTATTTTACTCACGGCATAACAAAGCTTTTTCATCGCTGTGCTGATCGTAGTGTGATTGACAGGAAGTGGGTGTTTCTGGGCGGAAACTGGCCGTTTTATGGGAGTGTGCGGAAAAACGCAGGCGTTCGAGTTGCAAAACGCAGGAGTGGCTGGAGAAACGGGGGAGTGGCTGGGCGAACGCTGAGTGTGTTTGTGACGGGAAACTAGGAATGAAAAGGACTGAGCTGGTCGCAATGGCTGAGTCAGTCTGGAGCTACTCAGAAACTGCGGGGTAATCGTTACGAGAAAATTAGCGAAGCTTTCGTTAGCAATTCTGCTATGCTAAGATACACTCCCAGTAGGCGGCGGCTTAGCGTGTGCAATGCTGCTAAAAGCAGCTAGCGAGCGAACAACTCGGAATCACCCCCAATGTCTCTGGAGGATCCCTGGCCTCTGCCGCTCCAAGAAGTTTTTCTTAAGCAAGGTCCGTTCATCTATCTAGACTTACAGTGGCTACTTTTGACGGCTTGGAAGTTGAGAGGGAGATTCTAGCAAAGAAAGGTCTTCCCTCTCAGGTTATTTACACCGCTTTCCAGGCCAGGAAGATGGTTATCTCAAAACACTATCATCGTATCTGGAAAAAATATGTTTCCTGGTGTGAAAGTAGAAAGGTTTCTCCTGTGGAGTTTAAACTTGGTCATTTTTGGCTTTTCCTACAAGCGGGAGTGGATATGAGCCTACATCTAGGCTCCATTAAAGTCCAGAGTTCGGCACTCTCTATTTTATTCCAGAAACAACTGCTCCTGTTACCAGAATTACAGACTTTCCTGAAGGGAGTTCTTCTTATGCAACCACCCTTTGTTCCTCCCATGGCTCCATGGGACCTCAGTGTGGTTCTATCCTATCTCCAATCGGACTGGTTTGAATCCTTACATAGGGTGGAATTGAAATTTCTCACCTGTAAAACGTTGATGTTATTGGCATTGGAGTCTGCCAGACATGTCTCTGAATTAGGGGCCTTATCCTGTAAAATCCCTTACTTGATTTTTCATGTAGACAGAGCGGAACTTCAGACCCGTCCTCCGTTTTTGCCTAAAGTGGTGTCTGCCTTTCATGTGAACCAGCCTATTGTGGTTCCAGTGTTGTCTGATGCTTCTGTGGGTCCTTGGATGTGGTCAGGGATCTGAAGATTTATGTCAAAAGGACGGCACGTCATCTGAAATCTGACTCGCTGTTTGTCCTTTATGATGCCTCCAAGATTGGTCGGCCAACTTCTAAGCAATCTATTGCTCGTTGGCTCAGGTCGACCATTCAACAGGCCTATACTTCGGCGGCTCTGCCCTTGCCGATATCTGTTCAGGCCCTCTCAACGAGGTCGGTGGGGTCCTCCTGGGCGGCTGCCCGGGGTGTCTCGGCCCTACAATTTTGCCGAGCTGCAACTTGGTCTGGTTCAAACACATTTGTTAAATTCTATAGGTTCGATACCTTGGCCAAGGATGATCTTCAGTTTGGTCAGGTGGTTTTGCAGGGGTCTCAGCACTCTCCCGCCCGTTTAGGAGCTTTGGGACTTCCCCATGGTACTAATAATAATAATACTTTATTATCATCAGTAGTTCAAGAAAGACATGAACAATCAACGAAACTAAAAACAAGCATATACAAAGACCATAAGAGCAGAAAGAGCACTTCTCAAACCAAGACACTCTCAATTATCTCGATTTTGTCCGGTTTAACATGTTTATTGCTGTTGGGAAAAAACGACCCCTTAACCGGTTAGTCCGACAAAGAATAGAACGATAACGCCTATTAGATGGCAGCACAGAAAACATCCCCACATTAGGATGAGATATCTCCCAAGTATGAGTATCTCCCAAGATACTTCTCACCTTAGTGAGGAGCCTTTTTTCATATATATCCTGAATACAGGGCAAACTAACTCCAATAACTCTACTCTCAGTTTTAACCACTCTCTGAAGGGACTTGCGTTCTACGGCAGTGCAATTACCAAACCATACCATAATGCAGTATGTAAGGACACTCTCTAAAATGGCCGAATAAAAATTTACTAAAATCTCCTTACTACTAAAATACAAGACCCCAGTATCCACTAGGACATAAGAGAAAATAGGAACCTACTGGTAATTCCTTTTCTCCTAGTCCGTAGTGGATACTGGGCGCCCGCCTCAGTGCTTAGTTCCTGCTTACCTGTGTAAATTTTTGGTTGGACTGATGTTACAGTCCTCTTCTGTTGCTGGGATAGCTGTGCTATCCTGGTTAGCTTGGTGTTGCTATCCTCTATTCTGGTTAGCGCCCTCCTTTCGTTTATGGTTGTGTGTTGGCTTATTGCCTCACCGCTGTTGTTTTGTTCTTCTCTCAGATTATGTCCGTCTCCTCGGGCACAGTTTCCTAGACTGAGTCTGATAGGAGGGGCATAGAGGGGAGGAGCCAGCACACACATGCACACACTAAGAGTTTTTAAAGTGCCAGACTCCAGTGGACCCGATCTATACCCCATGTTACTAAAGTACAAGACCCCAGTATCCACTACGGACTAGGAGAAAAGGATTTACAGGTAGGTATTAAATTCCTATATATTTTTTTTTTAAAGTCACGTCAATCTTTTCATGTGTCGACCTGTCCTGTGTTGACTATGGCCCTCATTCCGAGTTGATCGCTAGCTGCCGTTGGTCGCTGCGTAGCGATCAGTGAAAAAAATGGCTAATCTGCGCATGCATATGCACCGCAATGCGCATGCGCATCGTACAGGTACGAAGTCCTTTGTGGTTTTGCACTGGTTCTAACGACGATCCCAATCGCACAGCCGAACGCAAGAAGATAGAGAGGAAGTGCGAGTTTCTGGGTGGCAACTGACCGTTTTCTGGGAGTGTTTGGAAAAACGCAGGCGTGGCTGGGCGTTTGCTGGGCGGGTATCTGACGTCATTACCGTGTCACTCGTCGCAGCAATCATCGCACAGGATAAGTAACTACAGGGCTGGTCTTGTTCTGCACAGAAAGTGTTTGCTGCTGCGCGGCTGCACAGGCGTTTGCACTTCTGCAAAGCGAAAATACACTCCCCCGTGGGCGGCGAATATGCGTCTAAAAGTAGCTAGCAAGCGATCAACTCGGAATGAGGGCCTATTATGTTGACCATGTCAATGTCGACCAGTAGTGGTCGACCTAATTACTGTCGACCTTAACATGGTTGACCATCCAAATGGATACCCTTTGAATGCTGGTCAGTATGTGAAACATACGCACAAAGTAGAGTCTGTAAGTGTCAAAACTACTGACAGATGCTTGCAATTTCCTGGGGTGTAAGACAGGGATATATACCCCTCGTATACTTAATCAGTAGTACAAGGTAAAACATACTGGTAACATACAATGGATTCAGACAGGACAAACAAAACATAATAATGACCAGCATCAGCACACTGTCAGTGGGTTGTTTATAACAGCTGATGAGCAGGTGAACATAATGCAGCAATGAGAAGATTAACTCCTCGCAGGTAAGATCCACATATCCTAGATAAGGTGGTGTCTAACAGCAGCCTATGGTGGGGACGGGATGCGTTTAGGTTGCCGACTGTCGGGATCCCGGCGGTCAGGATACCGATGCTGGAATCCCAACAGCCGACAATGCCGCCAGCAAGAATCCCGGCGCAACAGGACTATTCCCACTCGTGGGTGTACAGGCACTCATAGAGTGGGAATAGATTCTGTGCCATGTCTATAAAGGTATCTTTTCATTGAAAAGCATTAAAGATACCTTTATAGACATGGTGTTATATCCCTTTAAGTGAGTCTTGCTACGTTTACGTTGACATGAGGAGGTGGTGAGGAACTATCCTTTTCTCGACTATCAAGATTCCCACCATACAGGGCTCTGTTTCCTTTTTGAGGAAGTCACGGGACATTCTAATCACTACACTGTGGCAAACAATATTACACATATTGTGTTTTTTGTTCTCTCCATGTATGTAACATCTGGGAGTTGCTGAATTGAAAACCAAAAAAAGAAAAATCACCTTTGATACTGGTGAAAGAGAAATTCACTCAAAGAACTCATGTGATGTATATTTAATTTTTTTTTATTATTGTAATTTGTCAAGTAGCGCCTTTGATCTCTCCTCAATACATTTTTTGCCAGAATCCTCGGGATACCTGTGAAAAAATTATACTCACATAATCCAGTGTAGAATCAGACCTTTGTATAATCCTTGTACTTGGCAAAATAATAAAACGGAAACCCGACCACACACTGAAAGGGGCCCCATGTTTACACATGGGACCCCTCTCCCCGACTGCCAGGACCCCCCCTGACTACTGTCAAAGAGGGTCCCTTCAGCCAATCAGGGAGCGCCACGTCGTGGCACTCTCCTGATTGGCTGTGTGCTCCTGTAGTGTCTGTCAGGCAGCACACGGCACAGATACAATGTAGCGCCTATGCGCTCCATTGTAGCCAATGGTGGGAACTTTGCGGTCAGCGGTGAGGTTACTTTCGGTCAACCGCTGACCGCAAAGTTCCCACCATTGGCTACAATGGAGCGCATAGGCGCTACATTGTATCTGTGCCGTGTGCTGCCTGACAGACACTACAGGAGCACACAGCCAATCAGGAGGGTGCCACGACGTGGCACTCCCTGATTGGCAGAAGGGACCCTCTTTGACAGTAGTCAGGGGGTGTCCTGGCAGTCGGGGAAAGGGGTCCCATGTGTAAACATGGGGCCCCTTTCAGTGCGTGGTCGGGTTTCCGTTTTTTTTTTTTTTTTTTTTGCCAAGTACGTGGATTACAAAAAAAAGAACAGGACACACTGGCTTTAGGTGAGTATAATTTAATTTTCAGGTACCCCGGATTCGACTTGGAGACGCCGACAGACGAAGACGTGGCCTGAGTCGGCGTGTCAACATAGGTAAGTATGTGTGTCGGAATGAATGTAATAAAGTTGTACTTTCACGGTGTGTGTGTCCTGTTTTTTGGGGGGTATTTTTTTTGCATTAGAACTACAGGTACCAGCGGGCCCGTTTTCCCCCCGCATGCTGGTACTTGTGGTTCTCCAAGTACCGGCTTGCGGGGGAGGCTTGCTGGGACTTGTAGTTCTTCTGCAAAAAACAATATTCTTACATTCTCAACAAGGCTATCAGCCCCCCATCCGCAGCCCTTGGATGGGAGGGACAGCCTCGGGCTTCACCCCTGGCCCTTGGGTGGCTGGGGGGGGACCCCTTGATTGAAGGGGTCCCCACTCCTCCAGGGTACCCCGGCCAGGGATGACTAGTTGGGTATTTAATGCCACGGCCGCAGGGCGCTGTATAAAAGTGACCCCCGGCTGTGGCATTATCTGTCCAGCTAGTGGAGCCCGGTGCTGGTACAAAAAATACGGGGGACCCCTACTCTTTTTGTCCCCCGTATTTTTTGCACCAGGACCAGGCGCAGAGCCCGGTGCTGGTTGATGAAATATGGGGGAACCGCTGTCATTTTTCCCCCATATTTTTTCAACCAGAGCCGGCTCAAAGAGCCCGAGGCTGGTTATGCTTAGGAGGGGGGACCCCACGCAATTTTTTTCAGATTTAAAATCAATTAAAACACATTTTTAAGGTACACAATGAAGCCCTGCGCGGATCTCACAGATCCGGCCGGGATTCCTTGTGTTTTGTCAGGCAGTGTTTTACTCATCACTCCCGTAAAACACTGCCTGACATTACGAATCATATCGACATCGGAAAAAACAATTGTGCAAAACTCGCCAGCTTAGTGAATGACCGTATCAGGATTAAAAAAGTTGCAGTAAATTGCACCCGATACCATTCGAGTTCAAACACCCTTAAAAACGGCAAAAACACGAATATTAGTAAATAAACCCCCCTGTCTCAATTATCTTGCGATTTTAGTTTATAAAGCATAATGCGAATTGTAGTACAGTAGCAGCTGGATAGCAAAGTGTGTGTTACTAAAGGCAACAGCAGTGTCAGCTGCCAATAACAAAGCAGCCTTAGTGAATGGTATTTCTTTATAGCTAATGGTGGTGTGTCATGTTTCAGACACAAAACAAGAAGCAGGCACCGTAGAAACCTTAAAGCCAGCTGCTGTCATTTACTATTTATAATAACTGAACCTCTTCTGGTCTTTAATTTATTTTTTTGCTAAATGGGTATTGTTGTGTTTAACTTCTAATTTGTAGGAACTTTGCATATTACTTCTGTATCCCATGAGCTACAGCGGGTGGTCTTCAGTATGCCGGCTGTCGGGATCCCGGCGCACAGTATACCGGCGCCGGAATCCCGACAGCCAGCATACCAACATTTATTCTCCCTTGTGGGGGTCCACGACCCCCCTGGAGGGAGAATAAAATAGCGCCACCGTGCCCGCAGCATGGCAAGCGCAGAGAGCCCGCAAGGGGCTCATTTGCGCTTGCCACACTGTCGGTATACCATACTACACCCGCTACAGCAGCTGAGATCACCAAATGAATTCCTGAGATAGTAGTAGCAATGGGTTGGATGTGAAATGCCGGTTGAATGTTGGTAGTGGGGTGAGTGCTATGAAGCCTCTGCGCTCGCCACAGGTTCTATTCCCACTCTTTGGATGTCGTGGACACCCACGAGTGGGAATAGCCCTGGCAAGGCTGTCGGCATTCTCGCCTGTTGGAATTCCAACATCCAGGATATTAACTACTGTACATCCCGTAGCAATGACATTTTACGTCAATGGATCCAGCAATTTAACTGAGATAGTATTCAGTAGATTTTCTTTCACATCACACATACCACATACTGGTTTTGGTTAGCAGAATACAGTTTTGTGGCAGTCTTTACAGATTAATATGTTTCTCATAATCTTTATTATGAAGAGGAATCATAGAACTGCTCTGCTGGCTGAAGTACTAGTCCCATATTCATGTTTACCATTAGTTGGGCTCTGGAACCTCCTCATCAACTTTAAGGAAGGTTTAAGGAATGTCTACACAATCTTTTGTCTCTTGAATATTCTAGTTTTCAGTTTTAGTTGAACTGATATATGGGGACTACTTTGTCCAAAGAATATTCATGTGCTGATGTGTCATTTATGTGTTTATTCATCCCAACTAATATTTGTTATACACAAATAGACAGTGTAGTTTTCCATGGTCTAATACCAAGACAGTATCAATTGAGATATGCTCAAGAAAGGATAGTGTCAGTAGAGGTTAGAAAGTTGCCAATTATGCTTGTCTGGCCTCATAATGCTGCAAAATTGTAATGTTACATATAAGTTTATTACTGTATGTATGACACTTGTAATAGCACACCACCTGCTCAGGAAACAAGTTGTCATTGGTAGCTGCTAGACCAGGAACCATAATGAGTAGTTCTAAGATGGTAAATTATTACTGTGCAGCAGTCAGTGAAAAGCACTGAGCCTGGAAACCACATTCACTTTTATTTCCATTGGAATCCTCAGTGATGAAATCACTACGGTGTACGTAGAGGTGAGAGCAGGGGTGGATTTAGGGGTGAGGGTGCCCCTAGGGACAACAGTAACGGACGCCCCCGCCTGATTAATTTTATTGATTTTAGGATACCCAATTTAATAGAACAATAATAAAAAGACTATTAATTTTTTTTATTTTTTTTTAATTATGTATACATATGTATTAAGTAGGACAGCTTACAGGGGCAGAATGTGCATGTCCTACCCATTTACACCCCACTGAAGATGGCATATATACATACAGTACAGTGGAAATATTTTGCAGTAACTGGTAGTTTTTGGGCTGACAGTACCAACACAAGCATCCAAGTGCCGCCCCTAGGCACGTGCCTAATGGGAAATTCGCTACTGGGTGAGAGAGCCCTTGTGTATGGTCCTTTTAGTATGCATTAACATTAGCTTAGATGTTACTGTATTTGCTTCAAAATGCATGCTGACTTTAATATTCAAATGCAAATGATCAGATAAATAAAGATACTCAAAAGCTTAAAGTAATATTTTCCCATACATAATTAAAAAAAAATTAAAACCACATACATTATTTTTTTTATGTGGGCCAGTCAAGTTCTTCCACACTGAACTCATCAAATCATGTCTTTATAGTCCTTGCTTTGTGCACTGGGGCAGTCATGTTGGAATAGAAAAGGGCCTTCCCTAAACTGTTGCCACAAAGTTGGAAGCATAGCATTGTCCAAAATGTATTGGTATGCTGAAGCATTAAGAATGCCCTTCACTGGAGAGAAGGGGCCTAGCCCAAACCCCCAAAAATAGCCTCATACTATTATCCCACCTCCACCAAACTTAACAGTTGGCATAATGCAGTCAGGCAGGTAACGTTCTCCTGGCATCCACCAAACCCAGACTCGCCATCTGACTACCAACAGAGAAGTGTGATTCAACACTCTACAGAACACGTTTCCACTGCTCCACAGTCCAGTGTCAGTGTGCTTTACACCATCCCATCCGACGCTTGGCATTGGATTTGGTTATGTGTGGCTTGCATTCATCCGCTTGGCCATGGAAACCCATTCTATTTAGCTCCCACCGCACAGTTTTTGTTCTTACATTTATGCCAGTGGAAGTTCAGAACTCTTTAGCTATGGAATCAGCAGAGCGTTGGCGACTTTTACGCACCATGCGCCTTGGCAGTTGTTAATGTGGTCTTCCGCTTCGTGGTTGAGTTGCTGTTGTTCCTTTAATGCTTTCACTTTCTAATAATATCATAGCTGGGATGAAATTTCATGAACCATCTTATTGCAAATGTGGGATCCTCTCACAGTACCACTCTTGAAGTCACTAAGCTCTTCAGAACTACCCATTTTGTATCACAGATGTTTGTAAATGGAGACTGTATGGCCAGGTGCTTGATTTTACACACTTGTGAAACACCTGACTTCAATAATTAACAGGTGTGGCCAAAAACTAAATATGTATATATATATATATATATATATATATATATATGTGTGTGTGTGTGTGTGTGTTTGTGTGTGTATATATAGACACATACGCATATGTATATACAGTGCATCCAGAAAGTATTAACAGCGCTTCACTTTTTCCACATTTTGTTGTGTTACAGCCTTATTCCAAACTGGAATAAATTTATTTTTTCCCTCAAAATTCTACACTCAATACCCCATAATGACGTGAAAAAAGTTTTGTTTTGTTTTTGCAAATTTATGAAAAATAAAAAATCATTGGTACATATTCACAGTCTTTGCTCAATACTTTGTTGATGCACCTATGGCAGCAATTACAGCCTCAAGTCTTTTTGAATATGATGCCACAAGCTTGGCACACCTATCTTTGGGCAGTTTCACCCATTCCTCTTTGCAGCACCTCTCAAGCTCCATCAGGTTGGATGGGAAGCATTGGTTATTGTATACTGTGTATTTTATATATTTATTTATGTGTGTGTGTGTGTGTGTGTGTGTGTGTGTGTGTGTGTGTGTGTGTGTGTGTGTGTGTGTGTGTATATGTATGTATATACACTGCTCAAAAAAATAAAGGGAACACTAAAATAACACATCCTAGATCTGAATGAATGAAATATTCTTATTAAATACTTTGTTCTTTACATAGTTGAATGTGCTGACAACAAAATCACACAAAAATTATCAATGGAAATCAAATTTATTGACCCATGGAGGTCTGGATTTGGAGTCACACTCAAAATTAAAGTGGAAAAACACTACAGGCTGATCCAACTTTGATGTAATGTCCTTAAAACAAGTAAAAATGAGGCTCAGTAGTGTGTGTGGCCTCCACGTGACTTATGACCTCCCTACAATGCCTGGGCATGCTCCTGATGAGCTGGCGGATGGTCTCCTGAGGGATCTCCTCCCAGACCTGGACTAAAGCATCCGCCAACTCCTGGACAGTCTGTGGTGCAACGTGACGTTGGTGGATGGAGCGAGACATGATGTCCCAGATGTGCTCAATTGGATTCAGGTCTGGGGAATGGGCGGGCCAGTTCATAGCATCAATGCCTTCGTCTTGCAGGAACTGCTGACACACTCCAGCCACATGAGGTCTAGCATTGTCTTGCATTAGGAGGAACCCAGGGCCAACCGCACCAGCATATGGTCTCACAAGGGGTCTGAGGATCTCATCTCGGTACCTAATGGCAGTCAGGCTACCTCTGGCGAGCACATGGAGGGCTGTGCGGCCCCCCAAATAAATGCCACCCCACACCATTACTGACCCACTGCCAAACCGGTCATGCTGGAGGATGTTGCAGGCAGCAGAATGTTCTCCTTGGCGTCTCCAGACTCTGTCACGTCTGTCACATGTGCTCAGTGAGAACCTGCTTTCATCTGTGAAGAGCACAGGGTGCCAGTGGCGAATTTGCCAATCTTGGTGTTCTCTGGCAAATGCCAAACGTCCTGCACGGTGTTGAGCTGTAAGCACAACCCCCACCTGTGGACGTCGAGCCCTCATACCACCCTCATGGAGTCTGTTTCTGATCGTTTGAGTAGACACATGCACATTTGTGGCTTGCTGGAGGTCATTTTGCAGGGCTCTGGCAGTGCTCCTACTGTTCCTCCTTGCACAAAGGCGGAGGTAGCGGTCCTGCTGCTGGGTTGTTGCCCTCCTACGGCCTCCTCCACGTCTCCTGATGTACTGGCCTGTCTCCTGGTAGCGCCTCCATGCTCTGGACACTACGCTGACAGACACAGCAAACCTTCTTGCCACAGCTCCCATTGATGTGCCATCCTGGATGAGCTGCACTACCTGAGCCACTTGTGTGGGTTGTAGACTCCGTCTCATGCTACCACTAGAGTGAAAGCACCACCAGCTTTCAAAAGTGACCAAAACATCAGTCAGAAAGCATAGGAGCTGAGAAGTGGTCTGTGGTCACCACCTGCAGAACAACTCCTTTATTGGGGGTGTCTTGCTAATTGCCTATAATTTCCACCTGTTGTCTATTCCATTTGCACAACAGCATGTGAAATTGATTGTCAATCAGTGTTGCTTCCTAAGTGGACAGTTTGATTTCACAGAAGTTTGATTGACTTGGAGTTACATTGTGTTGTTTAAGTGTTCCCTTTATTTTTTTGAGCAGTGTGAGTATATATATATATATATATATATATATATATATATATATATATATATATATATATATATATATATAAAAACACAGTAGTATCTTTATCTCGCGCCAACCTAGAAGCGGCACCACGGGCGAGATCTTTGTTGGGAGACCTCAAGAGCATACAAGAATAAACACAAATTCCCAAGTGCGCTAAAGTGGAATGTAATTACACAGTTCTTCCAGCGTTATTTTCGGCGGAATGTAGACTGGAGGGTATTTAAATCTGGGGACCTGTAACAGA
Organism: Pseudophryne corroboree; assembly: GCF_028390025.1. Taxonomy (NCBI): domain Eukaryota; kingdom Metazoa; phylum Chordata; class Amphibia; order Anura; family Myobatrachidae; genus Pseudophryne; species Pseudophryne corroboree. Next base: position 401,103,148 of record NC_086444.1, on the reverse strand, counting down.
CACCCCTCACCAAATAGTCACCCAAACAAGAGGCCAACAGGCCAATTAGTAAAAAGTTATTTTAATAACGTATACACAGTTCAAAGTATAAAATTGTGTCAATAAAATGCAACTAAAAGAGTACACAGCCAACACGTTTGTAAGGTGGAATCTAGATATCCCCTCACCTTTTGCAAGGTGCGAGCTCGACAGGGAGTATCTTTACAGACTAGGTTGTGATTCTCTGACTAGGTTTGTCAGTCGCACACGTCAGCAGGCCACGCTGACGTGTGCGATTGAGCCCCCTGCTGCCTTCCCTGGTATCGGCGAGTGACGGTGTCCCGGCGTACGGCGGCTGACTGTAGCGGTTTAGCGGCACGAGTTTGAGGTCCTGTCCTGGATGATCACCGGAGGTTTGCAGTATTGCTGGGGATGTGTGTGTTTTAAATCATGTGGTATTAAGCCCACAGCGGAGGTTGTTTTGGTACGAGCAATAACGTTGTGATTTTAACACGAGTTCTGTGCTTTTATGAATTAAACCTTACTGCACTATAGAGCGCCCCCTCTGTCTTTTTCTCTAGATAGATAGATATATATATATATATATATATATATATATATATATATATAAATTCTTACACTCAGTCAGCTTAATATACAATAAAGTAGGTATCCATATAATGTTACAGGTTGTAGCATAACAAACCTCCCAACATGTAAGACTGCTGATTTGGAACCTGGCCGCATGTCTGCTGAAAGCTTCTATTCCTTATTTACAGATAAATTGATGTGTATGGGGTGTAAAGTTTGAATGTAGTTTCACAACTGTGGTGAAGGGTATACAGTACATTGTATCATTCCCTGCATGAGATTGATTGCATCCACAATAAATTTGCAGTTGTCTCTTCTTTTATTTCCGAAATAATAATATAGATATATGAATGACTCATAAACAAAACAGTGTGCTCTGAATCATCATATTTCTTCCTGTGTGGGTAACAACATCTAAGAGTTTAGGAATATGAAGTATGTGGTTCACTTTGTTTTTATTATGGAGAATGTTAACATATGGACTACTGTAAGTATTATGATGAATGATGTTTAAACACAAATCAGTTTCTGTTTAACTGTTCACTTGCTTTTTTTTATAAATATTTCTGTATAAAAAGGAACTAATGGGGAAATTGCACAGTTAATAATGTAACAAAGCTAAACTCTATACAGGGCCGGTGCTAGGGTGTTCGGCACCCCCTTGAAAACTATAAATTTGCGTCCTCCCATATTTTGCCAAACAATAGTACCCCCATTTAAAACCCCCAGTAGTGGCGCTGCTTGCACATAATGCCCCAGTTGTAGCACAGCTTACACGTAACGCCCAGTAGTAGTGCCGCTTACACATAATGACCCCACTGGTAGCGCAGCTTACACATAATGACCCCAGTAGTAGCACTGCTTACACATAAACCCAGTAGTAGCGCAGCTTACACGTAATGCCCCAGTAGTAGCGCAGCTTACACATAATGACCCCAGTAGTAGCACTGCTTACACATAAACCCAGTAGTAGCGCAGCTTACACGTAACGCCCCAGTAGTAGCGCAGCTTACACATAATGACCCCAGTAGTAGCACTGCTTACACATAAACCCAGTAGTAGCACTGCTTACCCATAAACCCAGTAGTAGCGCAGCTTACACGTAACGCCCCAGTAGTAGCGCAGCTTACACATAATGACCCCAGTAGTAGCACTGCTTACACATAAACCCAGTAGTAGCACTGCTTACCCATAAACCCAGTAGTAGCACAGCTTACACGTAATGCCCCTGTAGTAGGGCAACTTGCACATAACACCCACAGAAGTGCAGTTTATTCACACACCACTCCCCCGCACACATACACATACATACATAAATACATACATACATACACACAGACTTTCTCACTTACTCTCCCTGGCTGTCAGGATCTGGAGCAGCATGTCCTCCTCTGTGGCACTGCAGACTGCTGGTCCTGTGTAGCTCCGCCCCATCCAGCCATGACGCTCCACCCCCTTTTCGTCGATCGATCAGTCACTGCGTCTGTTACAGGAGGGGAAGAGGAGGCTTTAAGCTGCCGGCGCTGCTGCCTGTCATGCAGCGACAGGCATAGCAGTGGGCAGCTGTAGGGAGGCCAGGCGCAGCAGCGGGGATGCAGAGCAGGGAGAGCGTGTCTCCAGCCTTGCGCCTACCTGTCCGGCATCCCTTTGCTGAGCGGGTAGTACTGGGCCTGCTCTAAAAAGCATACAAAAGTAAATAACATGACACGAGGAGAGCCCTTTGGACGGGTGGAATAAATAAGTAAATAAAACCTACTGGAAGCTTCTGCTTTGTCTCCTTACAGCTGCAGTGGAAGCTTGTGTACTTCATGGACTGAGGCGTAGGGCGTCTGGTTTCCTACGCAGCAACAAAATCGCTGCCTTATTTATGAAAGTGGGAAAGAGCTTTCCTCTCGCAGAAGATCTTTGCAGGAAGGTGCAAGACATTGAACAACTATTAGAGAGCAAGTAAGACCTTTTACTACTTTTTATTTAGTTTTGATATTATCATGATCAGAAAATAAAAAATATCAAATTTGTGGACAGTTACCATCTTTGCACTAACAGTAAATTGCTTCCAAAATCAATGTCCTCTTATGCATTTCAGTCCTAACAATGCAGCAATGGCAGTAGTGCTCCAATGTACTTCTGCTGCGTTTGCTGAACATAACTTTGTTGTGTCAATGTGATTGCTAGTCATGGCCTTGTATTATTACTGTCTGGTTTTGAGGTCACTGTTGATAAGCAGTTTTTGAATACAATTATTTTGATTTTCTTGTTGAAATCTGCGTTAGTGGTTGTACTCTCAAAATGATTGTGCTCTTTAATTGTTAAATGTCAGTGTGATAGTGATTGTGTTGTTGAAGTTAGTGCAATAGTTTTTTTCCAGATATCAATGGTGTTGTTAATTGTTAAAATCTGTAGGTACTGAATGTCTTCTTTAAATCAGTGTGATAGTGAATGTTTTATTGACGTCAGTGTAATTCTTATTGTTTCGTGGATATCAGTGTGATATTGTTGTAGTCATTTTGTTAGTTAATGATTGTATTGGGGAAGTCAATGTATTAGTGATTGGATTTTTATTTAATACAAGAATACAACATAGAGTAGATACAGTGGGGTATATGTAATAGCATCCAAGTTTACAGAGGTCCGAGAATGGGCGTATTTTTAAAGTAGCAATCGTTTACAAGGCAAAAACTAACCTGGTTTTGCCTTGTAAATGATTGGCACTTTAAAAATATGGCCTTCTCGGGCAAAATCCCGGAGCTCTGTAATCTCGGATGCTGTTACATATAGCCCAGTGTATCTACTCTATGTTGTATTCCCTGTACATAGTCACAAATGTCTTAATGATTGTTTTGTTGAAGACAGTGGGCCTGAGCCACACACAATGCCGAGGTTCATGGAGCTGAACAATTTTCTTCTGCTGTGTATGCATCTAAATCGCTAAAATGCACATGCGTGTACATACAGAGGTGCACTTGCAAGTGAAATGCATAGTATCAGCAGGGCATTCCTGTGCTGTGACTGGCACTTGGCTATTCAGACGCATGAAATTGGACGATCTTAAGGGCTTGTTATGGGAGTGCTGAGGGCGTATAGCTGATGTGAATACATACTGAAATGCAAGCACACATTTGCGCTGCAGGCTCAGGATCAGGCCCAGTGTGTCTTTGTGGAGCATTGCTTTCATAGTAATGGATATTAATAACCTCACCAATTCTTCCGTTAAGTGACTTTGTGAAAGAGATTAACACATGTTCTTTTTTGTTGTCCTAAGGTCACAGATTTAACGATTGTATAGATATTTGTAAGAGACCGCCATGATAATTTTCTGCAAGTAGGTTGCAGATATAGCATTAAGAGGCTTATTCAGATGTGGGTGGAGTTACTATCACCGATGCTTCTGTGCAACTGCACCTGAATGACCCTCTAAATGCCACTGACTATATGTCACACCGCTCCTTATCTAGCCATCACTATCGTCACTCTAACACTTCTGTCTGACCTTTATCTGCAGGAGAAATCAGATGCAAGGTGTCCAGGACATTGTGCGTAAGACACAGAGACTTCCCAATCTATCCCCTCAGGCTATTAAGCATCTATGGATACGTACAGCTCTCATCGAAAAAGTCTTAGATAAGATTGTTCTGTACCTAGTGGAGAATTGCAGGTTTGTGTTAATCCATATCTACTATATAAGGAAATGGTTCATTGTAAACATCATGTTACTCACTTGATCTAATTGGTTAGTTCTGCTGAGTTACTTATTATTTGTATTATATTGTAAACAAAAATGTATTTGACATCCTTCTTATGCGAGACAAGTGAAGAGACAATATTTAGTTAAATCTTAATTAGAAATTATGGGCCAGATTTAACAATGAGTGAGATTCTTCTTATCACTCGTTACAATTGATAAATGGTGCTCAAGCCAATCAACTACTGTCATATGTTTGAAAAAATGACATTTAGGAGCTGATTACCTGGAGCACCATTTATCATTTGTAATGAGTGATAACAATAATTAAATCTCGTTAAATCTGCCCCAATCTGTTAAATCGTGTCCATCTGAGAAAAACATGTTGAGAATCAAGCCCATAGTATGATGTAGAAGCAAAGCTGAAAATTAACCAATAAGTTAACATTCGGTCATTTACTTTTACAAAGTAATATGATGTCGATGTGATATTGTGAGGAGGATACACAAAAGTAGAGTTCTAAAATCTAGCAATATACTATGCCAATATTCAGAAAGCTATGAAAATAAATATTTGTTTGCAGTGACTATATATATTTTTTTCTAGGACCTGTAGAAGCTTCAAATGTAGGTACAGTCAAACCTGGATAAGTGGGAAACCGTTATTACTGGAACTAATTATGAGGTCCCGGCATTTTTTGCCTCCAAAAGACTTTGTTCGTGAGACTGTCAAAACACTTTAACCGAGACTGATTTTTCTCGATTGTTAGGAATAATCACCTCTATAACTGAGACGATTGCTGTTAGAATCTCTTTAAGAGAGATTAGTGCAGTTTATTAACCTCCATAAATGTGAGTACTGCCATTAGAACCTCTGTAGCTGATATTAGTACAGGTTTTGACAAGTCTCTATGTGATACCCCACTAAAGTACCCTGTATCTGGACTTATAGGGGTATCCTGTTTGAACAGGGACGTGCAGTCAGGGGAGGCAGGGGAGGCAGTGCCTCCCCTGTCATTAATGATTAAGATAATACAAAGAAGATGCATATGACACATATTCTGTGTCATATGTATCTTCTTAATATTATTCTGATCATTGCTCCCCTCCTTATGTGTTTGGGAGGCACCGATCGTGGTGCCTCCCGTTATCTCTGGGGATAATATGGGGAGCGGGGGGCGGACACGGGCGGGGACTAGCCATGGGCTGTAAAAGCCCATTGAAAATGTATGGGAAAGCGGCACCATTAGTGGTGCCGCTTTCCTACAGGGACGTGCTTTCAACCTATGAAAGCACGTCCCTGTCAGTGAGGCTACAGTGATTGGCCAGCGGATCCGTCACTGGATCCGCTGTCAATCACTGTGCGGGCGGCTGCGGGCGGCGGGATGCGGCGGCGGTGGTGCGGGCGGCGGTGGAGCAGGCGGCGGGTTGCGGCGGCGGAAAATTACCTTTATCTGCAGAGTTTGGCAGCGGAGCGGTTCCAGTTTCAAAAGTGGCGCCTCAGCGTCATTTTTGAAATTCAAGATGGCCGCCGCGAGCCAATCACGGCTCGCCGCGTCATCGCCCCGCCCCCTCCGGCTGACTTATATAAGTCAGCGCGAGGCGGAGGAGAGTCAGTCCGACGGCGGAGGAGGAGCTGTGAAGAGCTCCTGAAGAAAGAAGACGGCTGGAAGTCCTGGCTGGGCGGCGGCTATGCAAAAGAGCTTAGCAGCCGCCGCCCACCAGGTGAAGACGCTGGAAGCCCTGGGGGGGTGGCGCCCCCCAGGTGAAGACGCCGGAAGCCCTGGGAAGGCGGCGGCCACGCAAAAGAGCTTAACGGCCGCCGCCCCAGGGTGAAGACCCAGTTAAATAAAGCTTCTTTTCAAGACGTGTGGCGTTTTATTTTAATATTTTCTTTACAGGTGGACTATAGGTGCCAGCGGGCCCTTTATGTCCGGGCATGCTGGCACTTGTGGTTCTCCAAGTGCCAGCATGCTGGGGCAGGCTTGCTGGGACCTGTAGGCTACCTGTAAAGAACAATATTACTATTCTTTGCAGGTGGACTACAGGTGCCAGCAGGCCCTTTATGTCCGGGCATGCTGGCACTTGTGGTTCTCCAAGTGCCAGCATGCTGGGGCAGGCTTGCTGGGACCTGTAGGCCACCTGTAAAGAACAATATTAACACACAATGAACCCCACACCCACCGCCACCAGGGGTGCGGGGCATAGCACTGGGCTATCAGCCCAGTGCTGGTTATTGCTCGGGAGGGGGGACCCCATTTTTATTTTTTGGGGTTCCCACTTTCCGAGGAATTCCAACCCTGGGCTGACTGGCTGGGGGGCAGATTAATGTTATGGCAGGGGGACCCCACACTGAGTGTCTCCCCTGCTATGGCATTACTCCCCCTGGCTGGTTCTGCCTAGTGCTGGTTTTCCTGATGTGTTGGGGGACCACACTTTTTTTTTTCCGGGGGGGGGGGGCTTGTTAGCTGCCAGTGCCTCCCCAACCTGTGATCCCACCGCACGTCACTGTGTTTGAACCTGCATAAGTGAGAACCTCTATAAGTGAGACAAACACTTTTTGAAACTGGATAAGTGAGATACCTCTTTAAGTGAGACAAAACGTGCCGTCCCTTGAGATCCCACTTAACCAGGTTTGGCTGTATATATGCAGTTCCTTGTTGAATAAATTGAATATATATATATACACACACTATTAGTCAGCCTTTAATTGGAATTTAACTCTGAAGATGTTTTATTATGTTATACCGGGTTGAATCATCCAATCTCTTATTTATGTTAGTGAATTGTGCTCAGTTATTACTGTCAGTTCTTTTCAACTCAGTCAGTGAGACATGCCAGCATATGCTTCTCCATGCAGAATTATCAGTAGTACAGTACAGTATGTCAGAAACCGCCTCATGTATCACATATCCAACATGATGTCACTGCTCAAATCAGATAGAACTAAAAGGTTTACTGAATGCATTTATGGCAAATCCAAAATATCCTGTTCCGCCTGCTATGGGATCCCCAGGCCAAAGTTTTATTTATTTGCAATAAAATATTAAATGGATAATACTTGTATACAGTACTAATTATGATGTAAATTTACTAAAGATACTAAAACAGATAACTTGTGATGTTTCCCATAGCAACCGATCAGATGCTGTCTTTAATTTTCTAAGAGGCAATAGAAAAATGATAGACAGCATCTGATTGGTTGCTATGGGCAACATCAATTCTCTTTTAGAAGCTTTAGTAAATTTACCCCTATTAACTTGTGAGCTGATGATGCAACAACTGCTTCTTTACAATGTGCGTAACCAATGCTATCTTTTTGTTTGTCTTCTTAGCAAATATTATGAAAAAGAAGCACTTTTAGTGGATCCCGTGGAAGGACCCATCCTTGCCTCTTTGCTCGGTAAATAGTGTATCAAATGCATTTGCTTGAAAGTGTAGCAAATGCAAAAATACTTGCTTGAAAGTTCTGTTAATGTGGGTCCAGTGAAATTAAGTGTACTAAGAGCCACTGTAACTGTGTGACTAATAGCATGGCAAATTTGTTATAACCATTTAATAACTAATCGTATTAATTAACTACTCACAGAAAACTATTTCCAGTTTGCCAAGAAATACTGTTCCATTTCTGCTCCAAGCTATCTCTTTATGTTAGAAACAGATGGAGCCACGGTAGTCGGGTGCGCCTAAAGCAGAGAGCATCTCTGGCCAGGCGCGCGCGCCCGCAACGGAAATGCGCCTTATTCACTTGAATGGAGAGCGTCTCCATCCAGGCGGGCGCGCATGACCGGACGGAGACGCTCAGAATGGGAGCGTCTTTGTGCACCTCTGGCGTGACTAGGCGAACGGGTCGCCTAGTCACGCCGGGGGTACACGCCTGCGATGGCACCGCCTCAGATGAGCGCAGCTCCATCTGTATATGTGTAAACACACATAACACATTACAAGCACATGATACTTGTTATTTCTCTTACGTCCTAGAGGATGCTGGGGTCCACATTAGTACCATGGGGTATAGACGGGTACACCAGGAGCCATTGGCACTTTAAGAGTTTGAGAGTGTGGGCTGGCCCCATTCTCTGTGCCCCTCCTACCAGACTCAGTTTAGAAAATGTACCTGAGGAGACGACATACTTCGAGAGAAGGAAATACACAGATAGTGGCGAGCCGGTCACAGCTAGGGGAGCTCTTAGGAGCTTCTCTAGTAAAGTTTATCTTAGAGTTTATTATTTTACAGGGAGGCTGCTAGCAACAGCCTCCCTGCTTCATGGGACTAAGGAGGGGGGGGGGGGGGGGGGGGGAGTAGTGTCCGCCCTGCGGAGTCTGAGCCACTATCTCCGCTGACTAGACACCGAGCTCCAGAGGGGATAGATCGTTCCCCACCGCAGGGGATCGCTCACCCCAGCAGCATGCCGAGTGAGTCACCGACCCCCCTAGCAAGCGGGGGGCCGGTTTGAAGGTGGCAGCATAAGGGTAGGAGCGCAGTATTAACTGCGCTCCGGAGGCTCAGCGGTACATAGTGAGGCGCTGTGAGGAGTGCCCTGAGCCAGCGCTTACACCCTACACTGGTCACACAGCCTGTCGGGGTCCCCGGATTTTAGCCAGCATAAATCATCAGGCCAGTATAATCCTATGAAGAGCGGGAAGACAGCACCATTTTGGGGGCAGAGCTTCTCCTCAGAGCAGACCCAGCAGCGTTCAGCGCCATTTTCCTGCCTGCACAACTCTGTCAGTGAAGAGCAAGTCCCTCCACAGCAACTCCAGCTATCTATCACAGTACCAGGGGGTTGTAGAAGGGGGGGGACGCTGCAAAATGACTGTGTAACCTATTAAGGTGCACAGTCAGCGCTGATAGGGGGTCTCCGTTTATATTAAAAGCGCTGTGTGTGGGTTGGCTCCAATCTCTGTGTCTCTCTTGCCATTCTTGGGGGTGAAACTCTGTCTGTCCTCCCCTGTGTGTGTGTGGAGTGTCTGTGGTCTCCATTAAGCTATGTCCAGGGACTCTGTGTCATATGCTGCAGAGGATATGTCCTCTCAGGATGATCCCATTCCATGTAATCAGGATTGCACTGGTTTAGCACAGATACCAGCAAGGGAGCCTGAGTGTTTATCCTGTATCAAATCTATGATTTCTCAGATTTCAAATAGGGTTGCGCAAAGTGAATCTGCAACTCAGGCTTTACAGAACTCTAAGGCAGTCTGGCCCAGTTCTGGTACATCAGGGCTCCCACTGTATATTCACATAAACGTGCTCTTGCTCAGATCATGCAGGATGATACCGATTCTGATACTGCAAACGGTGACGGGGATGTGTTACGGCGGTCTGCATCTCTTGCAAAAGGGGTGCAGTTGATGATAGAGGCTATAAGGGATGTGTTGAATATTGCTAATACAACACCCGAGCAGGTTGAGGAGGTTTACTTCACTGAAAATAAGAAAGCATCGCTAACCTTCCCTGCGTCAAAGGAATTAAATGCTATTTCTCTGACGTCCTAAGTGGATGCTGGGACTCCGTAAGGACCATGGGGAATAGCGGCTCCGCGGGAGACTGGGCACAACTAAGAAAGCTTTAGGACTAACTGGTGTGCACTGGCTCCTCCCACTATGACCCTCCTCCAGACCTCAGTTAGAATCTTGTGCCCGGCTGAGCTGGATGCACACTAGGGGCTCTCCTGAGCTCCTAGAGAGAAAGTATATTTCTCTGACGTCCTAAGTGGATGCTGGGGACTCCGTCTGGACCATGGGGATTAGCGGCTCCGCAGGAGACAGGGCACAAAAGTAAAAGCTTTAGGATCAGGTGGTGTGCACTGGCTCCTCCCCCTATGACCCTCCTCCAAGCCTCAGTTAGATTTTTGTGCCCGGCCGAGAAGGGTGCAATCTAGGTGGCTCTCCTAAAGAGCTGCTTAGAGTAAAAGTTTTGTTAGGTTTTTTATTTTCAGTGAGTCCTGCTGGCAACAGGCTCACTGCATCGAGGGACTTAGGGGAGAGAAGTGAACTCACCTGCGTGCAGGATAGATTGGCTTCTTAGGCTACTGGACACCATTAGCTCCAGAGGGAGTCGGAACACAGGTCTCACCCTGGGGTTCGTCCCGGAGCCGCGCCGCCGACCCCCTTGCAGATGCCGAAAAGTGAAGAGGTCCAGAAACCGGCGGCAGAAGACTTTTCAGTCTTCATAAGGTAGCGCACAGCACTGCAGCTGTGCGCCATTGTTGTCAGCACACTTCATAGCAGCGGTCACTGAGGGTGCAGGGCGCTGGGGGGGGCGCCCTGGGCAGCAATGATAGTACCTTATTCTGGCTAAAAATACATCACATATAGCCCCTGGGGGCTATATGGATGTATTTAACCCCTGCCAGGTCTCAGAAAAACGGGAGAAGAAGCCCGCCGAAAAGGGGGCGGGGCCTATTCTCCTCAGCACACAGCGCCATTTTCCCTCACAGAAATGCTGGTGGGAAGGCTCCCAGGCTCTCCCCTGCACTGCACTACAGAAACAGGGTTAAAACAGAGAGGGGGGGCACTTATTTGGCGATATGACTATATATATTAAAATGCTATAAGGGAAAAACACTTATATAAAGGTTGTCCCTGTATAATTATAGCGTTTTTGGTGTGTGCTGGCAAACTCTCCCTCTGTCTCCCCAAAGGGCTAGTGGGGTCCTGTCCTCTATCAGAGCATTCCCTGTGTGTGTGCTGTGTGTCGGTACGTGTGTGTCGACATGTATGAGGACGATGTTGGTGAGGAGGCGGAGCAATTGCCTGTAATGGTGATGTCACTCTCTAGGGAGTTGACACCGGAATGGATGGCTTATTCAAGGAATTACGTGATAATGTCAACAGAGACGGCCGGCAAAAAAATAGTACCTGTCCAGGCGTCTCAAACACCGTCAGGGGCTTTAAAACGCCCATTTACCTCAGTCGGTCGACACAGACACAGACACGGACACTGATTTCAGTGTCGACGGTGAAGAAACAAACGTATTTTCCTTTAGGGCCACACGTTACTTGTTAAGGGCAATGAAGGAGGTGTTACATATTTCTGATACTACAAGTACCACAAAAAAGGGTATTATGTGGGGTGTGAAAAAACTACCTGTAGTTTTTCCTGAATCAGATAAATTAAATGAAGTGTGTGATGATGCGTGGGTTTCCCCCGATAGAAAATTATTGGCGGTATACCCTTTCCCGCCAGAAGTTAGGGCGCGTTGGGAAACACCCCTTAGGGTGGATAAGGCGCTCACACGCTTATCAAAACAAGTGGCGGTACCGTCTCCGGATAGGGCCGTCCTCAAGGAGCCAACTGATAGGAGGCTGGAAAATATCCTAAGAAGTATATACACACATACTGGTGTTATACTGCGACCAGCGATCGCCTCAGCCTGGATGTGCAGAGCTGGGGTGGCTTGGTCGGATTCCCTGACTAAAAATATTGATACCCTTGACAGGGACAGTATTTTATTGACTATAGAGCATTTAAAGGATGCATTTCTATATATACGAGATGCACAGAGGGATATTTGCACTCTGGCATCAAGAGTAAGTGCGATGTCCATATCTGCCAGAAGATGTTTATGGACACGACAGTGGTCAGGTGATGCAGATTCCAAACGGCACAAAGAAGTATTGCCGTATAAAGGGGAGGAGTTATTTGGGGTCGGTCCATCGGACCTGGGGGCCACGGCAACTGCTGGAAAATCCACCGTTTTTACCCTAAGTCACATCTCTGCAGAAAAAGACACCGTCTTTTCAGCCTCAGTCCTTTCGTCCCCATAAGAGTCATATCTGCCCAGGGATAGAGGAAAGGGAAGAAGACTGCAGCAGGCAGCCCATTCCCAGGAACAGAAGCCTCCACCGCTTCTGCCAAGTTTCTCAGCATGACGCTGGGGCCGTACAGGACCCCTGGATCCTACAAGTAGGATCCCAGGGGTACAGATTGGAAAGTCGAGACGTTTCCCCCTCGCAGGTTCCTGAAGTCTGCTTTACCAACGTCTCCCTCCGACAGGGAGGCAGTATTGGAAACAATTCACAAGCTGTATTCCCAGCAGGTGATAATCAAAGTACCCCTCCTACAACAAGGAAAGGGGTATTATTCCACACTATGTTGTGGTACTGAAGCCAGAAGGCTCGGTGAGACCTATTCTAAATCTGAAATATTTGAACACTTACAAAGGTTCAAATCAAGATGGAGTCACTCAGAGCAGTGATAGCGAACCAGGAAGGGTGTCCCGGGACATCAGGGATACTTACCTCCATGTCCCAATTTGCCCTTCTCACCAAGGGTACCTCAGGTTCGTGGCACAGAACTGTCACTAACAGTTTCAGACGCTGCCGTTTGGATTGTCCACGACACCCCGGGTCTTTACCAAGGTAATGGCCGAAATGATGATTCTTCTTCAAAGAAAATGGACGACCTCCTGATAAGAGCAAGGTCCAGAGAACAGTTGGAGGTCGGAGTAGCACTATCTCAAGTAGTTCTACGACAGCACGGGTGGATTCTAAATATTCCAAAACCGCAGTTGTTTCCGACGACACATCGGCTGTTCCTAGGGATGATTCTGGACACAGTCCAGAAAAGGGTGTTTCTCCCGGAGAAGAAAGCCAGGGAGTTATCCGAGCTAGTCAGGAACCTCCTAAAACCAGGAAAAGTGTCAGTGCATCATTGCACAAGGGTCCTGGGGAAAATGGTGGCTTCTTACGAAGCGATTCCATTCGGCAGTTTTCACGCAAGAACTTTTCAGTGGGATCTGCTGGAAAAATGGTCCGGATCGCATCTTCAGATGCATCAGCGGATAACCCTGTCTCCAAGGACAAGGGTGTTTCTTCTGCGGTGGCTGCAAAGTACTCATCTACTAATGGGCCGCAGATTCGGCATTCAGGAAGGGTCCTGGTGACCAGGGATGCCAGCCTGAGAGGCTGGGGAGCAGTCACACAGGGAAAAAATTTCCAGGGAGTGTGATCAAGTCTGGAGAATTCTCTCCACATAAATATACTGGAGCTAAGGGCAAGTTACAATGCTCTAAGCTTAGCAAGACCTCTGCTTCAAGGTCAGCCGGTATTGATCCAGTGGGACAACATCACGGCAGTCGCCCACGTAAACAGACAGGGCGGCACAAGAAGCAGAAGGGCAATAGCAGAAACTGCAAGGATTCTTCGCTGGGCGGAAAATCAGGTGATAGCACTGTCAGCAGTGTTCATTCCGACGCCCGGGAGAGTGGGGATTTCATCGGGAAGTCTTCCACATGATTGTGAACCATTGGGAAAGACCAAAGGTGGACATGATGGCGTCCCGCCTGAACAAAAAACTGGACAGGTATTGCGCCAGGTCAAGAGACCCTCAGGCAATAGCTGTGGATGCTCTGGTAACACCGTGGGTGTACCAGTCAGTGTATGTGTTCCCTCCTCTGCTTCTCATACCCAAGGTACTGAGAATTATAAGACGTAGAGGAGTAAGAACTATACTCGTGGCTCCGGATTGGCCAAGAAGGACTTGGTACCTGGAACTTCAAGAGATGCTCACAGAGGACTCATGGCCTCTGCCGCTAAGAAGGGACTTGCTTCAGCAAGTACCATGTCTGTTCCAAGACTTACCGCGGCTGCGTTTGACGGCATGGCGGTTGAACGCCGGATCCTAAGGGAAAAAGGCATTCCGGAAGAGGTCATTCCTACCCTGGTCAAAGCCAGGAAGGAGGTGACCGCACAACATTATCACCACATGTGGCGAAAATATGTTGCGTGGTGTGAGGCCAGGAAGGCCCCACGAAGAAATTTCAACTCTGTCGATTCCTGCATTTCCTGCAAACAGGAGTGTCTAGGGGCCTCAAATTGGGGTCCATTAAGGTTCAAATTTCGGCCCTGTCGATTTTCTTCCAAAAAGAATTGGCTTCAGTTCCTGAAGTCCAGAAGTTTGTCAAGGGAGTACTGCATATACAACCCCCTTTTGTGCCTCCAGTGGCACTGTGGGATCTCAACGTAGTTCTGGGATTCCTCAAATCACATTGGTTTAAACCGCTCAAATCTGTGGATTTGAAATATTTCACATGGAAAGTGACCATGCTGTTGGCCCTGGCCTCGGCCAGGCGAGTGTCAGAATTGCCGGCTTTGTCTCACAAAAGCCCATATCTGATTGTCCATTCGGACAGGGCAGAGCTGCGGACTCGTCCCCAGTTTCTCCCTAAGGTGGTGTCAGTGTTTCACCTGAACCAGCTTATTGTGGTACCTGCGGCTACTAGGGACTTGGAGGACTCCAAGTTGCTAGATGTTGTCAGGGCCCTGAAAATATAGGTTTCCAGGACGGCTGGAGTCAGGAAAACTGACTTGCTGTTATCCTGTATGCACCCAATAAACTGGGTGCTCTTGATTCTAAGCAGACGATTGCTAGTTGGATGTGTAGTACAATTCAGCTTGCACATGCTGTGGCAGTCCTGCCACAGCCAAAATATGTAAATGCCCATTCCACAAGGAAGGTGGGCTCATCTTGGGCGGCTGCCCGAGGGGTCTCGGCTTTACAACTTTGCCGAGCAGCTACTTGGTCAGGGGCACACCCTGACTGAGGAGGACCGGGAGTTCTCTCATTCGGTGCTGCAGAGTCATCCGCACTCTCCCGCCCGTTTGGGAGCTTTGGTATAATCCCCATGGTCCTGACGGAGTCCCCAGCATCCACTTAGGACGTCAGAGAAAATAAGAATTTACTTACCGATAATTCTATTTCTCGTAGTCCGTAGTGGATGCTGGGCGCCCATCCCAAGTGCGGATTGTCTGCAATACTTGTACATAGTTATTGTTACAAATATCGGGTTATTATTGTTGTGAGCCATCTTTCAGAGGCTCCGCTGTTATCATGCTGTTA